>NW_026706883.1:600000-1087500 GCF_024137745.1 Phymastichus coffea
TAAAGGAAAAGCTAATACAAATACAAAAAAACTCTTTAAAATTGTAATTGTAAAGTTTTTCGTTAATTTTTTCATCGAGTGTTTGAACGAATAGCCTGAGGCTACAGAAAGATAGTCGTTAACCATGATACGATAAATTTAAGAGAAATTGGCTAGTAGGATAGGAAGACGTGTTAAACTTTCTTCATCTTATAAAACGCCGGCAGCCTTCCTTCATCTCGACACCTTTTTTTTCAACTACCATCTTTTAATTGAAAACGAGTCCCACCTGCGTGTCAAATTAAATCCAGTGGTAAAGTAAATTGAAATGATGATTTGGCAGCCTTGGTATTAAACCACCCGTTCAATAATTTAATTACAAACAGGACAATTCTGTAAGCCAAAATCAATTGGGGTTTAGCTTTATTATTCATCGAGCCTAAGCTCTCGTAGCGCCAGCACTACTCCTCGAGACTAGCACGAGAATCCAATGCATTTTAATAATGTTCTCGCGAGAAAGCGCATTGTTCAGCAACAGGTGAAGCATCGAGATTGTCACAGTGGGAAAATGAAATTAGAAGGTGCACTATTGTCCAATCTAGTTGTTCATTTAATCGTGATTTCCTTGAAAATTTGTTATATACTCTTTTTCTTATTAACAAAACTGCGATCGTTTGCTATAAAAGTCCTGAACCAAGAATAACTTGTACGAGAATTTACCGACAAAATTGTGAATTACCAAGCTTCTTGGATGAAAACTCATAAGATTGAATGAAAAAGCACTTTTTAACAATTTCTCTTGGTCGTACGGCGACTTGGTCGTACGTTCTTCTTGGGCAAAATTACACTAGTCTAGCTGATGGATACATGTAGGCTGAGTAAATTGTCGTTAAAGCGAGGAACGAAGACGAGTGCGCACGCGAAGATATGAACGGTACCGCCTTCACTCGAGAGACTTGGCTCCCGCCCTGCCAAGATGATTTGTACCTGGGAAGCAAACCACTTTATTTTTCCCCGAAGCATCCATTAATTTTGCTTGCGTGCGCTCGCTTTGGGCGGACTTTAAGATTTCGAGCGTGTCGATCGTCGATCTCGTCTTACGCTTGGCGCGCTTTTCAAAATCAGCAAAAAATTTTATAAACTCCGCCTCACGGGGCATGATTCAGCTGTTATCGATCGACATAATAACGTTAAAAGTCAAAAGGACTCTGATCCTATCATATACATCACAAAAGTGAGGTGACGCTATTATGTGTTTTTCCAAGGCAGCGCCTAATCTCCATTTCCAAATCGCTTAAATCTGTTGGCTTAAATCTCATCCCCTTCGCGTAACCGACTTGCCACTAACTTTTGCTTCTCACCTCAGCATCCTTGTCTCGACTCCAGCCAAAAGAAGCATCAGAGAACGAGCGAGAAAGAGAGTGGAGCGGAAAAAAGGAAGATAGTTTGGATTACAGGCAAAATACGTCTGAACCAAATCCTTTCATCCCTTAATACTAGCCACCAAGAAGCGGGCGCCACAGAAGAAAGAAAGATTTGAGGAGGGGAAAAAGATGATGGCATTGCCGATGCTGGAATACGAGGATTGATGTAGCTGTGACCCGAAAATTACGACGTTTAAGAAATAATTTCTTCAGCATTCTTCTTTCTCTTATTTCTAAGCTACTTGAATACATAAGGGAAACAAAGAACAAAAACGTTACTCGACCAAACCAGTTGAAATCTGGCAATTGGTTTACCTTCTCTTATCGCTAGTAGTTTTTTAGAACGCCAGCAAGCGAACAAAAGAATCTGGAATCAAGCTACGACGAATTATATGCTGCTAATCCAATCGCTATTGTAATACAAAACTAAAAGTTTCCTTTTCACAAGGGAAAATGATCTACTCGCTCGTTCAAGATAAAATTAATGCGTTTTGCAAACATTGCATTGGAGTGAATTGATTTGTGTCACACCGGAATCGCTTCTGAAAGCTTTAAATGCTTAAAAATCGCTTGACGACCACGCATAGGTTCGGTAATTGGCCGAAAGTAAACGCGCGCAATTCAAGCTCGCAGCAAAGCCGACGCATCGACAATCGAGCGTAATGCAAATGGCAGAAGCTGGTTCGCCGAAAGGCCATTATAAAACGCAGCCCAGAGTGTAACAATCGGGCGAAACGATCGGCCGATAAACACACCACTTGGCGAAACAATTGGGAGCTCGCGCGGGGCCAAGAACGCGCGCGCGCGCTTAACGGCAAACAAAACAAATGGCAAGCCCACCTCGGCCATTACAAGCGTAGCACATTGAGGGGCAGAGAGAACGTCGGGCTTTACCGCTAGCGCGCATACATCATGCGCAACATTGCATTTTGGGAATCGGCTCGCGCTGCCGGAATCTGTAGAATGCGTGCGTGTTGTTCTCCCGCGCGCTCCCTCCCACTGGCGGTGAGCCAATGCCAGTACCATACCGCATTAATAGAGTTTTATTGTTATTTACCGGGCGCGTCGAGGACCGCGCGTGTACCGCTGCTACCGTGGACAATGCTCTCCTCTGCCTGTGTGTGTGCGCGCTCGCCGCGACGATCCCCTCGCGAGTCTTTTTCCGCATTTACGACTCGGACCTGTAATTGTTTAGTGCTGCTTAGCAGCAGTCCAAGTGGTTTTCTCCTCTGGGCTTGATGGTCAAGTAGAATAACGCTTAGCCAGCACAAGGATTCGCAGGCATTACTTCCATTTGTTTCTGCCAGTGACTTTATTATTTGAGGATTAACTGTGTGTGTGGGTGTGTGCGTGCGCGTTGCTCTCTCTCTCTCTCTCTCTCTCTCTCTCTCTCTCTCTCTCTCTTTCGTTCTCTCACTTCTGTTGCTTTTCAACAGCTTTTTTGACGGTACGACATAGCAAGCATGTTTCGCCATAATTCTATTTGGATTCATGAAAGTCGAATGCGCATGGAAGACTTATGCGTCTGACCACACTCTGCTCGCACTACTTGTTTGGAAACCGTATTCCAGCTCTGTGGCAGTTATTTATATTTACTCATGCGTGCAGAAGCGCGTGCTATATTAAATTCTTACCCGCGACCTCGGGCTATTCTATTATTTCGAGCGAGTTAAAATGATAGCACGTAAATTCGAAACGAAGCTATACATTGCGGCGCAAACTGTTTCATACCCCAGCAGCTCTCCTATCTCTGCATGACTCAAGCTTATTACGTAATCGTTCTAATTTGTTTAGATCCGAACTGATTTCGCATGAACAATATCTCCGTCGTTAACGACCGCGCGCACGCGGGCGCGGGCTCGCTTTTATACTACATTATACCCGTACGCACTGATCGCGCGACGTTTTACTAGCCAATTTATCATAGGCTCGGCTCCAGAATTATTATGCGCGCGGCGCTCTGGTGTGCAATTTAACGCGCCGATAAAACTCGGCGAAATCCAAACGATGATGCATCGCGATTTCCTTGTCTTCGCCGTAAACACGCTCTCAAGCCCGAAGCTGCGTCTTTGTCGCTATTAACGCTACGGAATTACGAGGTGCGCGTAACCTCGAACCCTCCTATGTTCCATATAGAAAATTGAGAAAGATCCCGCCTGCTCTATAAGCTGCCGTGCGTATACATCAGAAAGTACGAACACTTAAGCGATACTTTATTCCCTAGTGTATTTCTCATTGTGGTACGTGTACATTATCAATTTGAACTTCAAGTAATAAAGCCGATAGTAATCATCATTTTGAGAAACACTTAAAGTTTATGAAACTTACAACCTGTAACATTTAAATTATTTTTGAGAAGAGAATAAAGAGCAAATAAAAATGCCACAAAAGCATACAACTTTATGTAATTGATGATTTACTTAATAACAATATTGTAACGGTACTTTTTGCAGCCTATGGTCGGTGAACCATTTAACTCTACATTAATATGAATTTTACTGCTTACATCGTAGATGTGACCAGTTCTAATGAAATATAACGATTCTGAATATGCAAACTAAAGAATCGTAAATAATTTCTAATAAGGCAGCGTACTCGTGAACAATGTTACCTATCTGAAAGCACGTGACGACGGAGAGAAGAACGTACGATGGCTCGTTGCCTGGGGCTCTTGAAGATTTTACTCTCTTTAAACTACGTCGTAAATATTTGGACTTCGCACTCGAAGTTATCAGTTTTTCGTAGATAATCATTTCGTTGGAGCTCTGAGTTTAGGAAACGAACGATGGTGTTGCGATACACGTGGTCATTATTGACTATACCGGGACTGTACGGAGGTTATTGAATCCATGCGATACTGTGTTTACTCAGAAACTGCTGCACAAGATTCGATGCATGTTCCGACGAATTATGATGGAGACGTCATCACCACTTGACCAAAAATGCGGTCGTTTTATTCTGACTGCTTCACTCAAACGTTTCAAAATTTGAACATAATATTCTTTATTGATTGTCTAGCCTGCCCGCTCAATATTATCCAATGCTTTTGTCATCGAAAGTCTGCCAGAACAAGAATCGCTATCAGCAGAAGTACAGCATTCTTTGAAATGATTATATCACTCTTTTATTCATATTTTGCTCATGCACTTTCAAAGGTCTTCTGTATCATCTGAATAGTTTCCGAACTTATTTTTTCGAGTAGAAAACAAAATTTGATGCAAATTCGTTAAACTTGTGTTTAACAATTACAAAATCGGCCGAACTTAAAAATAACTTTGTAAACAAAGAAACGCTGCACATGAACTATACGTCCGGCAGATGTCAGCAAACAACCAATAGATTCGTGATTAGTCTCGTAAGAATTTACTGTTAACGTTCATGCCTCGCAGAGGTCGCTCGAACACTGTGACACGAAGATATAAAGGTAGGCCCGATACTTTCCGGATAGACCTTGTACAGATATACAATAACTCACAAGTATGAAATAATTTAATACACTGGCATAACTTATCTACACCTTCGAAAATATAAAAAAAAACTTTAAAGAATAGATAGTTTATTAACTTTGATATCATTTTATTAGAGAAGTTGTACACGATAGAAACAAAATATGTTCGTTATTTGAGTTTTACTTCCTTCTAATCTACTTATCAATTTTTGTAAATATTATAATTCTGATAATATAATAGTTAATAGATAAATTATATTTTCTGATAATATAATAAAAGCACGTAGTTACAAGCTAATAATAATCATTCTGTTAAAAAAGCAATTAATAGTTTTGTTGAAGAAATCATTTAACGGAATGTTCTCGAAACGATATATGAATAAAATAAATGATAATATTTTTCTACCTTTGACAAATTTTGGACTGTTAAAATATATTGTATAAGAATATTCATCAATTCTAAATTAAATATCAAAAGATTTTATCACATTGATTTTTCTTGCCAATTATGATTTTGTTCCTTTAGCCTATAGAACAAAAAGATACATCGGAACAGACTGTGAAAAATAAATCGAATTTTTCCTCAATATTCTTTACTACCTAAGGTATCTAAAGGCATATTGTGAAAAACAAATACAAAACAAAGTATTAAATTGAAATGGTAAATATTGATAATTGATTGAGAAAATAATAAATAGATATATGATATATTTTTAAATTATTCTTAATAAATCGAGAGAAAACCTTATTTTTTTGTAAATTTAATTAAAAATTATTAATACTCTATTTTTTACTTCTACCCTCACTTTAATAAATGGTTCCTTTATTTTTAAAGTCATGTTTTGCATTTGAAATCTAAAAATAAAATTCATTTATATTTAAAAATTAACTTTAGCGTAATTCTTTATAAATAAAAGTTCGTTTACCATTATTATGATTATTCATAAAATTTCCAAGCTATAAACTCTTGAATTATATAAATTGTTTTGATTACAGTAAACGCATTGTTCAAGAGTTAGTTGACTTTGAAGAGGGACTTTAATTTTTAAAATCTTGGATATAAAGCTGCATAGGTTTCTAAAAAGGTTTATGAATTAAAATTGAAAAATATATCTTTGTATTTTTTATAAAGAATATTTTCACAAAGTTTCATCAAAATTGATCCCGTAATTCTAGTAGTCTTTTTGTAAGTTTACTAAAAGTAGATTTATAAAATTATTGTTTACAGTGTCGGTGGTCTCGTTCCATCAATCCCCAAACCAAAAGGCTCTTTATCAGCAGTACGCAGAAAATACGATCCCCTTTCCTTCTTCTGTTTTGTCGACCAGCTTGGAAATGAAATAATTGCCTCATTTTTGCACTCATTTGTGAGGAACGTATCATAATCTTTACAACGCACTGCCAACAGAGAGTTAGGTTTGGTCAAAGCCTCAGCGTAATAAATATATGCACGATCATGGGCACAATAGTGGTTAGTATCCTCGCCGCAACCTGGTTGTTCAAGACCCCCACCGTTAGGATAGAAGTCGGCGTGGCCTACAGGCTCTGACAAGCCCAGGTGACCCGCGTTCGTATGGATTATCTCGACCATAGTGGCATCGCTGCTGGAAATGCCGTTACCGGGGCCTGCAGATTTAAAGCCTGGTCCAGCGGGATCGAGACCTGATAGTAAAATGTCTAACTTCAAATGACTCCATAAAATCTTTTTTTTGTTTAACAATATTATAAACATAAAATAATGAGAACATGATAAGATGAAAATCCTAGAATCACGTAATGATAATAGATAATCAACTAATTATGCTAACAAAGCTTAGTTCATAATGAGTTTTTCGGCTGATTTTATTAAACAGAAAAATAAATTGTTGTGGAACTCTACTTTGAAAGTACAATTTTAGTAGAAGTACACACTTAACCTGTACTCATTTTACCTGTCATGTTAGTTATCAAAATACGTATAACAACATAAAAGCTAATCTTAAAATAAATAACGGACTACATAGTTTACATATGTACTTTTTAAATCATAAAAGCATATGTTAATCTAAATATCAACTTATTATCAGGCCAATACAATTCTTAACAAAGTAATTCAAGAACTTTGATTATATATAAGCTTTTGCTTAGTTTATCATTGAGTTATCTGTAAAAATAAAAATGTTCAGATATATCTATTCTACAATTCCGTTTAAAATTCGCCGCCCGATTGGTTATGCATCAGAATTCGAACGAAGCGCAGAGGTGAAAAATGTTTTCAAACTGACCGACTACGTGGCCAATTTTATTGCTCGCCTGGTATCCAGCTAATCCCATCACGTGCGCCCCCAGCGAATGGCCGACCAGAGACATATCACTCAAACTGCTACCTTGACTCGCTAAAATGTCGATCATTTTTGCTATATGTGCACCTACTGCTTTAATTAAACCAGCAGCTTCCAAATACGGTAGTTTAGCTACATTTGCCCAATCAACGACAATTACATTATAATCATCGTGAGACAGAAAAGCTGGAATAAGAACAGATATTTTGAACATTAGCTAATGAATTCAATAAAGAATGTAAAATACAAATAATTAAACAAATGTTTTATCCAACCATTTTTAACTGTCATGCAATTTCGTCCTTGGTAAGAATTCAGCCAACCATGCGTCATAAATTTTGTTGCCCTACTGGACTTATATAAACTCTTGTCAATACTATTTTTATCGTCGACCCATAATTGTTCTGGATTGTTTAGATTTTCTCGTGTATATAGAAAAAAACACACATCATCGCGTAAATCAACTTTGGAATCGTTGAAAATTATTTTGAAATTGTACTCATATTTAGGTGCTGACATTGAAAATCGTGCTATGAATAATAATAATAATACTTAAATATCAGTATGTGGATAACACAACATTTTCACTTATAAACTATATGCCACTTACTAGAAAAGTACAACACTAGAAATGAAAGAATAATGCTTATATTTTCCATAGTTCTATTTAGAGCACGAGACTGACGTTAAAAATGTCGTTTACTGAATGTTTCCTCTCAAGTTAAACCTCTGCAGACATTGATATGCAGACACTGATAATGAATATCTGTCAATAATCTTATCACGGATGACTCAAAAATATTGTAGCCACAAGCTCGGGAATATTGACAAAGCGATTGTGCTTACTCATCCCAGATATTGTTGAATCACATATTCCGTAGCTAGTTACATTGTAACATAAACATTTTCGATTATTTACTTACAATTGTTATTTAAACGCAATTATTTTAAATAATTGACTTGCTTCAATCTTCCGATTCAATTATATTCAATTATGTCTGGAATAGTACTATGAAAATAGACAGTCATGAAGAATCAAGCTAATCAATCAGAATTTAGTTGAGCAAGCGCAACGTATCAAGCTTCTACGGTGTGATCTTATTAACCTAGGAATGTTATCAATGCAGACATTGATAGTGAGTATCCTTCAATAATCTTATCACAGAATGCTTAAAAAAATTTAGCAACAAACTCGAGATCAGTGATAAAGTGATTATGCTAACTCGTCCAAAATATTATTATCATGTGAATATTTTTTATTATATTTATTTAATTACCATTCTTATTCAGGCAAAACTATTATATATAATTTACTAGTTTTAACTATCCGTAACAATTATGTTCGAAACAGTATTATAAAAATAAACAGTCACGTAGAATCAAGTAAATCAATCAGAATTTAACTGAACCAGCGGAATAGCATTAGTTTTCTCGTCAACCTAGGAATGTTACCCAGCATAGCTCGCAAATCCTGATTAACTTGTTAGGTCTTCATCTTCGTGCTCTCGTCGTTTTGAATTGAATTGGGGTTTGTCTGCATCAAGAAGAGAGCGAGAATTATCATGGTCTCTGTATAAGTTTCCTTCGTATTTATCTTTCGTTCCCGAAAATTACAGTTTACCTTAAGTAAAGTTAGAGCATTTTCTTTTATTATTCTTATGGAGCCGTTATTATCGCTGAATATCAGTATGAAAAAAATTACATTCATATTTCATTAATAGAATCATTAGGTTGCTCTTTTAAATTAATTATAAAAACAATACAATATTTCAACAACGTAGTCTCCAAATATTAATGCTTTGTGCAACATGAATTCTTCGAAGTTCTAAAAGTTCAAGTTAACACAACACGATATATAAACTCGTGATATAAATATATCGAAAGTACTAGTCCTTTACTGCATAGTAACTGACTATAACTCACAAGAGCCTTGTTGTAATCTTCCGGCTTGGCATGTTTTGATTACCATCCTCGTCAACTTGTCACTATGTCTTAGGGAGTATTGGCGAGTGCTGTCATCATCAAATATTTGTACAAAGTATAGACAAAAGATAATATAAATAATGTACAATCTCCAAAGCCAGAAAATGTTTTTTATAAATCAACAATAATTGATTCTCAAACTACCAAGATAACTGTAATTTCAACGCACTCTCAAAGCAATTGACACCCATCATTTATGATAATCAGAGTTATTATTCGAAATGTTTTAACTTTCACATAACCTTTTCTTTACAGAATATCGACTCCATTTCAAGTAGCGGCTGCAGCGCTGATCCTCGCCGGGACAATATCCGCCCTGATCGGTCATTGTTGCTCGGATCACAGGACCCTCGTCGCTTGTGGTCTTTACCTCCTTGGCGGTGAGTCTAGAGCACCTGATCCTCAAGCACGCGTGGGTGTATGTATATGGGAAGAAGCCCTTTGAGAGATAGGGGAAAAAAATAAAGGCGCGATCGTGATAGCCATATAGAAGAGTCGCAAGCCGCTTTGCACGTACACAGGGTACAAGTTTTTCGATCTCACAGCGCGCACCTTTCGCTTTTATTTTGGTAGCTTCTGCTTGGAAACGCCGACACTTGGTAAAACTTCCATTCGACAGGCGATACATTAAATATTTTTTTTATATTTAAAAAAGGTGTTTATTAAGAAAAACTACACAGTAACTTTAGTAAGATTGGTGAAGAACGATGTACTTTTTATATGAGCTTACAATTTTTATCTTCTATATAATTTAATTGTTTGTTATTACTTAAAATGTATTGCATTTTCAAAGTATTTTTAATAACATATTCGTCAATAACAGAAACAATATACAGTTTATTGAATCACTGCTAGAAATAAAATCTCCGCACTAAAAAGATTTTTTCTTCTATTGTAACTAAACAATGTTGAAAAAATATATCAATTTAATCTCGAACGTACGCATGTTTTCAATAAAGTTTGCTGTCAATAGAACAGTAATGAAATTGCTCGTACGAGAGAGAGAGAGAGAGATAGAAAGAGAGAGAGAGAGGGGGGGGGGAGAGAGAAAGTTTACTAAAATCATTTAATCCGGACTAACGAACCGTGGTCGCTTTCCACGTGGATACAACCGTGAACGCGTGAAAAATCATTGGACGTTCGTCGACCATTTTCGTCGACGCAACGCGGCAAAATGAGAAACGCTTTGGTCGACACGCAGGAGCTACAGAGTGAAACGAAAAATTGTCCTAAAAGCCAGGGTGGCATTTATCGGCCGATCACGTAGCCTCGTCGACGACCCGCATAGTAGTCGCGCTGAAGAGGCGACGAGATGTACGACGACGACGAGACAACGACAATGGCGATCCTTGATCTTGACGCGGGCTCAAGCAGTGTTATAAATGTGAACGTGCGTGAAGCCACGAATCGAATGTCGCATGGCGTAGACGCTTTCTGTATGGAGTGCCGTGCACTGCAGTTGCAAAAGCTTTCAAAAGAGCTCTATTTCATTATTCTTTTATTGGGCGTATCGCTTGTTTTGCAATTTGGCAGTGAGTCGACTTGAAACACACTCTCGTTGAGCTTGATTTCCGTGAAAAATACAAACAAAACATTGATTCACATCAATGATCAATATTATTTCAACGTACATTTCAGTGAGTCAATAATACTTCTGCATGATTAATGCATCAGTAAACAGCGAAAATAGTACATTTTCAACCACCCATTCAACTCTCGTTACGTTCAACACTTTTCTGTAACCGAACATGTTCTCACTTACATTACAAAAGTTAATTGTCGCATTTGATGCAAAGTTTAATATTATTTCAAGTGCCGACCTTTGAACGCGATACGTTCAAACAAGCGCTACGTCAACCGCAGACGCGTGCAAAGAGCAACTCCTCCCCTGAGCTTTTCGCGGCTGACCGGCCAAGATCACGCTGCCAATTCCGGCGCAGCAAATTGCTGATTTACAAATGATGCTCGCCTAATTAATGAGTCCACTGGGACGATGTTTAACTTTGACATGATACACCTTTCTCTGAAATAAACGTAATTGTTGTGATTTTTTTAATTTGATTTATTTCGTACTTCAATTTCACAATTATCTATTTACATACAGAAGCATTAACATTTTTGAAAAAGATGTTGAAAATGATTTGAAAAACAATTTTAAAAGATGTTTAAAAGATTTACTACAAAGTCAAAACTCCATTAGAAATATGGTACATGATCTAAAAACGAGGCAAGTTTTTTCGGTCGTCGAAATAAATTATCTCACCCTATACTAGCATATTTTGTACTAACAATCTCCGATATTTTAGCAAAAGAATAAAAATACAAAATTAAATTAATCAATGATGAAAAAAATCATATAAGTAAGATACGGCTAAAGATTTTATCAACCGATTAGCTGAAAGGCGTATCTCTTTTCAATTTCTTGGTTGTTCCTTTCTTCGTCAGGTCAGCTTACTCTTCTCCATAATTTTCTTCTACCGTTCGTCACAGTGGGAAGCCTCAAGAAAGTAATCGAGGGGTTACCGGAATGATCAATCGCGCGCCTCTCAGACGTTACCCTAACTTTTACTGCAGCCAGCAAGAAAATATTAAAAATTAGCCTCAGGCTGATATTCTGCAATTAACTTTAGAATCTACTCATTAGTCTTAGAAATTGGCGACAATAACGTCGTGGTTCAAATACCATCAGAATCACAAATTAGTCTTGTGAAATTGGTTAAATAATTCAAGTCGTATTAAACATATTCTGGCAATATCATGGGTGACTGCAATCAAGTGATTCAACTCGTTGAACGCCCAAGTATAGATCGTTTACTGTTTCGACAAACCGACGAACTGCAGCTTTGAAAAATATAAGTAAATGGTGTCTGGCCTCTTACGACTGGCTGAATATATAAGTATATTCACGCGTCCCATCTTCTTGTAAAAAAAAATGTCTGCGATTCAATTCTGCGTGAAAAGATCGCTCTAACGAGGCTCTTTTCCTTGATTTTGCAGCAAAGAAAAACTCATCGTATACCGTCCAGTGTGCTTTTCGTTATTTGGTCGGTCTTATTTATTAACGTCTACAGAATTCCTGGACTGAATGTTGGCACGAATTTTATTGACCTCATTAAGAGAGTAATTGCTTCCTGCTTTCGGGAGCAGCATTGATATTGCCGATTACTTTGGCGTTGCATAATTCTTCGCATGGCTCTGGCGAATTTATACTCGGCATTTACTGTACTCGGTGGCTACCGATAAAAAGGGTATTACCCGAATATATTGCTTTGGATATACATATATATTTTTGAACTTACAACGTATAAGAACTTGTTTTATCTACAGTTGCGCTCGTAAGATCGAAATTATACAAATTCACGACAGCAGTATATATTTAACTAGGCAACCAATGAAATACAATTTAATCTTGTGGGCAAAAGTATTTTTGCATCAGGGAGCCCTAGCAAATTGTTATCTGACGTAAATAGATGTATACGAGGTCTGTCCGGAAAGTATCGGGCCTACCTTTATATTTTCGTGCTAGCGTTATTCTTTATCATCTGGTGAGTGGCATCCTTCAAAGTAATCCCCACTTCATTGAATAACACGGTTCCATTGATGTTTCCACTTTTCAAAACAGTCCTGGAACTCACTTTTAGGGATAGCCTTAAGTACACTCGTCGCATTGTTTTCAACCGTTGTTTTGTCATCGAATCGGTGTCCTTTGAGTGGTTTTTTTAGTTTTGGAAACAGCCAAAAGTCACAAGGGGCTATGTCGGGACTGTATGGAGGTTGTCGAAGCAATGCGATATTTTGTTTGCTCAAAAACTGGTGCACAAGATTGGATGAATGCGCTGGCGCATTATCGTGATGGAGAAGCCAGTCACCACATTCCCAAAAGTGCGTCCGTTTTCTTCTTACTGCATCACGCAAAGTTTCAAAATTTGAACGTAGTATTCTTTATTGATTGTCTGACCTGTTGGTGCATATTTGTGTTGTACAACACCTTCACAATCGAAAAAAACAATCAACATTGACTTAACATTGCTCCAACTTTGACGTGCTTTTTTTGGCCTTGGTGATTCAGAATGCTTCCACTGTGAAGATTGTTGTTTTGTTTCAGGACCATAAACCCATGATTCATCACCTGTAATAACTTTTCTAAGCACATTATCATCATTATTGACCATTTCCAAATTGTCCAGGACGATTTCTAAGCGAATGTTCTTCTGCTCTGCTGTGAGCAATTTTGGGATGAATTACGCACACACGCGTTTCATTCCTAAATTTTCGGTTAAAATTTCTGAAATGATTGTTTTTGGTATCCCAAGGTCTTTTTCTAGTTCTCGCACAGTCATACGACGATCTTGTTCGATTGCAAGTCGCACCCGCTCAATATTATCTGCGGTCTTTGTCGTCGAAGGTCGGCCGGAACGAGAATCACTATCGACAGAAGTGCGACCATCCTTGAACCGTTTATAACACTCTTTTATTCGTGTTTTGCTCATACACTCGCTTCCAAAGGCCTTTTGCATCATTTCAATAGTTTCCGAACTCGTTTTTCCGAGTTGAAAGCAAAATTTGATGCAAATTCGTTGATCTTGTTTTTCAGTCATTTTTGACAATATCAAAATCCGTCGAACGCGAAAAAGGCACTGTAAACAAAGACACGCTGCGTATGAACTATACGTCCGGCAGGTGTCAGTAAGTAACCAATAGATTCGTGAGGCTTTACTATTGACGTTTCTGTCCGGTAGAGGTCGCTCGAACACTATGGCGCAAAGATATAAACGTAGGCCCGATACTTTTCAGACAGACCTTGTACTGATTATATTTCAATCGAAGTACAGTAACGATAAAATTAACGTTATTCAGCAACATTCGTGCATTAAAGCAGCCGTTACAAACAATGAATTACATTGTTTGTAAAACTATTTGTGGGTATGAATTAAGAGCAGGAAATTCCAACATCAGCGCAAGCACAAACTTTTATCGTGATCCAAATTCTACCGAGAGAGAGATGAGCCTTGTCTCGCCGACAAGGTGGCGGCGCATTAACAATGCGGCAATGGATTTGCAATTCAGCGGCGCCTCGACACAAATCAACGTCTTGGACTCCCGCGAATGCGGGCGCGGCGTAAATTTGAGATATATGCAGATTTTACCGTTATAATTTCTTGTGCAGTAACGCGTACCTTCTTGATCCTTACGGCGCTTTGTGATTTACGCTTAGCAAACATTCAGAGTATAGTTTAGCCTTGCGCTTGCTGTGATATTAATTTGTTGAAGGCAAATTTATTATGATTCATAATTAAATTCGCGGATTGTGAATAGACTCAGGTAATCTAATATTATGCCGAAAAATGAACAGAAAAATAAATAAACATTCCACCGCGATGTTCCGCTTGCGTGAAAAGCGAGGTATACGAGTAGAGCGCGAGAACTACGAACACGATTCGCAGCTTTCGCTCGACAGCACATTTCTCTTAGCAATTTCATTTCTCCGGATGGTGATGTATAGACACGACCGATCTCTTGCCTTTTTACTTCTCCGCTCTCGACTTCCGGACTGAATCACGCGACCATTAGCCGATAAGGGCCGAAATCTTTTTCGCTCGAAGAAAGAAGTTCTTTAGTCGAAATTGTGAATGACAGCATTTTTACTTCATGTTGGTGAACTGAATAGGGTACATTATAGAAATTAAAGATCAGTTCACCGATAAGATTGAGATAAAGGTTAAATAGGTCGAGGAAAAACATTATATACTAAGAATTCGACAAAGTACAGCAAAATAATTGATTTCATTGTACATTTTTATCATTTTCTTCTTCACTGATTCGTGTTTATTACTATCAAAATTATAATACAACCAGGTTTAGTAGCAAAAAGTAACCTGGGAAAATGTCGAACTTTTCGAAATCAACTTGACAGTTACGAGCACGCACGCTACGCCCACCAAGTTCAATTATGCAAAAGCCCGCTGCTAAACTCTCAACGGGAGCGCAACTTTTAAATTAATATTCGAGGGCAAACATTTTAAATCAACGAGCTTGCAAGCTACTTTTTTCTTCTAGACTCAATTCGTGTATCTGATGAGGAAAGAAGCTGTCCTAGAAACACACAACAGTTTTTTTTTTCGACCCTTCATACCTTTACCAGATAACAATTAGATTTTTACGAGCACTCGTGAAAAAAATACGGGGCGTTGATTAAAAAAATAACTGGAGTGTGATAGTTGCTCTTTGACAAATTATTTGCTAGGCGCTATGGAAAAATGTAAATTTTTCATACCAGAGTTTATTGAAAATAATTGAATACTGTAATTAAATAAAAAAGACATAAAATAAAAAAAAAGAACTTTGCACTTGTATAAATGTACGTGCGTTGAATTAATTAAAAAAATAATTAGAGCATTAGGAGTTCAAATGAAAGCTTACTAGTATCAAGGTGATATTTCGATATCTTTTTCACTCGACTTGACGTATTCCGTGATAGATATTCCCGTAGCTATTCGTCAGATCCACAGGCACGAAGTCACGAGTTCGCGTTCACTATTAACGCAGCAAATCGACTTGAAATAAGATTTCAGTGCTCGAATCCTGCACATTTTTCCCAGTGTTCGCAGGAGGATAGTATGACAAGACTATTTCGTGGATTACGTCGTCTCTCTCCTTATCTCTTAGAGCCGTGAGCACAAGATCCGTAAATTTATTCCAATCCGATATGCGAGCACAAAACGCATTATTCCGACGAGAACTGCAATATCGATGATCAGTTATTCGCATTTTTTCCTCTGAGGAAATTCTACACGAGACTGTAATTAACGGTAATAACATCGGAGTATCCACGTAAAAAAAATTAATCTCGAGAAAAGGATAATACGAACGAAATAGAAAACTCGCACACACGTCGTATAATATAAGGGTGGACAAAACTGACTTTCCTTCCTCCGCGATATCTGCCAGCCTCTCTCTCTCTCTCTCACTCTCGATCTATCTTATACCCTGCTTGACGCTTTAATAAGTTTCTCCCTCGGTAGCTGGCGACGCACTAAGACGACGTTGCCTTAGGTTTATTTCTAGGAGGCTCTCGAGCATAATACGACCGCGCGCATATGAGAATACGATAATTTGGTTTTGAAACGCAGCAAGACTACCGGATGAATGTGATAAATAGCTATTTACGTGCTTATTTCAGTATCGAATATCTTGGGGAATATTGTATTCTATCCTTCTCTCTCTCTCTCTCTCTCTCTCTCTCTTCCTCGCTATTCGTTTGCTGCTGGCAATTATTAAAAGTAATAAGAGAATAAGAGATTTTTACTCTGCGAAACGGGGAAAAAAGTCGATTGAACGAGAAAAAGAAATAATTTGGTAAGCTCTGCTGATAGGAATATTTATGAAATGCCTTCCTATATACAGATACTAAATTAAGAAATACTTGCAATTAAGTCTCTAATATTTTTGCGAATTACACTTCAAAACTCTTTGCACTATTAATAAATGAGGGCATTTGCTGCGAGACTAATTAAAAGGATGATATTATTCAGAACGTCCGTCTTTGATAACGCTTCAAAGTGCAAAATGATGAAGGAGGATATATACCATAAAGACTAAATGTGGAGCAAAAGAGGTGAAGGGGGAGGTGATTAGCATAAAGTTCAGTGGCTCTTCCCAATCATTGCTCTACTCACTTATGCACGTAGGCAGTCTTATACGAGTGTTCGTTATTAAAGGCCCCATTATCTACGCATCCGGTGGCATACTACTCGCCCGGAACCAGCATAATTTTCGCCAACTTTCTGGGATCAAAACTTGCACGCAAAATCGCGCATCTCGTTCTATTCTCGGAGCGCTGATGAAATTCTTATTTACACGTCGATATATCGCGCTACACTCGCCACACTGATCGATTCAACTGGTTGCTCAATGGATTTCAACTGCGCGAGCAGGAAAAATACTCAAGTTTTCATGCTTCGCCAGCTGCAACTTCGCAATTGCATATACGCTAGCGCTCTCGGCTTCTTCTTTTCACCCGCTCGACTGCCAACAATATTTTCACATCTAAGGCTCAACCCACGTCTATATATGCTCTATTCTTTCAAAACTTTTATTCAAAGAAGCTCTGGCTCCCTTTGCTACCCATCACAGCCGGCGTCACTTCAATTTCAGACATGCCTTTGCACAGTTGCTCTGGCGAAAAATCTCGCCTTGTCGCCTACATAATCTGCTCCAATTGCTTCGTCTGACCTTTTTCTTTTCAGAGTGCATTGACGCTACATAACGTCAGCAATATATAGCGCGTCATTTCGGAAAAAAAAATACTCAGCCGGAAAAAGTCAAAATGAAAAGACCAGATTCACTTTGTGAATTCTAGCTGCGTCTGTTTCTGAATTACGTAATCAAATGCGCAACAACTTTGGAGATGATGTTGAAGCGAAGCTCATGCTCGCGTCGTCGCAGGACGCTTTCTCACTTTACATGTAAATTTTGGAACTTCAAACAATTTCCCGGCGACTTTAGCGAGCTATTGTAATCAGATTCTTTCTCCCCGGCAAAGAAAAGTTAATCGAAAACTTAAATAAATCCAAGCGTCGTACGCTGCCCAAATAAAATCGACCGGGATATTTAAACGGCCGACTGCTTGAGAAAGCAACGCGGACAAGCCGCTCGAGGAAAATCTAGTCATCAATCTTTACAGTGCTTCCCTATATTTACTATGTCGAGAGAGGGGAGAAAGGTGGAGAGGGAGAGAGAAAAGCTCCGGGTGCCACCACGAAAATCTCGACGCGCTCGAATACACGCCTAGGTTTGTATACCATATCACTGCCACTGCTTGTCAGCCATGTCCCGTCGGATCTCTACATCTCGCGCACTGGCACAGGAACTTTGAGGGACCGCTGACTTCAGGCTGTCTTTTTTGTTACGGGTGAGCACTGCTGCTCGAGTTCTATTTACTCCAGTGCTGATGTTTTCATTCTTGTTCTTCTTTTAGTTCTCTACAACACGTCTCGACTTGTTTCAATATTGCATATGCGCAGTCAATAAACATTATAGACAAATTAATTTTGCCTACTTATGAAAATAACCATTAATAGTACAATGTTTCACTAAGAATAGTTATTATCACAATCGTTTTCAAGCTGTCAATAACTATAAGTTGAAGTATCTCGTACATATAACGAGTCGTAAGTTTAATTTGTCGAGCGTTTATTTTATGTAAAAAATGACCGAAAAGAGGACTACCATTAGAGCTTTAATAAGGGCAAAAATAAATCATAAAATTCATTTTAAAAGAAAAGCTCTAAAGCCCTCGAGGGCACGAATTAATTTTCAAATTAACGTACATGTCCGCGTTTTTCCTGCTCCCACCGAGAAGAGAAACAAAAAGCACTGTTACTCAAAGAACCAACCAACTGTAAATAAAAAGCTTTGCTCGCCTCTGTCGGTGATGCGTGCAGGTTGTTAATTATTTTACCGCGGGCAAACAACACGGAAAACAAGTTCTCGCTAAGGCATTTATTTCCTTTTTTTTACGACAAATGCGACAACACCGAGCACACATTCACACTGATTTAGAGGTGTAGAAGTACGGCAAATTTTACAAGCCACGCGTCGCGCAAGCAGCTGATTGTGATTCACAGCGCTGAAATTTTTGGCAACGCACTCGTACTCGCCTCTGACTCCTCGCCAGATCTATTCTTTCGCGCTCTAGGATTTACTCTGGTTATGATCTTTTTATCTGTATACGAGTATGCTTGTGCGATGCGTATAACAGCGAAAATGTTGCGGCTGGTTATTTGCATTTGATAATCCACTGCCGAGAGAATAAGTTTCATACCAGAACTAATTTGATCAGTGATTTGATAAAACATAAATCACGTATTCATTTACTGCAAAAAATTCGCATTCGATACCTTCATCCAGTCGTTAAATAAATACGAAATGGACGTACTCTGATATGCAGAACTGGTACGCTCAATTTACGATAGAGAATTCATCAAGTTCGATCGATTTAACAGCATTTGCACAAGGTTCTTCGAAAAAAAAAATTGCAGTACGCTGGCTCATATAGGCTATTCTCCTCAGCTCAGCTTTCGATGATACGAAACTGAATGCCAATCGATTAGCTCGCGTATACTATCGCGCATCGGCGCCAACGTACGAGTATTGGAGCGTTAACCGTGCAACGGAATCACAAGAGAGACGAAACACGTTGCTCGTCAATCAAAGTCTCTATTCTACAGTAGTCACATTGCGGCTAATTTATCTGTTTATGCGAAGTTTTTCGTACTTGGTGTAACAAAAATTGCATATGTTACGTGAAACTCGGTGATGTTAAGATCATTCAAACTTAGAATTTCAGCCAATCGGACGCGCCAAAACATTCGGTGAATAGCGTTTGATTGGCAGACGGCAAATTGGCCAGAAACTATAGCTTGAAATAGAATGCTTGTCGAGTTGGAGATGGTAAATATAATTGTATTTGCATTGGCTCTTGGAGTTTAGGGCGAAAGCACACAATAGTCGTGGAGGCGACCATTGAACAAGCGTCCACACGCTCAGTAGCGATTAATGTTCAACGAGCTGAAAGATTGGTTCGTATTCAATTGCTCTAGACAAATACTTTATACGTCTATTTGACACATTTGCTTTAAGTTTTATTCGCGCCTGTGTCGCACTCTGACAGCGATACATTTGTCTTGTGACTGATACGGTGTGACATAACACTCCATATGTTCGTAGTCACCATTGGATGCAAATGCACAAGGCGCTAACAAAGGGAATATAAAACGCATGTCTGCAGTTCAAAGCGATGCAATTACCTACGCGCCCATTGTCAATTTCGGAATCAATTCAATGTCGAAGGTAACTTTGTAGCTCCTCTGCGACTGGGAAATTGCATTGCCTAGCGCCATTGCGAGATGTCTTTGCACTGCTGTCACAGCTCTCGAGCGACGCGACTACAAGCTGCTTCGTAACGACATCGTTAGAGCCAACTCTGACGCCTCCTCGACGGTGCACTCGTTCTTTCACCGGTGTGTATCCTCTCAACGAGTTGCAAGTACCTATCCTTTCATATATAGCTCTCGAGAACCTAACGATTAAGAGGAATATGTAGAGCGTTTACTAGTATTGGAAGTTAGCGAAACGTATTTTGGACTGGTGACTTACAGAAATAAATTTATGTGCATTACTACGCATAGTATTGTAAAATTTTAGAATAATATTTTTTAATGGCACGATCGGAATAAGCTCTTTTGAAATGTACCTCAGAGCAGACAAAAGTAAAATTGGCTTCCGCATACTTTTTACTTTGAAAATTGTTTCGCTGATGACAGCCTGGTAACGGTAGTATGGAATTACTATATACTTTTTCGATAATGAAAACATGAAAAATCTTCTCTTTAATGGGATATTTTCTTAGAGAATATTGGATACCGAGGAAAACTGAACGAAAAAAAATAAAGCATGCATACGATTCGAAAGGAATCTAGTTCAATATTAATGAAACGAAGAATAAGATTATTAAGCGCAACAACTATTTATCATTAATATTTTTCCGAGGTGAATTCTCAAGTTTCGGTATACCTGATGAAGCTGACCTATCTAATTTCCATGCTATAGTGGTACTATATACCTATGTAACGCAAAGGCGATGGTTAGAGAGCGGAAAAGCCGGTATGTTGTTAGAAACTGGTGTATGTCGCGCGTAAGGTTTCAGTTCGTGGAATACTCTATGAAAATTAATTAGCGAGCCTTTGATGTAATGCTGATTATATCCATTTAGCAGGTAGAGTTGCCACTCTGTAATTGTCTTTCAACAGCATTGTTGGATGAGTTGTTGGATTGAATACGCATCAGCGGAGCTGATTCGTGATGTATGTTTCATTCCATTTAAAAATTATCAATTAATCTGAAATTTCTATCTGGACGACAAAGAATACATGCTACAGTTCAGTGGAGCACTATTTAATTCATAGTTAGTCAAAGTGAATATTCAAGCTCTCGATTATAAAAGCTCTTTTCAATACGACCGGTTTACGTGTGCTCATTACTTAACATTTGTTGCCCTATGTCAGGACAAACCAATCAGCTAATTTCGAATATTTTCACATTTGTGCTTTTAAAAAAATAGCAAATAATAACAGCTAATAATATTTTTATAAACATGACGATCACTTGACAAATTGGCAAAATTTATTGAGAAAAATGTAATGTTGCGTGAAAAAATTAACGAGCGAGCTTTTACATTACAAGGGCTTACAAGAGCGTAAGATCATCGCATCTGCTATAGACATCACCTCTGTTAGTAACTCGTAGCTAGATCTGATTACAGAGTTGATGGAGATTCCTAGCAATGAGGCTTCCACAATTAAGGCACACGTCTTTCAATTAGCTTAATTAAGCTATGCTGGCAGCACGATCCTTAAGCTCAAACGAGATTCCTACAACCTACCTTCCAGTGTAAACTCCATATTGTGAATAAAAATAGAACGAACCTCATGTTTTATAAGACGTATTGAACAATCATAAGGAATCTTTGTGCAAACTAGATATTGCTTTTTCATGAAGTTCGAGCGAGACAATAATGCGCATCACTTCGTACGTTGAACTCACAGCAACTTGTACGACAAAAGGCCAATAAATTCAAAGCACTCGAGAGGGGTGCAATATCTTCTGGAAGGCAACGCAATATTAACGGCTCATCTTGTTGAAACGTAGTCGATGGATATGCGTCTACAAGTATATCCATACATCAACCCAACACTAATAATGATATTATTGCATCGGTCCTATCTACAAACATAGCATTGTTTTAAATTTTCCCTCCACTATTCATAATTAGCAAAAGTAATCACTGTTATCTTAAAAATCAAGCAGTATAGGTATAGTAACGAGCTGGTCGATAATTTAATTGGCTGATTGGACGTCAATTGTACTAGCATCAAAGTATTTTCAATTAGCTCGTGAGAGAATCATTGATTGCGTCGTCTATTAACGGATTCTTGCGTCATTGTTCAGCCAACTTCTCGTCGTTGTCGAGATTGTAATTATCTTTAATTAATTGAGCAAAGGGTACGCTAGAGAGAGACCAAGCTCTACGACAAAAGCCCTTCGCGTCGACGCCTCCTCACTTTACTGTATAGGTTCTACGGATTCAATTTTCCCTCTATCTTACGTCTGTGCTTTTTCTTTATTCGCTTCCAACTTTTTCATTTGTTCTCTGAATTTTATGGACCTTCAAAGCTTCCGATATGGAAATGTGAGCTTGATACATGGTAATTTGGAATTTTTCGATGGCTATGCATTTATTTTGTATCGATAGCGTTAGTGACGGTAGACCATGGAAGGTCATTGATTTTTGGCCGGTTACCAGCTCGTTGTCGTTTACACTGGCAGAGCCGAAGACAAATGCCATCCAATCCGTTTACCACTCATGTCCCGTCCTTGACTGGCTGTCGCTCCTCGGCCCTCTACAGCTTTGCTCGTGAACGTTGACAAACGAGTGTACCCCAACTGAACATCAAAAGACCTATAGATATCGAGAAGCCATAATTGCTCTCCTCAGCCTTTAGAAGTGAAAACTGAATGAATTATATTTGGCTGAAGTTAATGAGATACAGTTGATACTTAGAGTCCTCATACTTATTAAGTTCGTTGTAGGAAGTTTCTCAAAGAGAATTTCTCGAACTTTAATTTAATCTGAAAATGGATCCGTTAACATGTTTAATCGGTTTCTCAAAAATTATTTCGCCCCCCCCCCCCCTCCCTCACCGTATTCTATTAATATGTCACGTTATCCTTGGAAAGTAAATTTTCGCATTGATAAAGCATTGAGAATTCAATCTGAACATAGCAGGGTGCAATCGCCTTTTGTGCTAAAAGTCTATGTAAATATTTGCCAAGCGCAGGCAAGTGTATATTTGAGTATGTATATATGAAGTCAGCAGCAGCAGGTAAGGTACGTGAGAGCGATATGCGCCTCACGGCAAACAATTACTTCGCAGCGTCGACGAAGACGGATCGCGCGAGAGCTGAGCGCCAAGTCGTCGCTAAAAGAAGAACGAAGGCAAATAGAACTTAAACGAATTTATACTTCGCGCCATGAATACGTGTACCACCGGACATATATACATCGTCAAATGTATAAATGCAAACGAGAGAAACGTGTGTTTTATAGAGTTGAGAAGTTTACCAAACGATTTTGTAATAGACTCCTTGCCTGAAAATTCTTTTGAAAGTGAAACATTTTTCTTCTTACAGTTAAATGTGAGAATGATTTTAAATTCTATTTTAATCTTTATGAAAAATCTTCTTTTATTAAATGAAAATCCTTGTGTTAAAATGGAAACTCCTCTTGTTGCCTTAAATATTTTAAAAATGGTTTAGGATGCAATTTTACGACGGATACATTTCTGTAGTAAGAAAAATACTTTTAATACAAAAGTCTTTTTATGAGTATATATGTCGTACACATTTTACATTAGTTACACAGAAATCTTTTTCTGTAGCAAATTTCCAATAAGATTAATAAAGGTGATAATAAAGATTAAAAACTTGGAGTAGGTTTAATATGACGCATATTACGGAAAAATAGCTCCAAGGCACGAAAATTCACAAGAAAAACGTAGGTGCGACAGGCAGCTCCTGAAAAAAATCAAAAGCAACAACAACAACGAGTTCTTGCGAGGATATTGCACTCGCAGGGTACGTTCGTACAGACGGAGAAGACGAAATGGAATTTTCTTTGAGACTAAGAAGGGAGAACAGTAGCTCGTGGAATTTTCCTGGGTAGCTAACATTGTCTTTGAGCCCTTGTTCCTTTCCGCTTTCTATCTTTAATCTGCTTTTCTCTCCTTCGCTTCTACTTTCTTTCACTTTCGTATCGTCCCTTTTTCCCATCGAAGCTTACCATTACCAAAGACTTTTGGATTTGTGTTATTTCCTCAAACACAACGTTTTATACTTCTTCATTTGAGATCTTAAAATTTATGCTGTCTCCACATGGGCTTACAAATTTTGTAATTCAATGAAATACATGAAACTAACTAAAAGAAAAGTACGTATACATACACGAAGTAGTCATGTAACATAAAGTAATTAAATATGATTATATATTAGACAGTACTGAAAATTTCTAGATAACAGTGCTCCGTATTGTTTTGCAAGTTTAGAGAAACTTTATAGTAACAAAGGTGACTTTCTCTCTGCGCTAACTGATTATTCACACTGTGAATGTTCGATTGAAATTTTAATGCAGCTTATTCCTCTTATTTCATTGAATTAATCTAGCGAAATAAAAGTATAGCTTAAAAGTTGTACATTTAAATTCTTTATAATACAGTAGAAATTAAAAATTTGAACAGATACAATTCTATTTTTACATTTATTATTATCGACAGATATCGATTAAATAGCGATGTTGTAAATAAATTTTAGTCTATATAAAAAGTGTTTTTTATTTTAACACTGTTAACCATAACATCTGGACAACATACACTTTTAAAAGTGTTTTGACATCAATTCAACGCGAGCTCGCGACCTGCCTCCATCCATTTTCCGATTGTTCACAGTTTTTTTAGCATTCTGCTAAATATTTAGCAATAAAGCGGCTTAATTTTACATGGTCTTTATTTTAATGTAAAGTATAATTAGCTTCTAATTTATTTGCCAAGCACATTCGTATATGTTCACTAGTAAGATGAATATGCCAGTGTGGTATTTATTTGAGGAATTTACTATTAATTTACGCAGTTTACATATTTGACAAATAACTACTTTTCCAAATGTGTCGTGTATAATTGATAGATGGTTCTATATATAGCAGAAATGCAGATTTATTCGATGCAAATTATTTATTGAAAATAACGGAAATTATACTGAAAGGAATATTGTATAAACCAAAAATGCTAAATATGAATCTTCTTATCTTATAAAAAATCCTCTTATCCTTCTCTTATAAAAAGGAGAACTTAACAAAGTGAGTCCAGTTCATTCGTAATTCGATTGGCTGAAAGATAGTCACGCGATTAATTATGCGATAGTTATGTATGTTGTATACACTCGTAAAATTTTATACAGATTTTCGTAGATTAAATGTTCGAAAAGTGTATTAGTATAAATAGCTTGAATTTAATATGAATGATTGTTTTAATCATACTAACCTCAAAATAATAAATGACTGATACCTCAATACACAGAGAAATTAATTTTACTTTATTAAGAAAGTAATTAATTTTACTTTATGCGAAAATTTAGCTTCGAATAAAGTAGGCAATAAAACATATAAATCGATAAACTATCATGATAAAATATTGTACAGTAATCCTTTGAAAAAATATTGTACAGTGATTTCAGGTTTATGAAGTTACGTAAAATATTAGAAAATTTGTTTGAAAATACTGATTACAATCGTGAACGTTTACTGAAGTATGTTATTTACATCGTGTAGGATATACAATTATAGAAAACTATAGCGATTTTACAACTTATTTCATATTTTTTTTAGTATTTTTCAAACTTTTGATTGATGATTTTTCAATAACACAAACCTTCAGATGATAAAAATTTAAAGCTTCACTATTAACGTTTTTAAATCATTAATATCAATGTAACTGCATATTTATCTAACAATAAATAATATCGTTGAATATATTTCATATCGAATTATGGAAATATTTTAATTTTCAATTTCACCAGTGAAAGTTTTAATTAACATTTGTGCATTAAAATAAATGCAAGATAAGCGCAAAAGATGAGCGCGCGAATTGACCTATACATTACTAGTACATTTAAATTTACATTTTAAATGCTCATAATAAATATTAAAATTAACGAAGCAAAAGAAATACAAACGCAGCAATTACGCTATATTTTAAAAAGAACCACTTAATAGTAGCATCGTCTTTCATAAAAATATAATAAATGCATTCAGTGCAATAGATTGACCCGCAGTAAATCTTATTACCGGATAGAGCAGCACAGGCAAAAGCTCCTCTTTCTTTCTTAGTCCCTTATCAGTCTTGCTTCGTCGACAATGGTTTCGCTATGAAAGCATCCCTGCTTTTTTTTTTCTCCCCGAGACTTATTTCTCGGCTAGGTGCAATCCGTCATAAAAATGGCGAATGGCAGTTGCGAAGCCAAGATACCGTAGAGACTTTACTAGGGAATTGTTTTGCGAGAAACCCAGTACAAGTAAGACCGCGATATTGTTTTCTTACTGCTCTCATAAAGCGCCTGCGTCGTTAAAGAAGAATCAGAGTGACGCATCTTCTTCAGCCAACGGAATTAATCGTAGAAAAAGTAGTTTCGATTGCTATAGTCTTTGTTGTTGCATGACGGAAGTCCGATTGCTAAAGCGATACGCTGTTGGGTACTGGATGGATCGTTTTCTTAAAACAAACAGTTTTTCTTTATTCCACATCATATTATTATTATAAATTCTATTATAAATCCAATTACTTAAGGCACTTTGTGGAAAAACTTAGTACAGAAAATGTTTTCTTATTTGTGTCACGACTGCAAATAACGTGGTTCTGCTTAGTTTCGAAATATAATAGAGCAAGGCATGAACAATAGCTCACTCTGTCTGATTACAGGTCTGTCGTTGGGTGGCGGACTCATAGTTCTGGCATCGCTGTTGTCGGACGCCACTTGGGACATACCGCAAACCTACTCTTCGTTTGACAAGTCTGAAGATACTGGATTGCCACACTGGCACTACGGATGGTGTCTGCAGCTCTCGGGACTAGCCCTCATCCTGTCAGAGCTCGCGGCCCTGCTCACCATATCCGGCTATATGGCGCGCTTTCCTACAGTCGAGGACATGGTACGCATACATACACACGCCACTCCTCTTCGTTAATCATCTCGTTCCGCAAAACCAAAGTCGATTACCTTACCCGACAGAGTCACTACATAACCAATATGTAATTAAGGTTGCGAGCTTCTGCTGCTGTCAGGATCATTGATTGTTATTAGTTGGTGAGTGGTAAATACTTGTAGAAGGAGAACTAACGCAACAGAATATTGTATAGTTACATATAATGTTAAACTTGTATCCTTGGTTATGTAAAATTACACCAATTCAATCGGCCTCTTTTCTAATCGTTATAAACTTACATTTTAATTTTGTTAATTAACATTTTCTCTTCAAAATGATCGCAGAAGATTTGTTTCATTGCAAGCAAAATGCTTATCTAGATAAAGAAATTAGAATATAAATTAATTCAATTTTATAGGATTTCAGGATGAACTTATACCTTTTTATGCAACGAACAAGTACATAAAAATAACTACTGTAAAAAGATTTCTTTTCGAGAGTGTTCAGTTGAGACTGTAATTGAAAAATATGCTACAATTCAACCCGATAACTCAGCAAAATATTCGCAGGTGCGAGTAATGGTGCCAGGTGCAGAAAGAAAGTTGCGTGAACAGCGTGGGCTGAGTTCCGAGTATCTAGTAAGATCACATCAAAAGTCACCTGGACCGCCTCCCGGATCGGGTACAAATCAACCTACGAAGGGTGAAGGTATAAAAAGTTGTCTTAATACTTTCTGAAACAAAGCAACTAACACGTCCAAATTCACAAGGTCCGCCACGACTGACCGAAGAGGGTACATCCTTGCTGTGCAAATCAGCACCAGACATCTGCGCATCGAATCCGCAATCTGCCATAAGTTACGTCGACAAAGCTGACCTTTCACACATGCTGCCTGCCTACCCCGAAACAAAAATTATCGAGCCACGATTTGTCGGCACAGGCTTCCCCGACAAGGCTGATCAGAATATTGTAGATTCCCGGCTGAGCGGTTTCGTCGATAAAGAAGGTCTCGTGATTGCATTCGCCGAGGGTAAAGAGCAACTTGCCTGCCAAGAACCACCCGCTCGGTTCAGCGACTTTCCACCTCCGCCTCTACCCTTGCCAACCGAACAGCAGCAACAGCAGCAGCAACAGCCGATAACTCCACAACAACAACCACCTTTGGCGTTCGCTGACAAAGACACCCACGGCTTTATCGTTGAGCAGCAAACGGCCGATCAGTCGTTGCTGGATGCACCATACGGATACGACACTCGCTACAACAGCCTTGCCGGTCAAACTGTTCCTATCACTCTCAAGCATCATCATCAAGCAACTGTATCAGTTTCGGCTATTCAATCGTCTCCAACACCTCAATACGTGTATCAGAATTTCGGCACGATACACTCAGGGATGCTAAGGGTTGCTGAACCCGGTACCAGTTCCACTATGAGTTCAAACTGCTCCAGTCAACGAAGTATGACTTTACAGAATCCTAAAAGGAAAGTCACCGGTGGGGCGCCTATTGCCCAAAATGCTTTTAGTACTCTCGAATGTGAACGACGAAGGAGAACGGGTGGTGGTGGAGGAGGAGGTGCTTCGACAACCGCTGCCATGGCTGCAAGTGGCAAGGCTAACTTTTGTGCTGGCAGCGCGGTATGACCTCCAACTCATACGACTCTTCCTAGGTAACTGAGAAATGAGGAGACCCCATTGTAAGCATTCACTGGAGTTCATCCTCAATATTTGACTGGATTGTTATGATCTGACCGGCAGACTTTAACTACCGTAATAATAATTTTCATGACCATTTAAGACTTTAGGAAAAATGAGTTTTCTTATTAAAACTCTACTAAACATCTAGTTCTTTTTCACCAGATTCTATTAAATTACTACGATATGACTGTTAAAAATGGTGTGATCTGCTTTTCTACAAAATACTGCCAAACATTTATAACAGAAAATCCAGCGTTATGGAAATCTTGCAAAAGGAAATAAAAGAACCTTTATATACATTTATTAGAGTAGAATGAATTTTCCGTTTTTCGATTAAATAATTTAGGCCTATTGTTACTAATAATTTCGGTTAAACTATTTAGCTCAAAATTTTTCGAAAAGTCATACTGGAAGATTTAGTTATTGTACTGAAAAACTATGCAAAATCTATATCATCATATATTTTATACCTTGTTCTAGAGTTTTTAAGATATTAGAATATTTTTTTCATTGTAACACTGTCTCAGACGATTTATGATTTATCCAAGATCAAATTGTTTAGAATTAAAAGAAGTTTAAGATTTTTTATCTCATTGAGCTTTGCGGTGGGAAAAATGTAACTTTTGTAAATAAATCATAATCTACGTTATATACATATGATAAAATATAATAAATACTTTATGAATCAATAAACAACCTCACATAGCAAAAATCATAAACAAGTTTCCAATGTAATTTGTAAATTTTCAATGAATGATTGTGAATCTCATTAAAATTGATATAAGAATGTGCATTTGTACATTATGCATATTCCTACTGTTAATATTGAACTCTGATCCAGACACATTTTTTTATGCTTACATTAAGACGTGATTACTACAAAAATGTTGGTTCTAATATAATGAGACATAAAGTAACTTCGCCTTATTTTGACTTAATTGTTGGAACAATCTTTAATGATATCTTAGTAAGCTGTAAAAGTGAGGAAACTGAAATACTTCCAAAATGTATAGATAATTAAACAAAGTGTAAAACAAGCTGAACTTAAAGTGTGGTAAAAATAAAATAACAATTCATAAAATGAATGTAGTGAATTTAATAAACCTGTAAAAATGGAGTACTTCTTAAAAATATTAATCTGATTCGTAAACATTTCAGCGCTTAGTTGTGTGGTTAAGAATGGATCCTTGACATATCAAGTAGTGTAATAAACTATTTTAAAATAATCTACATTCATGGAAATTTACAACTGTATGTCAACAGTCTAATTTTCTTTCGTTAATATTTTTAACAGATAATGTTTTCATTAAAAAGAAATACTTAATTTTATTTAATTACATCAATTTATAAAATTTTACAACATACTATTATCAATTTAAAAACAGGGAAATTTGGACATGTAATGCTCCTAGTCATTAAATGTAATAAAATGTTTCTTTGATAGTAAATTGGAATAAGCTTTAATTCAATGTTCCCGAACATATTTAAGTAATCTGTACAATTTTGTATTATTTTTTAATTTTAAAATAAATAACATCAATGGTTTGCACGTATAAGTCTAAGAGTTTCTATATAAAAAGTAGAAGAAATTGACGTTTTTTCTGTATATATATCCCACATAGGAATGCTTGAACTTTCAGTGTAAAGATGGCGCGCTGACACTAAAAACGGCTGAACTTCGACAATTTGAGTTTACGATAAAGTGCTAACTCTGTTGGAGCGACTGATGTTTAATCAACGCTGCATAATTGCTTCATCAATTAGTAGACACCGTTCAATATTAATCTCCGATTTGAATTCATTTCAATGTGTTTAAATTTGATTGAATGCATAATCAACACTTGAACTAATTACGAACGCAAAACCCGTATGTTTTATTAACATAGTTGAGATCAGTGCTAAGAGAACAGTTTTAAAATCATTCTTTAAAAAAATTTTTTTCTTGCTTCTAATTTACAAGTATAACTTTCGTTGGTATAATTTTTTGATAAATTTTTTTGGAAATATGTAATAAGCTTAACTTAAAAATCTTTCAAATCTTTATTTCTTTACTTCAAATCTTGAAATACAACTCAAAATTCAAAATCTCGATTTAAAATTTAGTAAATAATTTAAATAAGCATTAACTGTAGTCATAAACTACGTTGTCAGAAGATTAGTAGTCACTTATCGATTTGCTGCTCATAGGCACGTCAACCCTAGTGAGCACACACGTCTTGTGGAATAATTATTGACGTGCATTGCCTCTCCGCTTGACTGACAGCGTGAAAATAAACAAACTTTTGGCGTGATTATCTAAGATAAATTCTAGCATCTCGTATAAATAAGCTTTGAAGAACAACGGAAGTTTTTTATATTTTTGTAGTCTTGATATGAAAACTTAAATCAAAATATTGTACACTAAAATATTCCAAAACATATCCTTCTAAAAATTCATTTACTTTTGCTCCCTCGTCACAAAATGAAATTCACGAAGGGTATAATATTCTTAAATTTTCATTCCCCGTTCCTATAAACAACGTCATTCTAAACCCTCCCACATAGTCGCGAATGAATAGTTGAAACCACGTGATCGCCTCGAGCAACCAAAAACATAAGCCTGAACCTCGCTTTAGAGAAAATTATGCAAAGAAATCACCCGGCATAGCGTGATCTCTGATAAAAATATGTAGAGAATGGAGGGTGTATGTGCGTGTATTATGGTGGAAAAACTGCGGTGGCAAAAAATAGGCAGAAGATGATCAAAAACAAAAAGACGAAGCGGAGACGCACTTATAATCTAGACCGCCATCTATCACCGCAGAAAATACTAGTTAGACGATTCTATCTTGCTGCCTTCTTTACGCACCCCGCGACTCTAACTCTTTCTCTCCCTCTCTCTTTCTTCTTCACACATACGCTTTTGCTACCTCGCTCAATAACATGTGATGAATGCACAACGCCTCATGAAGGATTTTACGTATTACTTTATAACTTATATACTTAAATTTTTCAATTTAAGCGTTCGCAAATTAAAATCTCGAATTTCTCATCCTTTAAATTTACGCTAATTTTGATTTAGTTACGCTCCGTCACTAATCTTCGTCATTTTAAAATTGGTTCAGCTGGACGAATAATGGAGACAAATCTTGGCGATGAGACATGCATAGAACGCTCGAGGCAAGTCAATCTTGTGCTGTCTCCGCAGTTTTTATTGCTGTTTAAAAATCGAGGATGCGCAAGACAAGGATAAACTCGGTCTGAAAAAAAAAATTCTTGTAGCAATATTAATTCGACTGGATTTCAAAGCCATTATGGCACTATCACAGGCAACGACTGTAACCAGGAGAAGCGAGCACACAATCGCACCTGGCACTAAAATCGTGCAGGAGAGCGAGGGCACGAGAATAGTACTTCAAATCCTCATAGCTCTAGCGGGGCTTTATCGGGTGGCAGTAGTGGCGGCATTCGCTCTCAGCTTGTCAGGCTTGGCGCTTGCAAAATTGTTAGCGAATCCGCAATGTATCAGCAGAGTCGAAAGAGCGAGAGAGGGGGGGAGAGAGAGAGCACAGGGAGGCGCGCATTGTCCTTATCGTCCGATAATCCAGCCGATTCGGGCGGTAAAGCACGCTGACAAATGAGAGCTGCCATCTAAATCGCCTCGCGGCCATCCATCCAGCAGCCGAAACGACTCCCTTATCTCAGCTCAGCTGCGAGCTGGACGAGCCTGCACACCCCCGCGACGAGCGAATTAGCGCCCGGTATTAAATTACGCGCGCGATATCGCATACACGGAATTAACCTCAGCCATAGAGAGCGAAGCGCGCGCAAGGATAATTTCATTTGGCAGACCCGGAAAGCTTTTGCTATCTCGCGCTAGTGCTTGCTTCGGGCGGTGCCGCCCTTCCCTCCTGCGATTTTCGTTATTTCATGCCCATAGTCGCATTGCTACGGCCCATTGTATATTTGCCCTAATGTCCCGACTTTTATCTGCGAACTCTCATTCTTACTGCTTTTTTTGCGTGATCACGAGTCTACTCTGCCTGGCTACACGGCAGTTACGACCGCGGGCATTGTATTTCACACTAATTCCGCACAATGTAATCCAGTCGAATATATACGCACCCGTTTTACGCCAATGTTCGCAAAAATGATTCACAAAACAATAGTCAACGCGACGTGAACATCAGGCTGTGTATGTAGATGCACATAAAATCACGTCTCTCGGGACATAAATCTTGTTTCTATTTGTCTTATCTGCCTTCTTTTTTCACCAAATGATCATGAGGCTCGTTACAAATGAGCTTTCCAACTTCTCACATAAAAATAAAATTTACTGCCCAACAGCACGAACGAAGTAAAAAACAATCTGTATAAACCGGGAACAATATGAAAATCGTGGAGTCCGCTGTATGTACGCAAACACACGAAATTCCCAACACAACCGACATTTTTTTAAACTCCAACGAAAGAGAGGAAACGTCGCTCTCGCCTCGCAAGCGCGTTATCGCGATGCCTATACGCCACGTGAGCGAGAGAAGTCACTGCTTTTGTATACACGCAGGCACATGAGAGTGAATACGCGTACGCGTTCTTTTTTTTCCTCCAGTTCTTTCTCGTTGCTGGCGTGACAGCGTAATTTTTCATAAACCGATACCCGATAAAACGCTGAGACTACTAGTAACCTCTTATCAACGTTGTGTTTGATTTTACAGAACGACGCTGTCTGGAGCTTGGATTGGAAAGTAACATTTTTACTTGAAATCTCGAAACGATTTCATCAATACACATAAAACAAAAAATACATGATCCAATTCGTATTGTTCATATAATTAATGTTACATTACTGTCTTCGGTTAAGGGTTTGAATTACGAAAATGAATCTTATTGAAATAATGCTTCCTAAATTATTCAGATAAAAAACATTAACATGATCCGGCTGTTAAGATAAGAATTCATGGTTTCATCTTGAACGATTTTATTTATTTTTATCCAAGCAAGACTTTGGCATTAACATGAAAATGAGATGAAAAGTCGCAGCGTGAAGCCAAATTTAACGCTGTCTCGTCGTATCAACGATTAAATAAGTAATTCGATTAGATCGTTACATCCGTAACGAGAACTTCATAAATTACTTCAGGAGATTATCAGCGGCGGCGAGTCGCGCTGATGTTAATGAGCCCATAAAGGCGAAAGATTCCTCTTTCCTTTTCTCTCTCTTCGTAGAAATACTTTTTCTCGCCACAGAGCTGCGAGTAATTCGATTTGGCTCAGGTCCGCGTTGATCCCCGGGAATTGCTTGACAAATTCGATGGGGAACGCGTGACAGAGAGAAAGAGAGAGGATCGAAGAACGCGCTCACAAGAAAAAATGAGGTTCGCGCCCCTACCCCGAACGAACCGCGACGAAAACTCCCCCATTTGCGATCGTCCCTTCGACTTCATCTTTGCGCGCACGCCCCTTCACCGCGCGTCACCGAAGGGATTTGTTCGTGCGGTTAACCGACCAGTCGGAGCTCCTCCACTTCTCTCACGTTTGTCGCTCTTTGTTTTTGCCTCTCCGAACAGATGTTTCCTCAAGTCGAATCAGATCGTAGTGCTAGCTCTAGTAATGTGTACACGATGGAGGATGCTCGTGATTTTTTGACGGCCTGCAGCATCAATCACTTTTCACGAAAATCGAATATTGATCGATCAAGTTCAAAGTACGGCCGACAATGCGTTAACTGCAGATTTTTTAAGAGCTCATAAAACGAAACTCAAAAGTGACAAAGTTATGGCGACCATGAATGTCACTGACGAGACCTTTGAGTGTGGAAAAAAATTTTCAAATTAAAAAGTCAAAACACCCATACATGCGCTTCGGAATATCTTCTTTGTTGGTAATATATCACGGAAATACCGCAGCACTCTAGCGCGAGATTTTCTATCCTCGACTTCATTTCATGGCGGCAGTATTTTCATCAAACATTATTATTATAAGTCAAGATTAACGTCGCCGACAGCGCTACGGAATAACGCCATTTTTACAAGTCTCGCACATCCATCACAATCGTCAAATCAGCTCTTGATCTAGACTACCGGCCACCGAGAGTCGGGCGCGCGTTCATCTTCATAAGCGTTATAACCAAGTGAGATAAAAAAGCACAGGCTTACCGATAAATCAAGCAATCAGCTAAATGAAAAAGGCCGCGAACGAGCAATCGCGCGTTAGGAGTGTAAAGAAAAAAAGCTCCGTCAAGAGCACCGCGCGCAGTTACCATGGCGACGACGAGAAGAGAGATCCGTCTAAATCCACGGCTGCACTTGGCGCTAAGCTGGGAGGATTTGCGCGGGCCGCCCCGGTTGGTCGGTTCATTGTTTCAGGCCGCAAAGCCCCTCGATATCGCGCCACGCTAAAGTGCCCAACCGCCATTTCGGCACTGACATCGCAACCTCTTCGGGGAGACGCTTCTTTTTCTAACCGGAAACTAAGTTCTATCTTGGATGTCATTCAAGATTTATTTAGAACATTTTTTAAATAAATCTTCAAATTATACATCGAATGTGGAACAACATTTTTTGTATAATTAAAGCTCTGGGTTCACATTCGTATAAACACGTTCGTATGTGAACGTTCAGTAGAGCTGTCATCGATACAACATTGTATTTGAGCATAGTATACGTTGGATACCAACGATAAAAGTTATTCATTAATATCTATGATATATATTAAAGCCACGATCAATCAGGTTTGTTAACTTTCCGCTGACGTTTTCAAAAACGACTAGCGCAGGCTTGTTGAATCTTCGGAATACTTTAGCGCATTACAAGGCTGTAACGATGACTTATTGAGTATGAATGCTGGTTTTATAGAACCTACAATGCTGCTTACCAGTGATGATGTAATTTATGATTGTTCGATTTTAGATGATGACGACTGACTTCAGAAAGTTATATATCCCAAAGGCAAAATACTATTTATTGTACTTCAAAATTGTGGATGCTGAACATGCGATAAAATTGTTCGTTACTATGTTGAAACAATGCATGATTCCTATATATCGAATAAAAACACGTTTTTTTTTTTATTGAAAAGCAAGTTAATTATCTACGAAAGTAGTTCTCGAGGTCTTACATTCATATTTAGTTTCCTTGTACCTCTGAAAAGAGATGCTTTGCTTCCTGAATGATATTTGTTCAGGCTGTAGTCGTCAATCTATCAACTTTAAACTAAATACTGATGAGCACGAAGTTACAATGTTGCATGTGACACCGGCGCTATATAAAATAAAGGATAATCGCGTTAGCATAAACGTCTTAATCAGTTGAAATCTACCTTACAGAAGCGTAAAGACAACCATAGGCGCATTTGCGTTTGTAATCTAAAGCGGAATAATTAAGCCAACTCGCGGAGTGTAAAAAAGAGAAGTACGCCGGAAGCCGATTAGCTGAGAACAGAAGCGCTACTCGCTTGCTCGCTCGGGCGAAAACTTGTAGGTTCGCATTTATTGTGACAATAATTTAATTTAGTCCGCGGCAGAGGCTCGTAAATTCACCGATTATCGTCTCCGCTTATTAAAATCCCGAGAGCACGCTCACGTCTTTTGCGATTGCTTCTCGGCTCTCTTGCCCCCTCTACCAGTGTGTTGCGCCTGCGGCGGATTCTTCACCTTGCTCGCTCCTTCCTCCTTGGTCTCCCTTTCTTTCCCTCGTTTTTTCACGCAAAGAGAGCCGCGGCACGAGCTAAAACGAAGACAACGAGTGCACCATTATAATTATTACAATTTATTACGACTTGAGAGCGCCGTATTTCATTTTTACGCTTAGTGCGCAGGTTGGCAACGCGCGCGACCGGAGGAAAAAGCAAAAGAAAAGGCGAAAAGAATTCATTTATTCTCGGTCGGAGGATCGATGCCGCGTATGGCGGTGTGCTAATCGTCGTTTTCGCCTAATACGCCTTCAACTCTGCAGCGTGCGCGCGCGCGCGGCTTCCCCTTTACGATCCTCTGCGATGCTAATTTCACGGGGCTTGTATCGCAAGTCAGCGCGCGAGCGCGCGAGAGAGAGAGAAAGACGTCGAGGAGAAGGCGGCTCCGACTATGACGAGATGATCGCTCAATTTGGCCAACAGCTGCCGCCGCCGCCGCCGCCGCGCGGCTTTGCAGCCTTTCTTGTTGCCGTACGGAAACTTACCGCCAGGAAAAACGATCCTGTAATTTCACCTGCGAAATGAAATGTTAACGATGCGTTAATACCTTCTCGCCTTCTTTTTTTCCGCTTTCTACGGGTGTTTGGCTGGCAAGCCAGTGACCGTGCGAGCAGTCGATATGTGTGTGTGTGTGTGTGTGTGTGTGTGTGTGTGTGTGTGTGTGTGTGTGTGTGTGTGTGTGTGTGTGTGTATAAATCACAAGCAAAGCGCGCTTGAAGAATTGATTTTTTCAGATTAATTTCGGATATTGAATTATGGATGTGGTCGTGCCTCGAGAAAAAAGGAGAACGCGGTGGAAAAAAGTCCGAGGGGTTATGGTAAAGAGGAAAAAAGAATCGAAAGATGAGAGAAGTCGGAGGAGAGAGGCACTTCTTAATCCAGGCGCGCGCGATTATTTATGAACATAAGAGGACAGCCCCGGAATCTCGCGTAAGAGAGCCGAGCAAGTTCTTCAGTTCTACCGTGCACACTCACCAAATCCTATATCCACTTATTTGCATTAATGAAATAATCTGTTAAAGAGGCGTGACTCTGATGCTCAAATTTTTACTGATGTAATTCTTTTTTTCTGCTATAAAATACTAGATGATGGTTTCGAATAGATGCGGTTATTTATTACCTGAGTTTTATTGTTTTCATTATGGGATTGGATAATTGATTTAAAATATCAAACTCTCGAAACTCCTACAAAAAAAATGCTACGGTTAATTTTGAAACTGATAATAAATGGCATTTTTAATATACCTCACGAGTTTCGTGATTACTTTCGTTTAAGACGTCATTATGACTCACGTCGCAGGTTATAATAAATGATAATTAATTTATACGTGTGGAAAGTGACGTATGCAATATATTTTGCATGTGAGATGTCATATGACTTTTTGCCGGCTCTTTGACGCATATTTAAAATCAAATGTTGCGGTCTACTTACGTAGACACACACGAGAATCGTATTGAAAGTGTTGATCTGCATTTTAACGTGCCGAAACCTTATACATGAAAGTTTAAAGATAAATTTATTTTTAACGATATCAGAATGGTCATGTTTGCGAGAGCGCTTTCATTTTCAATTTGATAAGCTGACGTCAGTTATCTTAAATGGAACCCCGTTACTTTTGGAAAGAGATTGCATGATTTTAATTGAGAACGACTTTTGGCTTATGTACGCTTGATGCAAATAGCGCATAATTTCAATCATTTTATATAAAATAATCTTTCCTTATTTCCGTGACCAGAAAATGGTGGCAAAATATTTTGCAAATCCCACAATAATATTTATGTAACTTGCACATAATATAAAATTTCGAATTTGGAGCCTATATAATATGTTGAACAACTGTTTAAGAACCTATAACTCTATCATTTCCGTCCACAAGCTTAATTGATTACGGGATTTTCGAAAAAAAAAATAATTCTGTGATATCTTACCGATTTGTAATAATACCTTGTACAATCTGGTGCAAGGGGAATCTTCCACGAAATAAATGTAAAAGAACGCCCAAAGCTCGTCCGACATAGAAAAATAATTTTCTTAAGCGAACGCTGCCGATCTCATTGACCCTAAACGCGTCTTATAATCCTCCCAAAGCGAAATCTCATAAATTCTCAAAATTTACGGCTGCCGGTCGCACGTGGAATTCTATTCTGACGCGCCTATCTCTCTCTCTCTCTCTCTCTCTCTCTCTCTCTCTCTCTCTCTCTCTCTCTCTCTCTTTCTCTCTCTCTCGCTCTCTCGCTCTCTTCCCTCGTATACGAGCGAGAAAAAGGAAAAAAGAGATTTAAACGACCATATTCTATTAGGTGCGAGAGGTGCGCGAGAGGCTATATAAGTTTCGAGGTTCTCCTTTGATGAAGGAGGCGCGAATCGCTCGAAAGAGAAACTGCAAGGGGTCTGCGCGGATGAGTGTTGAGGCAAGAGAAAAGAAAGAAGCGTGAATAGTGACGGCCTGATGTTTTTGTATTTACGATATGGCTTAATCAGCGGCTGTAATGCCAGACAATTAAATTTAATAATATATGCGCGCATAATTTAGCGTAAATGCATGCCAACTGAAAATAATGTCCGCAAGATGCGAATGAATGTGATTATTTGGGCTGCCATGTATATTATCTCTATTTTAGAAAATGTCTTTATTAACTCAACTCAGTATCGAGAAGAGGCAACGATTTTTTACGTTTTAATTTCACATGACAGAAGTAGCACGATATCAAGCTTGCTTCTATCATTTTCACATGTACATACGAACGTATAGAAAAACGATTCTACGTATATGCCCATCACACGCGATCATCGCTCAATCTGTCTAGTCATTAATAAAGCATTCGAAGCGATGAAATATTCGATGATACTGAGAACAGAAAAAACTTCTGACAATAAACGCTGAAACGCTTCGAAATAAAATTTTAATCTGATAGAAAAGTCCACAGTGCGCGAACTACTTATCGCGCGGTATAAAGTATAATTGACGCCTCGGTTTAACTTAAAAAATCCTGACAGAAACTTTATAATAGACCACAGAATAAAGAAGAAAGAAGAAGAAAGCGGAGCGAAAAGAAAGGTCGACGGAGGGAAATAGAAAGAGAAACCGCGCGCGCGTGCAGCGAGCAGTGAAGAGTATATAAGAGGAGTGCAAGGAGAGAAAGAGCTTCGCTATCTCGCAGGCAGTGCTGCTATATAGTGGCTCACGGCTGTGGCTGGGGCGCGCGAGAAATGAGAAAGAGTGTAATAAATTGGCGCTGAGATTATGCCCGACGTGCATTAAGACGTCAAGCGGCGACGCGCGCCTGAAAAGTATTGCCCGACACCTTCTTCTACCTTCTGCCGCTGCACCGCCGCCTCCCTTTCTCTCTCGTTTTACGCCTTCGTTTGCGCTCACTTGAAATCCATCTCTCTCTCACCCCTTCCTCACCTTTTTCTCATTTCGTTCTCGCGCGCGCGCGCGAGACTTATGGCAAGCTTAATCAGCCAAGGTGCGAACGGGCTAATTTGAATTCGTTAACCATAAGCGACGTGACGTCTGCATTATGTGAGCTTTGCGTGCACTCACTTCTCGCGTATTGCCGATCTCTGCCGGCTCGCGCTCCCTTTGACCTCCTGTAAATCCTGGATTATGACGACAACGATGATGCCTACCCGCTTTCTCGTCCGGCTAATCTGTTTATTGAGAAAACATCCCTGTAAGGCACCCACCTTTTCCGTGCGGCTGTTACGTCTAATAGATCGCGCTGCACAAAGGATTGGCTGCCGTAACCGATAGCTCTTCTCCTCAATGGTATATACTTTGTTTTTTATTTTTGACAGGGCTTCCATCGCATTAACTTAATGAGCCTGCGAAACATCGTATTGATTTCTGGAAAATGAGCTTTCGATTGGATGATTGATTCGCATTGATCGCGATCGTTACGAGTGAGAATCGAGGTGCGATTCGAGTTGATTGAGGGTTACTGACGCGGCGTTATAGACCTGAATCACGGATGAAAAGATGTTGCATCCACCTGAATCCAAATAGCGCATCGAACGCGGTACAATTACTAGCCGCGCAATGGAGCACGAGCGAAAATTGCGGCGTGATAACGTAACGGCCCTCGAGCAATGAGCTTAGCTAAGCGTCGTTTTTCCTTCGCTATGCGTTTGAGACGCGCTTGTAATGTCCTAAGGAAATGACTCAATTAGTAACGAATAACACTGGCCAGAATAACGCAGATGTTCCACCTAAATAGATAATAATCTCGTGCGCACTGCGCGAGTTGCTTTTTCCGATTGCCTTGCTGCGATAAGTGCAGCTTTAGCAGCTCGCTTCAATGCCAAAAAAATCAATTTTTTTATTCATTCTTCCGTGCTTGCGCGTCGAGTCGGGATTCTCTTTCTTTCTCTCTCTCTCCCTCTCTCTTAGAGAAGGCGCAGGGAGCGCTCGAGGCGCGCAAAACATCGACGTTTACGAGGTGTTATTACGTACACGCGCGCGCAGAGAGAGAATACAACGTATACGTCCTCTCCTGCAAAATTTCAAGGATATACCGCGCATGCTGCCAAAGGCTGGATTATGAGGTGCGATGCGCAGCTTTCGCAGGGAGAGAAAAAAGACAGAGCGGAAAGGATATGGAGTGCATTAGGATGTGCTATTTGCATTCGGATTACGGACTTCGATTCAGCGGTGATGGTCTTTTAAGAGAAAAATTGTACCCGATCCGCTTATTTTTCTGTTCCTCGTGATTCAGCTCTGCCGCATTACATTCCGTGAGTGATGAGAGCTCTCGTGCGTGACTGCTAATGAATTTGCAAGGAATGCAACGGCCGGCATATCAAAAACTCGATTTTGTTAGCTTCTTTTCAGTGACTCTCACAGTCGCGGGTTAATTTGATGAGAAACAATCCATCAAATTGCACAGTACAAACACACATTAAGTTACAAGTAAACATCTCGACTAGTCATTTTTGTTGTTGTTTTTTCATTTTAATTTGTATGCCTCGTATGTTCAACATTTCATTACTAAATAAATAACTGTACCTCGGGGGTATTAACGATCGTTGCGTAGTTTGTCAAGAAAGCTTATATACGTATGAGCCCGTGCGTGAGCGTATGTACGCGCGTAGCCTCAGTGAAGTAAAATAAAAGGAAAGAAAATTAATGAATTGACGTCGATGGAAATTGGTCAAGACGTTCATTATCAGCATAAATGCGTATGTACGAATATGAATCGTAGTTAAAACGCGCAGCAAAGGGGCAGCGGCGACGCAGCGAGAGAGCAAAGGGATTTTATTGGTATTGCATTGAGTGATTGATTTATTGAGGGCGCGCATAAAGGAGTCGCCCCGCAGAGCTGTACACGATGAAGACGTCTCTACGCGAGATAAAATAATCTTTGCTTTCTGTCGCGCGTCGCGTACACAACTCTTCGTATACATTTAAAAGTTTACGCTCACGTGCTTGTTTTCAATGTAGGTTGCGATCTTGCATTTTCGTTTGTCACCTGGCGTCACGCAAATCACCAAAGTGCAGATCGCAGATGCAAAATCGAGATGGTGAGCAGTTGGAAAAGTGTTCCAACGCTTAACTTTCATTTGATTTCCATGGGTGGGGGGAGTGCGCGAACAAGAAGAAAGGCGCAGCCATTGTCATACGCACAACAAAGAAAGATCGATGAAAAGAGACTGGGGTAATAAGATTTTCATTGTAAAAGCGATCGATGAAGACGTTCTCACACCTTGCTCTTGCGCGAGAGCGCGGCTCGGTCAAAGGCCCGCGGGGGGTAGGGCCCCTGAGACCGCGCGGCTAATTGATACGTAAGATTACGTTTCTCGCACCAAGCCGCTCCTGCCGTCTCCCTTTCTCACTCTCTCTCTCTCTCTCTCTCTCTCTCCCTCTCTCGCGCGCGCGCTCGCTTTCTTCTTGTTCGTCTTTCTTTCGACCCCCGAGGCCCTGTGTCCATTCCTTGCACTCAGCTCGCCAGGATGATTGGTCGTCTTGCTGAATTCTTCGTTGCTGGTGGTGCTATAGCCGTCCGCTCGCTCGCGCGTCGACAAGCCTCAATGTATTCTCTCGAAGCTCGTAAATCTGCTTTGTTCTGCAAACGATACCATTAACTGCTCTAAGTGGATTAGGTAATAACTTGTTTTTCGATCATTTCTATTTGCAAGCCATTGCATATGCGGGACTAAATTTCTTCACTATTGTACACTGTTGTTTGAAAAATCAAAATAATTTTATGATAAAACGACATGATGTTGACTGTCATAGCTGTCACGTAATTTCTAAAAAAACTATTTTTCCAAAATAATGAAGATCTCAGCGGGAAGAGCTCGCTGCGAGTCGAGCGTATTAATAATATATCATTTGGGAAAAGAAAAATGATGGGGCCGATTGAATCGAACGGGAAGAAATCTACATTAGACGAAGTCCGAGCTAATACACAGCGTGTAGCAAGTAGCGGTGTGAAGCTTTCGTAAAGTGCGGCATGCAGCCCTTTTTTTCTCTCTCTCTCTCTCTCTGTCTCTCTCCGCGGCCGTGCGCACACTGTAATGCGGCTCGGATATACGAATGGAAGGCCGATAAATAACTTTCCGCGTTAAGGAGGTGTGAAATAACAAAGTTTCTCACTTAATCACCTTGACGGACACACCGCTCGCGCCACCGCGGCGGCTTTTCTATTAAATTTTATTTTTGTTTCCACCTTGCGCCAGAGCGAGAGAGCCGGCAAGAGAGAAACAAGACACCTGAATGCGTAAAAACCGTTGTAAACTCTTTACAATGCGCACTATTCATCCGCGGTTTCCTATAAATCACTCGCATCATTCTTCTAACAATCTCATTAGAAGCGATGCACGCGGTTTGGCTGAAAAAGTCGGCCGAGCGGCGTTTCGACTGACGTGTATCCACCTGGTCCTTTTCTGATTTCTTGCGGAGCGCGTGAAAATTACATCTCGAAACAATGCAGTCTCGCGGAGTAGAGCTGTATGTGCCAGGGGCAGGGAGGGGGAGGGGGAGAAGGCGTGGTCCCGCGCGGGTGATTTAGCGCAAGAGTCCGCGTGCGTGTCTCTATCGCGCGCGCGGCTAAACAACCGGCTGCGCGTACCGGCAGCTTTACAGCCGTTTAGTGTTTTACGGCCGTTTTATGAGCGAGCCGACCAGTCGTGAGACTCGGCTCGAGCTCCGTCGCGCTGCCGCTGCAACGACCCTGCTTACTTATTTGGCGGCTAAGATTTTTGAGGACACGCTCACTTTTTTCGCGACGCCTGGGCAACAATAACATTTTCTATTGCTTCGAGAGATGATTGCCGTTGAGCAATGGATGTGACGTAAAGTAGACTAAAGATCGTTTTAAAAGAGAAACTTGAAGTTACGTCACGGAAAATACGATTGGTGTACGGCAATTACTTAAATACTAGTTCGAGTTATTGTTTGCAACCAAACTGTCGCGATAGCTCCACTTCGAATGATAGTCACGCTGTAAAAACTGAAATTGCACTTACATCCGTAATTTCACCCCTAAACTAGCCAAATTACAAGCAAGTCACCATACTACAAGAAAGTTCATTCTCTCACGGTATTGCGCGGTTCATGCCGACCGAACGAACGTTATTGGTTATGAATTCTGCTGGGCGACAATGAAACCTGTACGGATAAATTCAATTGACATGCACCTTATAAATCTACAATGTACATTTTGTTTCAAATCGCAACGAATCATTCTCAATTGTTACACTTAGACTCTTCGTTCTCTTGTTCACTGACACTATTAAAAGAAGCATTACTATAAACTGTATTGGTATCTCGTCATCGAGATTTTGATCTACAAACTGTTACTCTTTATATAAAAAGTCATCTATCTATTGTACTGATGGAAAAAAATATTTTAGTCATAATAGTTCACAATAATGGACCTGACCTATTGTTGCGTATTATATATTCCAACATGAATTGTATTTTGAACGCATTAACAACGAACATCTTGAGGCCAGTCGGTTATTATGAAACAACGATATGTGTTGGCATTAAAAAAGAAAAAAAAACCCATGAAATCGGAGAGTCCCGGCACATTACAAATAGAGCGCTATTCGTTCGCGTAAACAAGACCACTTACGCGGTGGATCTCTTGGCTTAACGCTGCAGTTGTATAGAGTACTATTTGCACTCATACACATGTATACGAATATACGAGACTATATCGCGCTTGAGGCGCTATGAGGGAGAGTATATAACGATAACGAGGTAGTAATAATCGAGTTAAGACGATGGAGAGGGCGCGAAAAAATCCATTATCTAGGAAGGAACGGCCCCACGGTCCGATCGATTTTATCGGAGATGACTTCGGCGGCGGCGGCGGCCTCACCAGAGAGAGTGAGAGAGAGAGAGAGAGAGAGAGAAAGAGCGTGAGCGAGCGCGTATACTGCGCCGATATCGCCACGAGGAATCAGCTGGCGCAGCAGCATTGAGTCAGTCTGCATTTAAGGCTGACCATATTGCACGTGTTAAGACCTGACAAAAGAATTTTACGAGCTGAGCTTGTTTATGCGCTACCAATGAGCACTTGATATACGTCTATTATACCTACAGTGAAGATTCTCATGAGAAACGGAGCTGAGTATCTTTCACATTTGATTTGATTTCTTTATGTGCGTAATGCACTGGATTTTTATATCATTTATTAATTAGAAAGAAAAGATAATTAAAAGTGGACGTTATTCGAGTATATAAAGGTGAATCGAAGATCTGAAAAATTGTGAAGTGAATCTCTCCAAAGGTCCTACCTCCACTCGTCGAAAAGGTTGAGTTGGATTTTATCTAGGCGAACGTAATGTATCTGTTCTCATCTATCCTTATCTGGCGTGCGCATATAGTAGTGGTTAAGGTGGTTGGTAACATTGGTATTATTTAGATATCAGTAATTACTGAAGTTGGTCTTCATGTGTGTGTGTGTACGTTTTCAATCGCTGTGACGATCCGACTTGAATAAATCACTTACAACTTCTTTGGCCCCTTGTAGATCGCCATGGGTGGCAGAAATTCGTGAACTTGTACACACGCGGCGATCGAATTCATTTCTCGTTCCCAACTAACTTCTCTTCCCATTGTCTGATGAACTCTGGAATTTTGATTATCATCCGGAAAGGTCTACCCTCGTGGCCGCGGCGCGCAACATACATAAGGATCATCGGCTAACTTGGCAGCACCGCCTCTGAGTTAGGTCAGGCCTGGGTTCGCTCTTTTCTGCATTCAAATTAATTTGCACCGATTGATTTTTAATTAAACCGGGCTGAGGCCTATATCGCGCCGCCCGGATCAACGAGCGCGTATCCTTTTCGCTAAAGATTTATGCTAAGCTCGCGTCGATTATTAATTTTACCCGCGTGTACGGCCTGCTCCGAACCAAAATTCACAAGTCGGTTCGCGCGCGAGTTAATTGCCTCCAAAGACCCCGCATCACGTGTGCTGAAAAAATTTGATTCTGTCGATTTCTTTTTTCTTTTTTTTTCCGTTTCATTTGCTTCAAGTGCACACTTTCGAATTACAAACGACGTCCTCAATGCTTCTCGTACTTTTTCCAATTACATTTTTATCGTATGCGATGCGTGACTGAGATACATACGACAGACAAATGGCAGTGCTAATTGCTGGCCAAACAAAATTTGCGTTTCGTATTTTTTTTTACAGTCTTTCGATGCAGCATTTCATTTCTCGCCAATGCTAAATAAGTCGCATATAGCAGTAAAATTATATACAATCTTTGCCTCTCATTCAGTTCATCTGTCAGGCTATTGTTCCACAATTATTTATGCTTTGGATAAATAAAAATTATGCACGCGTTCAATAGAGCAATTAAAAAGCTCATGAATTTTGAAAAAAAAAGAAAACGTACATCCGTAACTCGCGCGGCAACTGTATTATCATTTTAAGTTACAAGACCCTTGGCAAGGCATATTGTAAGTGCAATTTCGGTAGTGTAAAGGAGTCTCGTGTAAACGGGTATTACATCGCATTAGCACCTTCTGAGGCGCGATTAGACGCACATACAACCAACATGAGATCGATCGTCGGATCAAGATTTACGACGAAATATTTCATTTGCGAAGCATTTGTCGAAAAAAGAAAACGAATGATCTCACTCATTAAACGTCACATTCATGCTGCTGAGTATGTTCGAGTAATTAGAATCGTTGCGATTTAAGGAGCCAATATGAACTTACAGAGCATCCTCTTTTTGCCACCGAGTTATTATCTCGTTGCTTTCGATATCCGTTTCGCACGCACGCTGCGTGCAAGTAAAAGTTAAAAAAAATTTAAAAAAAAACGGCAGAAACTCGACCGCGCACGAGAGCAAGAAAGATGCAGCAACCACGCCTACCCATAACGATATTTTAATTAAAGCTGTGAGCTCGGATCCGAGCAGAAATTCAATCTTGCGATAATAAATGATCGTCGGGCCAACACCTCTCTCTCTCTCGCTCTCTCTCTCTCTCTCTCTCTCTCTCTCTCTCTCGCTCTCTCACTAAAGTGCAGTTCACACCTTAGCCGCGCTCTCCGCTCTGCTCTCGATGACGCGGCTCTAAGCCAATTATTATGTGCAGCGCTCGGCAAGTTTGTTTTGCTCGCTGTCGCTGCCTGATGAGTGCACTGATTTTCCAGTGCAGATACGCGCTTGCTTTTCACCTCGCGCTCGAGGAATTCCATTATGCCCGAACGCGTTTTCGTCATATTGCGGACTTATCGACTGCGCCGCGTGGCAAATTAAATTTTAAATAATCGTGCGCGCGGTGGGCTTGGAAATGATGACACTCGAAATAACTCGAAAAAAATCGAGTCGGAATAGCTGAAGTTCAGTTGAAATTCAATGTTTTAGCTGACTAAGCCGCTTTCGAGCAAGCCAAATCAAAAAACCAGTCCTGCTTGCTCGCGCTTCTGACAACTCAATTCGTCGTCGCTCCGACCTTTTCGGCGTCGAGAGCGAGAGAGAGAGAGAGAGCGAAAGAAACAGAGGCAGGTACCACTCGTTTGCGTTCACCACGGAAAATTGAATTAGTGACGAGAGGTTGCGGCAGACTCGCTGGTGCCGTTCATAATTGCTTTTTTCGCTCGCTTGTGCATGAGTCATCGATATATCGTATACCTATATGCATGAACCCGCATGTATCCATTTCTCAAACGCGAAATTACCTCTCTAGCGAGAAAAGATTCTCCCTCTCCCCATTATCAAGCGTGAAAAGGGCGTGAGGTTTCTTGATTCCCATTGTTCTTACGCCACCTTTATATCGGTAAACCACGGGGGTGTATTGTCTGCTTGCAGCTTATTCAATTTACATTCAGCAATGAAACGTCAGTTTTTCAAAATATCTAGAAATAAGTGTTATTCTTCGAAAAGAGATTGAAGTTTATTTCTCAACTACGAATATTTCGTTACTTCTTCAGTCAATTTCGTAAACCTGTGAAACAATTATTCGATATGAATATTCAAGTGTCGAGTTGACTAAAAGCAAAGGCCTATTTTTAAGTCTATACAAAATTGTAAGTAGAATTATGAACTTTAGGCAGCCGATAAACAAGTCACGCACACGCGTATATCTAGGCTTGCAAGTTGCTTTGCCATGACACCTTATCTGAAAGCTCCATCAAATTTATTAACACCTCCTAGAGGCAGCAGTTGACGAAAAAAAACTAGCTCACGCTGCAGCTGTCTGCGCGCAAGAACGATCCCCCGAACACAACAACAGCCGAACTCTCGGCTAATCGAAGCTAAACGCGTTGCCAATTATTTAAAGGATACGGCCAGGCGGCGTGAACAACACGCCCCGCGGTCCACCCACAAAAGCATCGATACACACAACTCGGCTGATAAATGTTCGACTCATGACTTGGCAAAAACAGTTCGTACGTGAGCGTCCGAGGCGCGAGTTCGTTAATCGGTGCGCCGCGGCTGCTGCCACTGCTGCCGCATCATACTCGCCAGGCGTGATGTCTCTATTACGGAATTAATAACTATAAATCTTGACCGCGGACGGTAGCGCGAGCAAGAAAGAGAGAGAGAGAGAGAGTCATCTTTCACGGGCCCGTTAATTATAGCGTGCGCGCAAAAGCCGATTGCCTGCGCGCCGCCGCAGCCGTCGAGACGTTGCATGCGCCGAAATATGCGCGTCGCGCTCCGCAATAGTGACTGGAATTTCTACCAGCCTGGATACCACCTACCTATACACGTGCATGCGCGCGCGCGCGCCCCAGTGATTTTATCGCCCGCTGCAGCACTGAGCACTTCATTACCCCAACAAGCGCCGACTACGTAAATTTATAAGCCAATACTTCCTTGCCAAATAAAATTTGGCTTTCTCTTTTCTTGTATATCATTGAATTTTCAAGATAGATGAAGGAGACAAAAAACGATTGAAATTGTTCGTTTTGACGTTTGGAATTTGAAAGTGAAACTATGTCAGTCGAACTCTCCGACTAAATCTAAACAGTGTGACTAAATGTAACAACGTATGAATCAGACAGAACGTTAAAACGATACTAGTTTTTATTTGTCGGGCGCTACGTAAATAGAATCTCCATTTAATATCACTTAAATTACACTCATAAAAGGCCTAACCCTCAAGAAAAAAAAATACGGCAGAAAAAGAGCAAAGAGCCGCGGTGGTACAAGCCGCCCTCTCGCGCTTAACCAGGACAATCGTTAAGGGAGTAGCAGCAGGGCGAAATCGGATTGGTCTGGTGCGACGCAGCTTAGCACAGGTCGCGTGCCCCGGAGGCATTAGACTGACGGTGGCGCGCACCACCGCAGCCAGTTTGAATTTCGAGCAGGATAATTTCATCGACACGGTCCGCTCTCTAATTGGCCTCCCCTTATTACCGTCCGATGCTCGCTTGTATGCCACCACCAACAACTCCCCCCGCAATGCACGTATAAACCTACAACTTCGCGCGCGAGCTCCGATTATATTGCCAGTTATTATCTGCCGCGGGACCGTTCGATTTAATGGCCGATTGTTTCGAGCGCCACCGCTGCCGCCGCCACTGTTGTTAATAGAAATTTATCGCGACGAGCGCCCGCGCGTCCTCGATCGAGCTTGGCGCGCGCGGGCGCGCGTCCCACCACGAGGTACCGGATATCGACACCTTTTGCCGCGCCTATGAAATCTTGTTATTCAATTGACAACTCGCGTCCAATAAAGGCATCGCCTGTGATATTAACCTCATTGTGAAGGATATTTATTGAGATTGAAAAAAATCTTTCAATCGTCATCTTAAAAAAGAAAAGACATGTATAAGACCGCGAGAATATCGCAAATCCGAGAACTTTCAATTTCCAATGAATCGCTATTCCATTAACCACCCAAAAGCAGTCATTTACATATAAACCATATACCTGCAGAAGCGGTTTCGAGATTTTTATTGAGGGTCAATAAAATTCGATAGCCGCCTATCAGAAAACCAGTGTCATCTGGAACTGAATACAGTTGTAAATAGAAGCTGAAAGGCGTTATAAAAGATAATAACACGGTATATGCCAGATCTATTCCTCCTTTTTTCCAACCAAATCGGCCGGTCGTCATCGCCGTTTGCTACCAGGAGCCTAAAAATACAATTGACCGAATTCTATTAGACCGGTTCTCACCGCAGCTATGCTTGTCCCGGTATACGTGGAATTGGAATTCGTGTTCCATCTCTCGTACGAGGAATCTAATTGGTCAAATATTATCTCTCCGCGCTGTCAAAAATTTTTCAGCTGGATGATTATATTAACGCTAATTCCCTTGTTTACATTACTGATTTCCAGTAAACGTTGGCGTTTACCTCGGGCACGGGAGATAATTGTTTTCTGACAAGGCTTCGTGGAGCGAACATCATGAAGTGAGTTATAAAAATACCTCGATGAATGATCGCGCAAATTAGACAGCTATCGTATTAAATTGAATTCAGAGAGCGTGTCTTCAGAGGAGTGACTCAATTTCGATGATACGCGCATGGCGAAAACCTCGCAGGAGTGATTACGCTAGGGTAATTTTTAACCTGTTATCTTCATCAGATTTACGACCTAATAACCGTCCATCAAATTGCCGAAAGATCGAGCAAATTAAATTAACAAAACAATTCATCGGGTACAGTGGAGCATCGCGCCACGCAGTGGAAGTATGATTACTGCAGTGGATCTGCGAGCGCTATTCATCGCGGAGATCGATCAAAACCAAAGAAGAAGAAACAGAAAAGCAGTCCATAGAGCGTTCTTTCCGAAGCGTTGTTTGACAGCTGCTGAAGTCGAACTCTTAGCCAGGGGCTCTTAATTGAAAAGCGCAAGCGGAGGAAGGATGCATAGCAGTGCGCGCACGCTGTTATTAGGCGTTCTTTAAGCTCTGCCAAAAAATTGGTTCTTAATAGGGCCCCTCTGGATCGGTAATAACTATATTAGCGGGCAGCCTTTCCGCGGGCAGCGCTGTATCCTTTTTCGCCGTGAGACTCGCTCGGACGACGAGCCGAGCGCATGCAATTATCGATTTTCGCTAGATAAAAATTGAAGAAGGAGGCCCCCCCATCGCCGACGCGCGTTTAAACATAATCACATGTGCAGCGATTTGCGCCCGCGTGTATATAATAATGGGCAGGCGGGTAACGCAGTGGATCGCCGACGCGCACGCCCGCGCGCGCGCGCGCCTGCGCTGCGTGGAACGTTAATCTGCTGAAAGGGCCAATTGAAAATTTGCGGGACCGAAGATTGAACGATCGCGTTGCTCCATAGGGCAGACTTTGATGATAGAGTGCGCTGGCAAGTCCTCAAAGCTCGCGTGCCTTTTTCGGGACAAAAAAAAATTTAGGCGCTCATTTGTAATGCTTTCATGGCAGGCTTATATTTATGGCTGATTAGTAAATCGAGCGTTGTCGTTCGCGAGGTCTGTCCGATCAGTCAATCCGTAACTACTGATGGAATTGATCGATAAGCTCGAAAATGATTGTTCTCCGTGTGGCGAGCTTACAGTTCCCAATCAGTGATAAATGGAGATTATTGTATTGAAAAAAAGCACGTCGGGTCGTATATACAGGTATGGCCTCTTATCTGCAGCTTGCGCGCGATGTTAAAACGCGATGGCAATATATGCGTTGCGCGCCTTTCTCTCGGTGCGCGCGAGCGCGGCTCAAAGCGAAGGCAGCTCTCATAAGGTATAATATACGCAAAAGAACTTTGGGGTAGGCAAAATTTGTAGTCCAATCTTTATCTTGGCGCACATTACAGCGAGAAGCTATCTTTCGGCAGGAGGAAGAACAAGAAAGAGGGAGCGAGGCGAAAGAGCGGAGTAGACAGACAGACGGAGAGACAGACAGACAGACAGAAAGAGAAGCCGCCGATGGCGCGCGGCTTGCATGCGCAACACATACACACAACTTTGCAGCACGTCGGTTGTTCCGAGGCGATTTATTATGAGAATTATGAGCGGCCGTAGACCTTAACGGAGGGTGGGGAGTGAGAGTACTCGCGTCCGTGGGCAGTGCTCGAGGAGGTGCCAGTAAGAGGCGGTGCTGCCTCGTAAAACTTAGATTTACTCTCCGACCCGCCGCCATGAAGTGTCTTTACTCGCGCAAGCCAGCGAGCGAGCGAAAGATAGAGAGACAGCGATATTGCCGTACACACACGTATACTTGTGCACACGCGCAACAAAGCGGCGAATCATAGAACCCCCCCCCCCCCCCACCCTCTCCTGCTCTTTCTCGCTCTCTGCTAATTATTGGCCAGCGATCGGATCCAGCATCCTCTGATTGCTTTTGGCTTAAATACACGTGTTTGATGAGCGCGCTTATCGATCCGCGCCGATCGATATCGTGCATCCCTCTGCCGTACAAGGCTTTTATTCAATAACTTTGCGACGGCCGTACGGTTCAACCTAAGCGCTACGTTCGTTCCCTCTTTCTCTTTTTCTCTCCGGTGCGCAAAGATTACACGAGTTACGTTCGTTCGATTTCTCGTACGACACCAAATCGGAAAACTGGGCAAACCATCAAGAATATTGTTATGTTCCATAATCGTGTTACTCAATGGGTTGCACAAGAATGTGGCACTCGTAGCCACGATTCGCACGAATGTTTATCTCGTTTCCAATGTACGGACTTTCTTAATTAATTGTATTATGCAGACTTGTGCAAAAACGCATTTGCGCATAACTTATAAGACTAAACGATTATTTTATTATTGCACGGAATAATGCAAGTTCTCAAAATGCATATCCATAAAAATAAACGTTTACGTCGGAAATATTAAAAAAAAAAATAAACGAGAAACCTTTTACTCGATACCTCCCAGCTGGACGTTAGTTGCTCGAAGCTCTCTCGCGCCGCAGCAGCAGCGTCCTTATCAGACTGCAAGCGCGCTTGGGCATCGACGAACAATAAATAATATCAGCGAGGCTATAACCATAAACATTCAATCGCAAAATTTCACGCAGAATTCCGCCGATCAGCATAATAATTTTAAGTGGCCATTTTTCGATTGCATCTCCCTCTCACTCTCTTTTCGTTTGCCTCGGTAATCCCGCTCGAGATCACGCTCGTTTGCACACACGGGTATTATGCATAATTAAGAGCGTACGCGCGCGAGAGCGAGGGAAAATCGAAACGGAAAAAAGGATAAAAGAAAGAAAAAATTACACTGATCTGGCAACAATGCGCTGTACGCGTCGCTTTAATATAAATCGTCGTGCACGCACGGGGCCATAACACTCGGCGCTATCTCTCGTAGACGAGTTGGCGATCTAGGCATGGCGTGAGCGCAATAAAATTTCTTCCCGACGGCCCATAGCTTATGTATCCTGCCAAAAGCGGCTATTAATTTTTTTATCAGACATCAGCCAACGCCGCCTGAGATACTTTTCAATATCCCATTCCAAGCTATAAACATATTCATGCGCGCAAGACGCTCCGTTACGTATGTGCATAAATACCACGAGGGAGAGAGACGCACAAGACACCGTGTGTTAAGTCGATTTTTGAATTCGCGACGATGCTTGGAAAAATATGGCGTGATATCTCGAAAGCAAAAGAAAGCAATAAGTGAAAGACGAGGGAGAGAGCGCGAGAGATATTATAACGGGTTTGTCGCTTCGCGGACATTTAACTGTCACGATAACTTCGCCGAGCGATTTTTGTTCGCTGTCATTTTATTCTTTGGGAGATCAGTCCAGTATTTTTCAATTGTTTCTTCAAATTTCGCATTTCACTTTCAAGACCAACATATGTTTTCTTTTTATTAAGTTTTCAATTAGACTCACGTAGAAATAAAATATTTTCTTTTTTTAATATTTTTAAATTACACAAGAAATGCAATACACGACATTTCACTTCAGAATCAGGAAGTCCAATGAGCATCTTCAAATTTACTAAAGCCTCATGTGTATGAAATAATCAGCCAACCTTTAGACTGACCTCTTACTTAGCGTCCTACCTGACACCTTATCGTCGTGTACGTGAGATCTCACTTTTCGTCGTTCCGAAAGCCAGCGAGAAGTCAACGAATATCGTATACTCCAGAATATTCGCATCGACCTGCTGCGTCGCTCTTGCATAATCGAGTTCAGCCCCGAAAGCATGAGAAGAAACGCCGCAGCGTAGGCCTGATTGATTTTGCGAACAATGCAAGTAACGAATAAAGACATTATCTGAACGTACCTTTAATCCTTTAATTATACGGTACAAGAAAACCAAGCATTTCTCAGTTTCGAAACATAATTTATACTCAATTTTATTTTTTGCGCGGAGCTTTTGTTGTCTGAACACATTGAAAAATAAACGGCCTGTTATTAATTACTGCTAACTTTCGTTATTATTGCTTTTCTCTTTTTTTTCTCATCGATATTTTGAATGAAGTATTTGCATATTAAGTGCATCGAAAGTTTTGCAAACGATGAAGATGAGAAAAAGTGTTGAAAAGTGTCGATCAGCCGTCAAAACAAAAACGCGAGTGTACAATATAAAAGCACCATGTAGGCAGGAGCGCAAAATCATTGCAGTACCGGCATCATAAATAATTTCAAAATAATCCCGTAATATCCTCGTAAATACTGTTGTAAATAATAAATTCACCTACTCACGAGTATATGGTCGAACAATTGAGCATCGAATTTTTAGCAATTATTAATACATCTCCGCACGAGCAACGGTCGGAACATCTTACATAGGTTCGTGATAATTGCCTGCTCTTATCGGCATTTCAGAGTCTTCTCTGGCGCGTTCCTTTAATAAGGACCCTCATCTGCCGGGTGATTTATATGGACCTATGGCTTACTATTGAATATACTTCGTCTCTTTCTCTCGATAGCCAGTCGATAACAATAACTCGCACGAGCGCGTGCGAAAAGAAATGCGCATTAGCGGTTAACGCGACGTGTGTGGGTGGAGTTTCATCGCGAAGAGATGTTCACTCGAGATTAAAACACAACCTTTTCGGCGCGCTAAAGGGAAAAGAGGATCTATTCTAAGTCGATCGATATACCTACATATTCTCGTACATGCGAGGTTCATAGGATCGTGCGAAACAGCAGCAGATATGCATCTTTATTTGTACTGTTTTTAACGGGGAAAGCTGCCGAGGAGGGTAATTATTATCCGCAAGTGGAGAGAAGGAGAAAAAGGGAATGGTTTTTGCGAGGCACGGTAATGGATTTTGCCGATGCTGCCGATTTACTGGTAGATTGAATAGCCGCTGTACATGTGTAAGTGTGTGTATGTGTGTGCGTGCGTGATGCTCTCTCGTTGATTCCGCATCTTAATAGTTTCCAAGGTGTTATGAGAGTTAGCGCGCGAGCGGCGTTGTGCCTTTTGTTCGCCTTTCGATGGGAGGGAAATCATTTAAGATTTATCGAGTCTGATTTAATTTAAGGTGGGGATTTATTTATCTTCAATTATATATCATTAAAAGGGGATTCCTTACGAGCTTAGTCGCGTACGAGCTATCTTTAGGCGTCAATTGCTCTGACGTTTCATGTGTTTGTGGCTTGAAAGATACTTACGTAAAATACACGCGTAATGGGCTTTGGAAATGAAACCATAATCTAATCATCGAAAAAGACAGATTTTATTACACGATTGCTGTCCACTTGAATAGTTTATCCTAATACCTATGGGAAAAACAAGAAAAAAGTTTGACGAAAACTGTAAAAATAGCAATTGATTAAGGATAACGGTCAAAATTACATCTTTTCCCCTCGCACCGAAGATCACTTAAATTTTACAACTCTATTGCGCGTGATCGTGCAGCGACTCATGCTCATCAGCATAAACCCGCAAAGCGCAGGAAAAAAGGAAAGAATCCCTAAACAAAATAAGCTTGGATATTGCTCGTCACTCGGCATTAGAAAGCCCGTGATTTATAACGTTCTCGCAGCTTTTCCGCGTATATAGAAAACGGTGATACTCTCGGGCGAGCACCTGGCCCCCGCCGTCGAGAGCAATTTACGGAATTATACTCCGCCACGACGCTTGGGCATCTCGATAATAAAGTTATATCTGTCGATGCGGATGGCCAATCAAGTTGAGCGCTGAGGAAATCAAATTCCCCTTTTTACATCGTACAGGCTGAGTATTAATTATGACCCGATAAAGGCCGCGCGTTTCATTAAAAAAAAAGCTGCAGGAGAAAAAAAGCAGAGCAGACCAGGTCCGACCCACTAGAATTACATCGGCTTTGACGAGTATGGAATTTACAAAGATATATGTCCTCCAGTAGCTGCTCTCTTTTCAGAAAATGGATTGTCGACGTGAAATTAACTGCCGATCGGAAAAAATTAATTGATACTCTTATTTATTTTCATCAAGGCATATATTTACGTAGCCACAGCGATGTCGACTAATTTTTCATGATGCGCGAAAATAATTTGAATGTTCATTATCTCTCTGAACATTCGCATCGCTTCCCTTCCTCCTTCCTCTAAACGCTCGCCCATTATACGAGTATGTACCCGATCTAAATTTTGTACGCGCATATGCGCATTCCAACGTCGTTGCATGAATAATCCGCGCCGATGATGACACTCGGTGATTGGTCAGCTAAACTTACGAGTGGGTGGAAGATAGAGAATGTACAGCACGTAATAATTGAGCCTTCGCCTGTGTGTGTGTGTGTGTGTGAGAGAGAGACCTGAATAATTACGTCGTGCATGACGCTCACACAATGGGCTTTTGTTATCCAAGTCAAGCAACTCTCGGGTATATGTATAACGCGATGCGTCAATTCTTTACCGCTCAATTATGTCCGGTTTCTTTGGAAATCATGCGATAAAAGATCGAAATCGAACAGCGAGGACGAAAAACAGCAAAACTTGTAATATGGAATTTCTAATTAATGTAATTTTACGCCGTGAAGCGTGGTTTTACGAGCGGCTCTTGATTTATCTTCCGTTGAATTGAAAGAACTTAATTCAATTGTCAAGTGTTGAATGGTAATGGAATGTTTACGTTCAAAATGATAAATCAATTTTGCGCAATTCGTACTCTATGCAAATCATTGGAGGTAATAAAGGTGAAGGAGTAATGTAGGTATCGTAAAGTAAGAAAAAAAGACAATGATTTTTGTTGAGAATAAATTAATATATATTTATAGTGGATATACGATAGGTACTGTCTTGAATCTCAATTTTATGGCAACTATGAAACCAGCCAATTGATATACATATCAGCTTCATGAATTTTTCTCGTATTGCACGCATTAATCTGCAATTTTTCAAATGAGAGGAATCGTTCGCTATGGCTATGGCATCGTTTAATATTTCTGTGTTTTATTTTTCTTTATTTCTCGTTTGTTCGTCGTTTAAAGCTCCGCTCGTCTCTCGACATTATTTACATTTACACATTTTTTCGTGGAGAACGCACACTGCTATTGCTTCAGAATGTTATCGTCGAACACTGGGTATCCGCGTTAAAACTACAACGTCGATTAAATTATACGCATTCATCTCTCTCTCTCTCTCTCTCTCTCTCTCTCTCTCTCTCTCTCTCTCTCTCTCTCTCTCTCTCTCTCTCTCAGTTCATCTTGACTATTTACAATAAATACACTTGACTCGCGCAAAAAAAAACAATCTAAAACGGGCTACGTATCTACGACTCACGAACGAACGGACAAAATCGATCGACTCGTAGCTCTCCGACACTTTTATTGCACGGTAATTATTACGGTGAGTTACGACGAACGAAAAAAGAAAGCAACTTAGCTATCGATAAGGGAAGATACGGCACTTTTACTTATCTGTCTTTTTGCTTCGCAGCTAGTACTGCTCGTATGGATATGTGGCAAGCGATATGCGCCGTCAAAAAGGATAACCCCCCTCACTTCTCGAAACTTAATATACATCCTTTTGCTCCCTACATAGTTAAAGTTGTTGTCGAAGAAATCGCACTTTGAACTCACTGATCCGAGGATTTGCCAAGCGACCTGCCGCGCTGATTGTAATTTCAGGTATGGCACGAAAATGATGAAACGCACAAGTCGAGCAATCAATGCGTTTGAGATGTTCTACGGTGAAGGAATCATCGAAGCTCAGTCTTGCGGGCAAAAGCATCCCCCTTCCACCAGCTCAGCCAAGACTACGTGAGCGTGGGCGAGGTGGGTAGCGAGCTGGCCGACGACACTGGCGACGCTGCCGGTGACTTGAAGTCCCTTCCCGCGACTATCGACATCGGTATCGCGTCCTTGTTTTCCGCTGCTGCCACCGTGTTGTTGCCCAGCAGACTGTCGATGGAGAACGGATTGAGCCGACGCCTTTCCTCGCGGCCTTTGACCGACAAGTCGATACTGCTACTTTGGACTTCGTCGCCGGCGCTCGACGTTTGACTGCTCGCCCCAAGACTGACCAACTCCCGCCGCCGTTCCAGCAAACTCAAGCCCCAGTGATGGATGCCTTGCTGGTGATTCAGTCGGATACTGGCGCTCGGTTGCCGACGCTCGTAGCCATCGCCGTCGAGCGAGCCGTCGGCTGCCGAGTCGACTCGCTCGCTGCCGCTTTCGCTACACGAATCCAGTCCGCCTACCACGTCAATTTCCTCGTTCGCGTCGATGCCCGATATACTGTTGCTCTCGTTGTTATTATTCAAGCTGCTGGAAAAACTGCCGTTCAACGAGCCACTGCCGCCGGCTGCGTTTCGAGACTCCCATTCGGCTTTCAGCGTCGACAAATCCACTGTGATGCCCTGCGATAAGATAAATACTCGTTATTCGACACTTCAATTGTAAAGGGTCATTGTAAGAATACACGTTTTTCACAGTCACAATTCCAATTGACCAAAATTTACGCCTAATTGAAATGTACAGTTCATAATTGTATTCTTTAATCTGTTTTAAAAAATGATTATGGAATGTAAATTAACTAATCGATTAATCCAGCAGAAATTAATTTCTTTTTCAGAAAGCAAAAAATAAAGAAAAAAAATACGAAGGTTCAGGCCAACGCGGTTATCACATCCACTGACTCGACTCAGGCAAATATTAACTTGTCTACCTCCGAAATTCCTTAGGCGTTCTTATAATTTGTTTTATTATTTTCGCTGCAGAAGATTAATTCGGATGGTTCTTCTCACCTTGGCGGCCAATTTGCGCTGCTGCCTCTCGAGCGCCTTCATGAGCTTCTTCTGCCGCCTTTCGCGTTCTTTCCTACGGAGCTCCTCCGGCGGTATAGGCTCGCCACTGCAACTCTGTGGATGGGCGTTGTGTGCCGGCCGACCAGGGCCCTTCTTCGTGTGCTCCTTCTTGCGCCACTTTGCCCGTCGGTTCTGGAACCACACCTGCAACAAACACAGATGCGATGCTAACTCAAACCCGAATGCACCAGCCGTAAAATATCGAGAATTTTTTTGGTAATTCGCGGCAAATGATCGCAATTAGTGATTGCTCCGCTTTTCTTTACGCGAGGCTCATTCGATTAGTCGCTATTACGTGCAAATTCGAGTGTAATTGCCGATGCGATAAAATAAAAAAATTGGCCCGGCGTGCATCCGCGCAATTCGCGAGTGAAAACGTCTGGTTCGCAGCGAACTTTTGCGGAGCGTTGCATTACACATCCGGAACTTATCGCTGCGTGTTTAATTCCAAAGCCGAGAGTACTCGGGCGCAATGAAAGCGCGTTATTAGTTGTCGAGCAGAACTCTACGGCTACTTCAACGGCAAAAGCTTCGTAAACGTCCAACTCGATTCGCACGTTTGACCGCAAAGTGCCACCCTCGTGATTTCCTTCGAAGGACGGGAGGAAAGAATGGTATATAGCAGCTCGTCGCCTTTAACAAGCCTCGGCTTACGGTGCGCGCGAACCGGCTATTTGCAGCCGACGCCGACGCCGCCGTGCACAAAGGGATAAAGACATTGTGCCAGGGCGGGCGGTAGCTGCTGGCGCGCCGCGCTGCTAACCTCGCGGCACGCGAGCCCAACGAAATCGATATAGCCCAGCCCCACGCTCGCCCCTCGCTTTATGCGCCAATATATACGAACAGCGTCGCGTGTCCCGGGGCTTTTCTTTTTCGCGCCCCGGGCGAAATGTTTTTAAGAGATTTCGCTTGATGCACTCATTTGCCGCCGCTTTCCTTCCTCTCCTGCCGTGTCTTCGGTATACCGAGTTTCTAACTGAATATCTTAATGTACACAGAGCGTACGAAAGTAAATTTGAGAAAGGCCAAATACCTCGGAAAGAGTGCCGCGGACAATATTAGAGACGTGCAATTATTCAAGCGCATGATAAACCTCATCGAGTACATAAAGTTGTATAATTTCTCGCTTGTGATGTACTCGGGTGGTTGATTTTTCTGGCTATCCGCACTCTGTGCCGCTAATGAGAAAACGCCGTGTTTCTAATTAGCCGTCTAATTTCTCGCGACGCGCTCCGCTCCCTCGTTTCGCGCCACCAAAGGGCTTTGATTAACTGCCTCTCGCTGCTCTCTGCGTCTGCACTCGCGTACGTTATATTATATACGGCGAACGGGTTCCATAAGTGTTTCCGCGATAAATCTGCGCGTTTACGAGAGCGGCAGCCCCGCTCGCGCTTGATTTTGGTAAGGCCCGATAGCGACATCGCGCGGAGGAGTTGCTCAGTTGGCGCGTGACGAGTAGACGACGGCCAGCCAATCAGGCGAAAGCGCGAGCGCGCGTGCGTGCGTGCGCGCGTGCTCGAGCGCCCGATAAGCGATTAGCCCTTCGCTTTATCAATTTGCCTGGCCGCGACATCGAGCCACCCATTTATATTGGGTAATAAAAGCATCTTGTCACTTAATTCGACGCACGAAAATCCGCGGTCGGATTTCTCGGCCCGTATTTGACGTTCCACCGCAACAGAAAACTACCAAATAACACGCATATCGGGACACTGCGCTCGTAGTAAGGCAAAAGAAAGAGAAAGCAGCCGACCGAGCCCCATCGCCCAATTCACACCTACGAGCGTGTGCCTCGATTGAGCGACGACGTATGTGTGCGCGCGTTGCTGCCTCTGTCAACCCATGGAAAGAAGGTCGGCTTCATTATCCGTGCATTAAGCTCTTATCTCGAGCTGCCGATCTCGTGTCGCACGAGCGCGTCTAATCTGCGACACGACTCCCGAGAGGCTACCGTGTAGTCGTCGTGCGTCGTCATGCATCTTTATGTTGTATCGGGTCCGTAAGGGTGCGTGAGTCACTTGTCACGCGGCACGAGGCCAGATTTGTACCCACGTATTTCTTTCCTCGGCGATGACGCGTGTCATATTAGGCCACGCTTGATCGAAAGTCCGCAGCGACAGTTCGGGGGAGACGTTTGAAAATTCATGATCCGACGGCGAACGGACGAACGCTGTAAAATCAACGGCAGAACGAACAACGAGACAATGTAGGAGATGTCATTGGGAAATTAAATTACGCGCTCAAAGGTCAGCCCCGATTAAGAGATGAATGCGTCGGAGCATTGTGCTCCTTCTCTCTCGACTGCTCGTTGAAGCGTGTCTAAGGGCATAAATATAAATATGCCCGGCCGCGAAACGTATGCTGCATAGCGAGAGCGAGAGAGCACGGGGACGCGAAGCCGACCAGCCGTGAAATTGAGCGAACGCCGCGCGCTAGCTGCCCCTTCTGTCCACCAGCTCGCCGCGCGATGGGACATATGCGCGCGGCCGTCTGCGCGACGCTCCGCGCTCGAAAATTTTTCCTCGGGCCCGATTTCACTTTACGACGCGGACGTTTGAGCGTCAGGCAGTCCTGGCGCATCGTCGTCCATCGGTGTCACGGTGCCAAAGGCATATACGGAATCGGCGCATTCTTACCGCGACGCGGCTCTCTTTGAGTTCGAGCCTCACAGCCAGGGCCTCGCGCATGAAGACGTCGGGATAATGGCTCGCGAGAAATGCCCGTTCCAGCTCCTCAAGCTGCCAGCTGTTGAAATTCGTGCGGCTGCGCCGCCTCTTACTGCCACCCTCGTCGCTCTCGCCGTCGCAACCTGAAGACAACAAGAGAGAAACACATTGAGCATTTAGCTTTATCTTGCTCGTAGATTCACAGTACAAGCTCATCGAATGTACATTGAATTTCGACCGAACGATGCGCAATTTCATTTGTTTGTTGAATTATCATGCGCGCGAGATCAGGAAGGGGAGACAAAACTGTTTGCGGTGCATCTTATTTTCTATCAAGATGTACGGCTCATCTATCGCCGTGAATTTATACATAGCTATCGTAGATGTTATCGTTTTGATTGACATTTTAATGGGAGTATGTTGTCCTTTCTTTTAAGGAATGAAACCTTGAGAAATTTGCAGACGATTTTTTGGTGCAGTAGAAAAATCACAATACAGAATGCGTAATTTACTTTGCTTGGTAATTTCCCGTAAAGAGTTTATGAAAAAGAAACACTTCGATCGAAATTACTGGAGCGCGGAGAAGGAGAAACATCCACTGCTCGTCTACGTGTGACTCCGAGTCCGCCTTGTCCCCTCCTCCCGCTTTCATAGCATCCTCCTCGACTCGCGAATAGCTGACAACTATATACGCAGGAAGACTGTGCTTATCACGATGGAATTGGAGCGTCCCCTCCGGGCGATCCGGACAAACAGAAAAAGAGGTCCGGCCATGAACTTGTCTGTGCGCACGCGCATGTGTGTGTACGTGCTCCACAGATAAGCCGGATATATTGAATAAACATGGAATTTCATGATTTTATGAGGACAAGCGTCTTTTTCCCTCTCGGTTTTTTTTCCTATCGAGCGGGCGCATCTCTCGATTGTTTCGGCCACCGCCACCGCCTCTGCGGCTCGTATGTATGCTAATGCGCGCGAGCTCCGCGAATATTGAATAACGGAGAGATCGCGCATTACGATTGGGACTTGTTATCTTCAAGGGGTGAGCTATTTCTGTGCGAGACAACTCACTTTTCGCCCACCATTGCCACGAGTGCGTGATTTTATTGCTTCAACTTTTCTGATTTAGTGCTGGCGTTGCTAATCGCTGAGAAATATGTCACTGTGTGCGAGGAGACTTTCGATGACGCGTCGTTGCGATAGAAACAGAAATTTAATGCAGAAAAGGAAAATTGTTATTAAAGGAAGAGGTGTGGTTTTGTAAAAGTCACGCTGTTGCCAAGGGGAAGAGAGTATGAACTATATGTATACGCGCACCTCTGGTCGCATCTGTCTCGCGCGCGCGAGGTTTTTCTCGGTTGGTCGACTCGCATGCGTCCCTGACGGATGTGAAGTTTATGCGCAATGACTTATGCATACGCAGAAGAAACAAAAAATCACTTTCTTGCGCTACGTTGGTGAAGCGTTGAGTACGTGCCTACGCATAGAGCTGAGAAAATTGAAAGAGACTGAGTTAGGAGAAGTCACTATGGTCGAAATAACTTCATTTCATTTATTTAAGCTGTTTCTTTCTCATTAGATAAATCTCTGCCGTGAACTTTTCACGAGTGCGTTTGCATGCTTCGCGCGCGTTAATTTCTCCTCTAATTAATCAGCGCTGAAATGCCATCTTTAAGCAAATACTTTTTCCAACCTCCGTTAAAACTGCAGCGAAATAAGAAAAGGAAAAAATACGCGCAAATTAAAAAAGATACACGCGCAAATTAGCTGACGTGTTGTGCAATCACGTAATTATTAAAGCTCGATGATTCGCAGCCTGGGCTCGTTGAGCGCAAAGAAATCTTAATTTCAAGCTAACGCGTTAGCGAGCTTTCGTAGTCGATCGTCGCGTAATGCGCTCGCATGACATGTAATGATTTCATGTTCCACAGCCGTTTGAGAAGTTTTCGCCTCGGCCGCGTATGCTGCTTTGCATATAAATTGTACAGGCGGCTGCTGTTACTGTTGCCGGTCACACGTCTCCGCTTTCGTTCTCCCGACTATTCTGCCAGCTTAATTATTTTTGCTTGCCCCAGTCTCTCACTTTCTCGCTGTCTGTATCTGCACCCGCGCGACGACAATTAAATTCTAATCAAGAACGCTTCTGTCTCGCATGCACCGCGATTCAAGCCTACGATGATGCTTTCGGATGGTACGTACGAGAATGCGCGATGAAAAATAATCATGCGATCGGAGACGCGTATGTATTTATTATCACAATTAAGCGCGATTTATTACAAAAACTTATACGTTTTAGAAGAGATTTTAATACTATATATACATGCGTCCAAGTGCAAAATCTTTTAAGCGAAGAATGATCAGGTGATAAAGACTTTAAATCTGGGATAATAATGCACCGTGTTTATGGAGTCATTGTGGAGTCCGTCACGTGGACGTGGAAATAAACTTGATTTAACGAGTCCGTTGAGGATAAATCGTCATCTGTTAATTACACATAATCCTTCTTGAGGTCAACAATTTCTCACACACTCTTCATATATTCTTGTACGGCAGTTGCGAATAATCTTTGGTTACTAGTGTGAAGTAATTTATTATCTCAAGCAAACAACAAAATAACGAGGTAACGCATGTTGACGGCAGCAATCTTCTTATCTTATAAATTTTCTCGTAAAGCCTTGGTGAAAAAGGGGGGGGGGGAGGCAAAAAGAGAAAGTGCGGAAAATGATATGTATATGTATGAAGACGGAGCCGAGGCGAAAACAAAAAGAAAACTAGATCTAAGCCGCTTATTATGGGTAATCGATCGAATTCGTAATGAACGCTCAGAGTGCAGCTGCAAGTCAAAGGATTAAATCGAACTGTGTAGGCATTTAACGCCTTCAACACGATGCTATGATCCATTTCGCGAGCGTTATAACCGATACGATCGTACGAGAGAGAAAAAAGTGAAAGTTAATTGGTTAAGCTCTTTATCGCGTTACATTTTACGAAGGTTCGTCATTATTTTTCATTGGTTGCGGCAGCCAGCGACTAACGACGTAAAACGTGTGTCACGCTTAACGCGCTGAATTAATGCCCTTTGCAATCGTCATTTGTCGACAACTCATTTGAATTTCCGACGAGAAAATAAGGTCTTTTTGAGATTTATCGCCGAGGAACTTACGGTCAGCTACAAATTTACACTCGGCGCGCAGCCTGCGTACAATAGAAGAAAGAAAAGCTTATTTACCTCTCTAGCACTCTATGAACTTGTCAAATGTTCCATCATTTCCCATACACAATGTTTATGTCAACGCAGAGTAAAATAAATCCAACGGAATCTAATTTCCAAGTCTCACAGAAGTAAAAGTCCATCAAACGTGACACCGCAAAAGCCACGATAATTAACACATTTCGCTTACACCGCAAGCAAAAAAGGATACAAGAATTCTCGGCAAATAAATTCATCAAGATGCCACGAACGGCGCATCAATCGGCAATGCCAAGGGATGCACGTACAACTCCTTGCGTGCCTCTCGTCGGCGTAAGGCGTTTAATAAAGCCGGCAAGAGAGTGAGAGAGAGAGAGAGAGAGAGAGGAGTATACTACCGAAATAACATGCAATTAAATCGAAATTACAGTGCCCGGTCCCTTTATCTTGCGGGGTCCAGCTCGCGAGTCGATGGAGATACGTACACATAGACGTACACATCGCGTATCAAAGTGACTCCGCAGGCCACGCGAGGCGCAAATGATCGCGCCTCACTTTGTTCCAACGTACACGCGCGTGCACGCATGTACGAAATTGAGGGATGACGCGCGCGAGCGCGCTCAAATTATACAGGCCTCGAACGCAACGTCGACGAATTTCCTTCTGGATTCCCGCGAGCCGGCGTCCTTTTCTTTTTCTCGCTGTCTCGGCCAGTTTTTGAAGAGTGGATTAACTTGACGAATGGCAAAGACGACGCGCGCGGCCCATACGGGAGTGAAATATCTCGAGTTTTATTTGGCCTAAGTGATTCGATTGAAATCGAGTTCGCGAAACGAAGCGATTCTTTTTCCTTGATTTTTTCGGGAAAAACCTTTACGTAAGGAGGCTTCGCGGAGCTCATCCCAGCGTCACCGTATACAGTATCGCTCCATAATTAGGCGCCTACGAAAGCACTGACGGCGCTCTACTTTGAAAGAGAGAGAGAACAAGATATTTGGCAGTAATGAAGCGCTCGCAATCATCTCTGCTCGCAGGTGTCTTAATACCACAGGGCGGCGCGAAGGCTTTTTCTGCGGTAATGATGGATTCGCTGGCTGCTCGGATAACAGAAATTCGCCTTTTCCTTTTTTTTTACTTTTTTTGGTTTATTTTCTTCGGACTTTTACTGCGCCTCTGGCTGTGCAATCGATCTTTGGAGTTCTCTGGTTTTCAGAGGATAATCAGTAGGTTCATAGCAGAGCTTCGCGTATACACAATTGTTTGGTTTTTCGAATCATGCGTCCGTGTCCGTGCCTTTAATTTCAATTCCATCAGGTTTTACGCACTTTTAAGAGAAGACCGCGTCCTGGAAGGTAATCTTAGTAATATCGATTCTACGAATTACGTGAGAGCAATTTTCGAGGAGGTTAATGCATGGTAGCTGAATGCATAATTTTGGTAAATCAGCCGAATTTCAGAAGGAGCGAAGCACTCGGTCGTTCGCCGAGCACGTATCCACGTGAAACTGTGAATTGACTGGAAACTTCGAAGAAGGGCAAAAGACGTCTATTAATTCGCTTAACAAGCTGCGCGATAAAAATCTTTATTTCTCGTCCTCATCACGGCACCGAGAGCAAGTGCGCATACACAGCGAAGAAAGCGAATGAACAAATGGCCTGCAGTTGCGGGAGAAGCCGCTGTGGCGCAGCTCGTTAGGCCCTAATCACAACGGCAAGGCTGCGAGTGCTAATAATTTTACGAGCGGCTTGTACCTCTCTCGCTCTCGCCGGATACGTAATGCGTGCGTATGGTCAGGATAAGTGGCGCGGGACCAATCGTGAGAAACGCATCGCGTCTCACATTGCACACGAGTAACGATAGGCCGCGCGCTCTTTCTTTTTAATCATCGTCGCGGCTCCTGCAGGTGATTAGCGTAACGAGTGCGGCGCCGCGTATCCCACACGCGACCCTCGTCTCCGACCAAGCCCTTTGGCCGACGTTACCTATTTGGCTGTTGCGCGCGACGCGACGGACAGTGCAAATTGATTAAGCGATTGTCGTGCAGCCGGCGGCCCAACGAAACAGCTCGCGCCGAAGCTGGAGGCGAAACGCCCGAGGATTGCGCGGGCTTGATTGATTAGTTGATTGGCCGCACAGCTGCATGTTTGTACACCTGTATACAGATATATATGCACGTAGCTGCATCGCGAGAAAGAGAGTCGGCGCGAGGTTTAACTACAGGGCAATGGCTCGAGCGCTCCTTTTCACTCGGAAGGTGTTTTCATGGGCCGTGTGTTGCACGCCGCCGCCGCCGCCGCCGCCGCCGCCGCCTCTCCGCCAACCGAAGGTGCGATTCCTCTTTTTCGCCTTCGCAGGCGATTGTTTTCGTGCTCTGCTCCACCGCAATCACGATTAGCCGTTCTCGCGGGCTATTACTTTATTTTGTCAGCTTGCGCGCTCTCTTGTCGACAATCGCCGAATGCGCACGCGCGCACACATGCACACACACCTCTGAGATCTATCGCGTTTGCGACACTGCTCAATCTTGCGCACTCGCTGACTGCGTCGGGGCGATTGGCTCGTGCACAAGCGCTGGATAAAAATTAGCGAGTCTGCCCGAGGCGCAAACAATGAGCTACACTGGAGTTCGTAATTAGGTGTGCATTGTAACAGGCTCCGCGAGCTTATGATCGATCTGGAGCGAGGCTTTCGCTCTCGTAAAAATGGACGGAAACCGGAACCGAGCATGGGCAGTCGATCAATCGCGAGCTGAGCAAACGTATGCGAGCATTAATTACAATAGTGAGGGAAATTGAATCGAGCCCGCCAACATCAAAAAAGCAATAAAGGGAGGGGGGGAGGATGGCTGCGAAATTAAGCTGTAAGGCGTTAACTGGCATAAGGCGTCGGTAGGAGGTGCAGTTGCGCTTGCGTGCAACGCGCATTTGCATCTAGACGCCATCAATCCTCCGGACACCCGGTTACACATACACTCACCTCTCCCTCCCGCTTGCTCCGCAGATAGTCCTTGTAAGCAGCGCGCGCCCTCTGCGATCAAGCTGAATTAAATATCCTTCTTAATAAGGGCGCCCCGAGCGCTTTCTCTCCCTCCCTCTCTCTCTCTCTCTCGGTGCTCCTCGCCGGCACACGAGATTGCATAGAACATTTTGCAAGTGCTCAAAGCTAGTCTTGAATTCAATTCAGTCCGCTGTCATTTTATTAGGTATTACTTTATTACACGAGATTACGGTCATAGAATTTCCTTGCAAGGAAATTGATTTGTTTTACTCGTACGCCTGAAATAAATATAATTTCTTTTCAAATACTCGTTCGTACGCCGTGTTTTCCTGTGCGATTCCCAACGCTAAGAGTAATTTAAAGAGCATCGAACAGTTAGAAAATTCACTCGCGATTACAGTACTTCAATCGGCCACTCGGAAAAGGCCGCATCCGATGAATGTTGCACGCACTATTGTAAATAACACAGCTGGCGTTGAAAAATTGCCAAGGCTGCGAGGCGTATCATCATCGGGTAAAGTGAAATAAATCGCGAGAATTGCGAAAAATGCGCGGCGCAAAGCAAACAAATACGTCGATTGATCGTGCGATTATACAGGAAGTGCGCCTTCTGCGCTCTTGTTCGCAATTTTCTCAGGATATAATTAAATAGTCGAACGGTTGATCGGCTCTTGCAATAAATAAAAGCGATTTTCGTGCTACTATTAATAGCAAGCTATAATGCGGCTGTGCCCACGACTACCGGATAATCAGCGCTTGCCGAGCACAACAAATTCACACCGCAATATATCGACCAACCAAATCAAAAATCAAATCTTGCGCACGGATTGAGTAATTTTCTATTTTCCCGTGGGCGCACTTTTCTTGCGGTCGCTCGCTCCGCGGCAGCGATAACATCTGACAGCGTACCCGGCTAATTACACATTGATGCGGCTCGCGTGCGCTGCCGATTATTATTCGAGTACACGCGCGCGCGCGCGCAAGAGAGAGAGAGAGAGAGAGAAACATTGTATACATGCACGAGAGCTCGATGTGCCCCAAACGGCTACGACGCCCGTCGCCATCTCCTCCGGTTTTTACATTTTTCGACCGTAAAATTGAGACGTCGTTAGCGCTCTGGAGATCGCCCAGAGAGATTAACCTTCTTCTTTCTTCTTCCTCCTGCTCGCACGAACGAACGAGGCAGCCAAATCGGAAAGCCGTTGAGCTGATTTTTTTTATTAGCCGGGGCAATTGATGTCGAGGTCGTTGCCGTGCCAGAAACGACCGACTGTACCTTAGCGCGCGCCTTGTTATACAATTAAATTGTTTAAGCTTGAAATATCAGGTGACAAAGTCGCTCGCTGGCAAAGTCCCGACTTAACGAGCCTCATTTCCGAGTAGCTAAGTAAAAAGGCAGCATATTGTATAATAAACATGGCGGTGGCGGTGCGCACGCGAGACTAAAGAATGAAAAAAAAAAAAAAAACCCGGCCCGTTACTTGTTTGCAAATACTTGTTGCGCGAAACTCAGCTTTGCTCTGCGGCTTCGAAGCCAATCGGATTTATCGGTTAAAGAGCTGAGAAATTTTCAGGCTGATTTACGAGCGCAGATCGCATTAGGATTACGTTGCGCGTATTTACAGCAATCGGAAGCTTTCGCACTTGCGCCCTGATAATTCGTCATAATTCACTTCTCGTTACACATATATATATATATATACAGTCGAGAAAACGCACTTTTCCACGCGCTCGGCAACTAATGTTTCGGCCTTTTCTCTCTTTTTTCCGTTATCGACATCATGGTAATTGTGGGTTTGCACCCCGTCGGTTGCACTGCATGTACGTCGGGGCAGAAAGCTCAATTACTTGACATCTTGCTCGCACGAGTTTGTTCACCCTCTGCCACATATAGACTGGCGTGTCACCGGTTTGCGTGCGAGGCAGGCCATTCGATGCTTCAAGTCGATTGTTTTAGACGAGCCGATTCGAATCACCTGTGAGCACTACAATACTTTGCTTTAAGCTGGAAAATTCGTATTCTTGCTCTCCCTCCCACTTTCTGCACGGACAGTCATTTCACTTACACCTGCGCAACTTTCATTATTCCGCGAGCTTACTTACAATTACTAGATTATGTGGTCAATTAACCCGATGACTTCGTAATTAATGACAAAACGATCTTGTGACTTTTTCCTAGAGAGCCAAGGAATTAATTTTGGGTATAGCTAAGCGGATCGCCATTCTGCCAATAAACGAAAAGTGGAAAAAAACAATTAACACAACCCGGTAATGAGAGAAGAAGAAACATATAAAGCGATCGAGAAAAATATTTACCGTCCGAGTCGGAGATAAGATTTATCATATCAAAGACCGAGGCGCAGACGCATAAACATTCAACCTCACAGTTCATTGGTCGAGTCGCCATATTGTGCGCTTTTCGGAAGGTCGCGCTACCTACGCGCTCGCTCTGCGTCATTATTATTAATACCTTGCGCAAGTGGCGCCTACGTGCAATAAATAACAATTTTAATTATCGCTGCAGCGCCTGCCGCGAAATTTCACTCGACTGGCGGCGCGGCGCAGGCGCTCGTTTAATATCGACTCTATCGGAGAGCGCGCAGCGATACTCGTTCGGGCGCGTTGCGATAATTATTAAAATGCACGTCGATTATAAACCGCGTGTAATGAATTGGAACTGCCCGTTGAATTAGGCTCGCTTCGTTCGCGAGCAAATTATCAAATTTCCTAGCCAGCGTGTCGGCTGGATTTCGCTATTGGCACAGCGACAGGCTGGAACGAGCCGTATTATAATTGAAACTCCGCGAGCGTGCACGTCGACTTCTCGCGAATTGACTTACGATAGCACGAGTGCGTTTAGACAGCGGCCGTGTCAGGAGCGCGCGAGAGCGCCGATAATGGCGCAGCCAGCGACTAGCTCGTTCTTTTTTAATTAACCACCGTCCATCACCAGAGCCATGATAATTAATCCATTAAGTGGCAGGCAAGCGATATAACTGTAGACTCGCTTGCGCGCGCGCGCGCGGCACTGATTCAATTATCGAACAAAAATGCCGCGCGCGCAGACGCGAGTCGCGGATAAAAATACCTCGGGGTTTCGCAGCCGCCGCGAGGTCGCCTCGCGCGCGTGCGTGCCATCCGTGCAATTTATACGGAGGCGCTGCGCCGTTCGAGCCTGCGCGACGTCTCGCGCGTTACGCTTGTAATTGATTGCGGCGAGACGCAGGCGCGCGCTTCTTTTCGCGCCCGCGCGTGCCTGCTCTTTCGCACGTTCAGCTCTTAATTGATTGCTCTGGTTCCCGCGTTATTAACGCGGATGTGTCGCGTCTCTCGCGATCGCCGACGCGTTACGCTCTACTGCGGAAAGCGAGACGGAAACGTTGAGAGAGCGTTAACGAGAGCGCGCGACGGGTCTGTCCGCGAAAATTGCAGAACAGTTAAATGCCCGCGAGCGTCGGGCTGACTTGCCGGAGAGCAAAGATTGGAGCGCCAAGAAAGTTGACGGGTGATACGAAGGGAGAGAATGGGATGCTTATCGTTCGAGACAATTAGCCGAGCGTATAAATAGCGCGTACTCCTAGTTCGCCGAGGAAGCGTGGAGGCTTCTGCAGTTGCACCCCCGCCTAGGCGCAGTCTTTCCCCTACCGCGGGGCCGCGCGCGCAGTCGCTTAGCTGTCGAGGAGGCGTGCATAGCCCGTCTTTTTAACTCCTTCCAAACGAGAGAAACCTTCTCTCTCGCGAGTGAGTCGATTCGAAGCGCGTGCGCGCACGCTCGCACGTTGCAACTCAGCGGCACAGTTTAATTAACTGGCACTTTAATTTCGAGCTTCTACTCCTGTTTATGCCGCTTGCATCAAGTTACTTTGGAAACATTTTTATTGCTAAATTCGTCAAAAGATATATATACTGTATTTTTACGGCATTTTATTCTTCAATTACGCAATTGTACGCTCGATGAAGTAATACGGCTGAGAAATTGACGTAGTCTATGAAATCAAGACTTTTTTTCTTCTTCTTCTTGGGAAACTTGATTGAATTTGTAGCGTGGGTTTTAAACATTTCAACGGTGTTTTTTTCTCCGAAGCTTCAAGCTCCCAGGTACCGAGCTAAATCAGTTTAATTAATTTTCAATCGATCAATTCTACCCAGTCACCCTGCTCCGTCGGTCTTTTTCGAAAGTTCAAAGAGCAAAGGAACCCCGTAATCGGTTGAAAAAAAAAAAAAAAAAAAACAACAACGACTCGAAAAATAAAAAAGCATTTCCACGCGGAATGAAACCCGTCGATGACAAAACGACTGTCCTTAAGCGAGCAGGAGGGACGGACAGAATCGAGGTTCAAACGCGCGCGCACGCACATATACTGATAGCGTTTTTTTCTCGTCGTTGCCCGAGATACGTCGCACGGACTCTGTTTCACAAGAAAAATCGACTCGGCTCTTTTTTTCCGTCGCTACTACGGGAGGAGGCTACATTTTTCAACGCCCGTCTTGTCTTTTTCAATGTTTCTTCTTCCCATCGCGGCATCGATAACCTTTTGCCTTGGACGATAACAATTCACGTAAGGACACGCGATCCCTTGTTGTTGATCATCTGCGTAGTCTGTAGCGAGGGTCTTAACTAAAAGTTCTGTCAAGGCGTTGCTTTTCAAATTATCGGGACAAGTGACGAAGCGAAACAGTTGATAGGTTTCTCGCATTGTCACGATACTCGCGAGCAACGGGGTTTTTATATTGATCGAAGCGAATGAATGACCAACATGAATTAGAGAATTGAGATGATAAGTGTAATTGGCAAGCGTACCTTCGGCACTGATAAGGAATAAAAGTGAAAGTTTAGTCAACGTTTCGATTGTGCTATCAAAGATAATACTGTTTTCAATGAGGAATCATTATGTCGTAATGCTGCGCTAAGACACCGCAGGTCGGCTCAACCTTTGTGAAAGTCAATCACGTGAATCGCACGCTGTTGCTAGATCCTAATTAAAGTCTTACTGCTCTGGATTTCGCGCGTATCTCTTGATTAAATACATTTTATTGGAATATCAAAAAAGGAGAATTGCCAATGTGGTTGCGTCGCAATGACACTTGAAACTCGAGGGACTCGAAGAAACGAAACTACACGCAACGATCCACACACGTGAAAGTCATAAACACGGTGTTTGATATGCACGGGCCGAGGACTAAGAATTCTCAGCCGTTCCCGAAATGAGAAATTATCATTTTATAAGGTTGCTAAGACAGCGTGCGGCTACCGGTGCTGATGGGAATAAAAAAAAGGTCCGCGAAAACGCAAATCGACGAGACGGTAGCCTTTCGAAACTGCCATCAGCGCCTCGTCACCGCCGTCGGAAAAGCAATATCCATAGGCCGTACGCCGCAAGTTATTATCCCAATCAGCTAATTTATTGAGCGAAAACCGGTTATGCGCACGATGAATTAGTCGTAGCTTGGCCATATAATATTCGGCTGCTGCTTCGTCGGCCGATGCGTCATATTTTTCTCGAATTACGGAGGAACGCGCGCTCCCTGATATTTATATCGATATATACGTGCGAGAAGATGAATAATGAATCGGGAGAGAAAGAGATCTCTCGGAAGAAAGAGGCGGGCTCGGCGAATTGATAAAGATGTTGCGATGGTTGCCGATTGCGCTTGATTATCGCGTCTCTTTTACATAAGCATGTATATCGCTCAGCGGGAAAAAAATGAAACGTGCCCAAATTCCATCTTTTTCAGAGCATTCTCAAAAGAAGTGCTTATTACATTTGTCCGCTAATAATCTTACTGTGTATTCTGAAATTACGCCGTGCTCAAACTATTCTTTTCTCCGCCGTCGAAATTGACGGTTATATTCATTGACAAGATACTTAGTATAATAGACGACACTGCCCGATGATCTGTAGTATTGAAGCCAACAATATAGCTAACAAAGCAGCAGAATTTCGTTTGCTTGTTGTGCACATGAAAACGAGAAGCTGCTTTTCGGTCGACACAATAGTTTCGAAAAAGGTAGCTACGGAACGTCTTGACGCGACGATTCAAAGTTCTCGCCCAAACCAGTCGTTAGGACGTCCATCGACTTCACGCATGCCGCTCCCGCGCCACGGCCCGGCCGCTCTAATTTTCAGACAAGGGATGGGCAACAATTTTTTTGACGATTCAATTTGCCAAAAAGACCGACGAACCTCCAGGCACGCGAGCCGTATACGAAATCGTTCTTGTGCAGCGTTTCGAAACAAAAGAATTCACCAGAACTCTGTAACAACTAGACAGATGTCTAGAAAATAATACGTGAATCACGAGATAATAAGATAAAGATGAATGAGACCTTTTATATTGGCGATCAGCCACTATTTCGAAACTATTCCTTGTTGTATTGAACAGACTGTTTGGCATTGCAAACTTTATCAATTAAAGATAAAGATGCTCAGTCGCTGAAAAAAAAATGGAAGCTAAGCTATAATTGATGAAAAAATGTTTTTATACATGTAGACATCAATACAAACATACATTTTTACAATTTAATGATGTTTCTAGCGATGAAAAATGTACAGAATATATCTTTTGAGTAGATAAGTGTAATTCTTTATATTTTTTTCAACTTTGTCGCAGATAAATCAAAGCTAACAAATATTAATAAGCAGTCATTTCTGCGGCTACTCTGAGTGAGCTTGGTAAGAAAAACAGATGGTGTTAACTGAAAACTATTATCAAGTCTTGTGACAAGTAGTTGATGGTAGGTCATCAATAAAAGAAAAGCTATCTTCCAGTCTCTTAAAGCAACTCTGACGATTTGGACTATCGCTTTGTAAGTCTATAATCTCTTCGGGGTATTTTTCAATTAACCGCTTTCCTGTTTAATTGCGTCATTCGAGACTTTTTCTCTATGATTAAACAATTTTACAAGATGTACTTTCTAGCGTTCTACCGACATTATTATCGGTCCTCAGCCCCAGTGTAGAGATAGCAAATTACAGACGCACCAATTAGTTTTACTATCACAATTACAGCAACAACAGCGGCAAATGTCGACAATCGACTAAACCGTACAATGTTCCACTGCGAAACTAACGACACTTCCAGTAAAGACAAATCAATTTTAAGCTTTGCTCCAGACACCCATTTTAACAATAAAAATTCTCTTAGCTTTTTTAGAGAGAAAAAGAGGTGCGGGCAAGCCAACTGTAGAAAACAGGCGCAAAGGAAAAAGGCGAAAGAGAGCAAGAGAGGAGAGGGGGGTAGGCCGGAGGGTAGCAGAACGAAAAAAAGGAGGAAAAGGAGTTTTGAAAAGGGACTAACGACCGGCAGTTAACGGCGGCTCGGAAATTGCCGGTTGCGCGCATCTTCTCTCTGCTTGCGCTCGGCGCGCCGCCGCTCGGCGAATTATTAAACTGTAGTTTAGTTTAAATTAAGTTATTACCCCGCAGTCGCTGCCTTGCTTTTCTCTTCCTTTTTCTCCTCTCTCTCTCTCTCTCTCTCTCTCTCTCTCTCTCTCTCTCTCTCTCTCTCTCCCTCTCTCCTGCTCCCTCTTCCTGCGCGCCCAGGTGTACATATGTACATGATCTCCGTAAAGGCGACTCGTGTGTCTTAGCTACTGCTGCTGCGCGCTTCCTTCCTCTCTATAGCTATTGACCGCGTTGGCTCTTCGCTTTATTTTTAGACTCGAAAATTGCCCAGCGACGCTGTGCTTTCAACTATCTGCTCGCCACGAAGCAATTTGTGACAAGTGCCGCGATTTGTCATCTATTGAGACTTGACTTTGACCGATACGACGAGCACGCCGCAAAATTATATTCGCTATTCAGTTTAAAAATTAATTAGATTCATTTACTATTACGCACGATAAAAAACCGTTACCGTCATGGCAATCCCAATCAGCGACTATTATCATCAGAGTTTCAATCTTCGCTTTCACGAATATCTTATCGCAGCTTTCTCAAAATAAGTGATTCAAAAATATAACAAATTACAAAACATGAATACAATATTATCATTCTCCTCGCAAACTATTATTCACGACCAGTTCCGACGCAATTATGAATTCGCCCTCGAGTGATAGATTCCTCACGTTGAATTCTCTGCCAAAAATCATATGGCGTAGCAGTTATTTTCCAATTTTACAAGCGATCAATTGTAATCGATCCTTTTTATACGTACGTTCGTCGCTCAGTTGCACAAAAAAAAATACGTTTGACTTTCGAATAAAAAAAATATATTGTGATTTCAGAGAAAGACAACGCGCGAGTTCGAAATGTGGAGCATTCATTTTCTCTTTCTTTCTCCCTTGCTCTCGCGAATTCACTCGCTGCAGTGTGCGAAATTGCGAAAAGAGAGAGAATTAAGCTTGGCGCGGTGCCTTTAACGATCGACCATTAAAGGCATTTAACGAGCGATGGAGGCTGCTGCTCTTCGCGCGAATCGCCAGCTCCGAAACGAATTTGATTGCAGTTGATGAAGAGCCTCTACGCGCGCATGATGAATTGTACTGGTACATTTGCTCTCTCGAAAAACAGATTAGTTTCCGCTCTCCTTCAACTGCAGTTGGAAAACTGAAATTGGTTTTTTTTTTCGCAAATACATGGCGCGGGGTGCATACGCAAAAATTACTGTGATTTTCTACTGCAATTTATCAGCCATAAGGTTTTAAATGTGAACATTATGTAAGCCATAAAGTAAACTATCGCGGAAATTACGACTCATGTTTCGATTACCGACCACTGCAAACTCCCGTCCGATTATACAAATTTCGCCGCTCTTACAGTAACTGCTGGCACTCGCTAATTGTTCTCCGAAATAAGAAAGCCGAAACAACTTTTCTGCCGAGCTTATTACTGAAACTTAGCACTTAATAAAGCGGATCGTCCCACTGAAAACCTCGCAATAAATCCTCAAAAGCTTCTCTCTTTTTCTTCCTCTTCCCGCTTGAAAACTAAAGCTCAATAAAAATTGACGCGCGAAAGGTGTCTTGCCATGGACTGGGATCACGTAGTTACAGCTCACCCTCGAGCTTCTCGCATGTGTTTTTTTCTTCCATCCTCGTCGGATTTTCGGGGCCGACGGGGGCACTAAGCGATCCCACGGGATTCTCAGCAATGATCTTATGATTGACCGCGTTACAAAAGTCCCCGCAGACCACTTTCTCCGAGTGCCTCGTTTTGTTTTTTCTTATCTTTTTTTTTGTTTTTTTTTTTTTCTTGCTACCGCTCATTATTGTTGTTGGCGCGCGCGCGCTCGTATTCGATATAATCCCGCCAGCTAGAAAAAAGAAGGCCGCAGTCACACCTCGCACGTGGCGCCAATTGTTGTGTTAGACAGTATGTGCGTCTTCCAACTTAATTAACGTCGCTGTACTATTTAATAAAGAGCGTGGTGGCATCCGTAGCCAAGTTACGACAAAAAAATTACGAAATGCAGCGAGCTAAACGCTACATCGCCGTTTTGACTTTTAAATACCGAGATGCTCTTACTTGTACATGCCCGTGATTTTGACACTAGAGTGCAAAATCTGTATGTGGTCATGTGCTGAAAATCAAATACATATTTGAACACTAATGAAATCAAAATAGACGTCTTTGTTTGTTGAGCATCAAATCACATAAGCTATGTAATGAAAATAATGTTGCATAAGCACATAAGCCTGTGTTAGCTGATTATCAAGTTAAAAGGCCTAGCTGGCAGGATTCAAGCTGTATAATCAAGCAGCCTGAGTAATAAATAAATTGAAATACAAGAGATCTGCATAACTCGAGTTCAGAAAAGTTTTAACCAACGTGAGTATAGGTATTCAGAAGTAGGATTGATTGAAATAAAGGAAACCGAGCAAAATGACACTGATTATTTATGAAAACGCTCCGTCACCTGCCAATAGTAGATATCAAAATAATCAAGGTAATAGAACAAAAACGAGATGAAACAAGAAAACTTAACCTCAAGTATCGCTGCAAGCGCAAACTTATCTCTCACCTTTCTTATCGTCGTCATCCTCATTGTGATCAGTCCCATGATGAAGATGATGCGCCGCCGGATGATGCGGTCCGATGCCAGGCATCAACGGATGGCCAGCGAGGGCCGAGTGTGGGTGATGCGGATGGTGACTAAACAATCTGACGGCGGCGGCGGCGACCTGGTGTTGGGCCTGGGGCAGCATGGTACCGGGATGATGCCAGCCAGGTAAGTGAAACGGGAAGACAGGTGCACGCTGGAAGAGTCGGGCCGAGGGGCCGAGTAGCGAGCTGGTGGCGGCGGCTGCGGCGACGGTGGCCGCCGAACTGCTCGTGGCCGCCGCGGGCGCCGGAAACGACAGCCCGCCCCCCGGCTCCAGCACCATGTTGGGTATCAGCTTAGCTGGCGCGTCGTCGTCGCCGGCGCAGCAGCTCCTGCCCCGACCACGACACTCGCACTCAACTTTGTCTACGTCTCGAGAGATCGAGACCCGCTGTCGAGTCTTGGAAGCGCGCGCGCAAGCGCGAGCCCGGCCTCTTTAGATCAGTCTACTTGCCCGAACGACGGGGTTCCGTTCCGCGGACATTACTCGCGACGAATGTTCTCCTCGGAAGCCACTAACGATTCGGCTCGAGGATTCCCCGCTGCCGAGCAATCGTAGCACTGCACCACTCGGTCCAGTAGTTCACTTCTTACTCACCAGCGAGGTTCGGTATTAATGTTTTCTCCACGGTTGACATGTCGTCGGAACATTTGTCAACTTAGCACGCATATCGTAATCTCTGCACGTTATCCTACGAAAGCGATCGAAGGTTCCAATGGGTATTCTTTGGTATATAGAAGAGTATTTGCTGTACAAAGCTGGCCGTCGGATGACGAAGCGCCGTACTTGGTGTAATCGCTACCTGCTAGTCTTTATTGTAGTTGGGCTTCGCAGCGGGTGTCGAGACGCACCTTACCCTTCGAGTAGCGGTTGACCGTTGTCGAACTGTGCGGCTATCAATCTTGCCGAGGTGCTACTTGATTGATCGAGTGTATGGAAATCCACTTCATTGCACTTCCAAAAACTCCTCATAAAGACTTTTGATTGTTGAGAGACCAACGACCTCTTGCAATTCAATCGAGTTCAAGCACCTACGTCACTTATCGATTCACCAATAGAACAGACAGTGAGCCACACTTTTACCAGAAATATTGCACTGGCACTACATCGAAGCCAGCAAACCCAGCGGTGGAACTCAGTCCCGTAGCCGTCAAACCTCGCGACTGGACAAGCACCACGAATAATCAGTTAATAAAGGCCGATCAGCTGTGCAGTGAAATGTACGTGTGTGTATGCCCGTGTGTATGTGTGTGTGTGTGTGCGTGCACGCCGGTAGAGCAGAAAAAGGCTGAGCGGCGGCAGCGACAGCGGCAGCAACGGCACAGCAGCAGCGTGAGGCGACGGCACAACACTATCTGGCCTCGGCACACCAACCAGTTCTCGTGCCCCTTACTCTCTCTCTCTCTCTCTCTCTCTCTCTCTATCCCCGCGCTCGTGTGCGTGCTCTCGATTCTTGCACTCTCCGCCATTGGCCGAAACTTCCGCTCGTGTTTCCCGACCAATCGATGTGCGCCACAGTCACGCCCACCGTCTTCTAACCGCGCACGGAATTGAATCGCGCGGTGGGGACGAATCAATTGGTGGCGACTCGGCTCTGCCAGACTCCTCCCACTACCATCGCTCGCGCGCGCTCTCACTCACACGGGTACACGCACGTACGCGTACGCGCGTACACTCGCTTCCAACGACTGATCGATTTGCTCCGAACTCCCTCTTTCTCTCTTTCGTATTAATCGGTTTGCTCGCTCACACCCGAAAGTTTCTTTCGATTTTTTCCGATGCTACTGCTAGTGCCGCCGCCGCCGCGCCCCCGCTGCTGCTGCCGCTGGATTTTGAGCCGAGCTGGCGGATTTCCAGGTCAAGTGGACTTTATTGGCGCTGATAAGGCCAGCGAATTCAATGGACTGAACGTAGTGGGTGCCGAGCACGGCTATATGCCCCGCACCGCCCGCTTGCTCATGGCCGATTTCCGCCGAATTGATTTGCTCGCGGGCTTGCGCGCACTTGAGTTAAGATGCGACCGAATTTTTTTTTTTTTTTTTTTTTCACTTTTTTTTCATTTTGGTACCGCAGCTTGTACAATTGATTCGATACGGCGACCAGAAATTTATGCATAATAGCGATTGCGGCTAATAAGAATATTACGAAAATATATTCTCATACGATGATGAAACAAAGAGGAAATGATGAATGTAAAAATTAACACGTAATAGTTCAGCTGGCGTGAGGCATATGATAGAACCCGCGATAATTCTCGCGTAACTGCATTAAAAATCAGCATTTTGATTTTTAGACCTGTCTTAAGCGCGTCGACAGCACAATACAAAAATTCTCCCGGCCGTTGCACAAGCTCATCAGAAAGAGAGAGAGAGAGAGAGGAACTCGATTAAGTTGCGAACGATTAATCAACCTAGACACGTTGTGTGTACACCAACGCAGTTTATTCCACGTGGCAGAGAAAGACACCGACCGAGCGTATATGAAGAAAAAGCAAATGAGAAGCGGGAGCGCAAGCATTTTTATGCACAATTTCCGCGTGAAATTAATTAAATTGTCCTTCATTAACTACGCACTCGTAGTGATCGTTATACGCGCGTATCGTGCGTGCGGATCTTTTTGTGTTAGCTGGCTTTAATAAAAGCTCAGCTACGCACGTCGGAGGTGGGGACTGGAGGAGGAGAAGGAGGAAGAGTAGGGGGATAAGGGTCTCTCGGAGGCGTTAAGTAATTATACGTCTATTCTCTTCCTCGGCGGAAATTAGCCGAGCGCGCACGAGCGAGCTTACTCTCGGGAACTAGAGTATTATAGGGCGGTGGTAGGGGGCAAGGGACAAAGAATGTGCTTTCGCCGAGGAAAAATTAGGAAATTAAAATTACCCCCGCCGATTCCTCCCGACCGCTTGTTTTACTGCCGACGCGATTGCGTTGCCGCAGATTCTATACGTTGCATGTCTCCGACGGTTCTTATCGATGCACTCTTTTGCGAGATAAAATCATTGGCAGGAGGTGTTTCTCGAGGGCAATGAACGGACGATAACGTTTTGCGCGAAGTAAAAAAGCCGCAGGTGCATATAATCGAATCTGCCTACTCGAAAAACTGAATAGAGGCAAGTTCGGAATACAAAGAGCGGGATTTGAGCTGGCTATCAAACTCGTCCCAAAAACCTCACACCCGTGGGCTCTCTCATTTGGACGACTGCGAGGATCCGCGAGCAGCCGGCCGGAACTGGCTGCTCGAATTTAGGAGGAGCCCAACACACCGCACCCGCCGCCCATTACCGGCGTTACGTAATTTTCTCCCTCTCGGCCGCTTCTTTTTCCTCGCTTCTTTTTCCTCCTGCCCCCGGTATCTGTCTCTCTCTCTCTCTCTCTCTCTCTCTCTCGCACTCTTTTTTCTTTTGACTTTTTCTCCTCTACCTCGCTCAGCCAAGAAAAAGGGACGGCAACACCTTGTTAGCCAAGTCGTTTCGCTGCTCTCAGGCCATGGCGAATCGACTGCGCGGGAATTTGTTGCGACTACTGCAAAAGTCCGACGGAAGTGGAGAGCGAGAGAAAGAGATGAAGTGCCAGGTTATTCTTTTTCTTTGCTCCTCGCCCTCCGAGAGCCTTCTTATATTGTATTATGAAAGTTGATAAAAAAGACCGAGGAAAGTCAGCTTTGGTTGCGCTCGCGGGCTTCGTGCATACGAATGTTTTTCAAGTGTGATTGAGTTCGTGCCGCACTTCTCCCGGGAGCAGACGACGACGAAGAATTGCCGTGATAAAACTGAAACTTCTTCTCCACTGAAGTTGATCGGTTGGAAATCAGATACACGAGATATTCCACGGAATATCGTTGTCGTCTGACTTTTGACAGGCGAACGCTTATTTTTCGCAGACGAGCATTTATCGCGGTCTCGCGGAGCCTGCATACGCATGTGGAATAACAATGCTCGTGCGCGAACCTTATCGCTCTTGTTAGCGAAATACTTTGTCAAAAAAAAAAAAAAAAAGTAAAGAAAAGCAAGATGTAAAGTTAATGCGTCTGAGTCTGGCTGATATTTCGCCTGGCGAGACGGTCATTTCGTCACCACTATCAAGCCAAAAACTGTCTACCACTGTGGCAAGATAAACCGGTGCTCGCAGTGTCAATGTCTCCGTAAGTCAATAAATAGCGCGAGACGCGGAGAGATAAGTTTTTCCTTGTCAATTTAACGCTGAACGCTTCTCGTTGGTAAACAACGTAATTAAAAGTCCACAGTCCGCGGAAAATGCTCCTCTGGTGAACCTTTCAACTAGCGAACGCGTGAGAGGAGTCACGAGTGAGGATGACGATAAAAAAGAAAAGAAGAAGTGAAGCCGTCCGCGTTTCTCTCGTTGGCCACTTCCATGCGTAAGTAACGCTCTGCCGACGGCCGCGCACAAAAGCTCACGGCGGTGGCGGCAGTGTCAGATGCTGTAATCTCATTCCGTCGAGATTATTTGCTATTCCGCGGGCGGGCGAGGCAGTGTATCGTTATTTAAGTCGCGGGGCATTAAAGCTCCTCGCGTTATTTGATGTATGGCCGACGCGTGCGCCGCTTTCGCCTCTCCTTCCTTGCCCCGCGACTAAACATGAGATATCGCGCTCGATCAATTTTTCATAAAGCCTCTCAGCAGTGAGCAAGGGAACGAGAGGGACCCTTCGGCGCGCGGGCGCAACTTACGCGCTTGTAATCTTCGCGCCGCCTAAATGACTGGCCGCGCGCTGACGCTCCTTCTTCCCTTGTTTCTTCGCGCGACAAAGCGATGCCTCGGTTGCGTATGAAAAAGTGCCTCTCACGAAATTTCGCATCTCGTGGCTTCGCGGAGCATCGCGGCGCCTTGACAGTTTTAAGTGGACGAGCGATGTCGCCATTAGTCTTCATTCCCGATGACAAATTGCCAATGCAAGTGAAACAAATTACACCTGTCGATCGCTTTGTTTCCAATAATTCCTTCATTTCGTTGAAACAGCCGTACGGCAGTCAAGTACTTTGCTCAAGCCTCTCGCTTTGTTAATTTAATTGTAATAATTTCTTTTCTTGCCGCTGACAAACCATCACGACGAATGGGCTTTCGATGCCATTCGAAATCGTTTGAAAAAAAATTAGTCGTTTCGAACTCCACAGCTAGTGACCAATGCGCGTGAATTTTCACATTTTACAAGCGATTTCCCAGAAATCATTCAGATTATAATCTACGGTGCTTTAAAAAAATATGACTACCGCGCGAGTTATCTAACGAAGCGCCAACTGTCGAATACAATAGAAAGTCTTGATATTTAGGCGGGAGCGCTGGTGTAATGAGAACATAAATATTTCGCGTTGATAGTCCCGTGAGTCGTAACAAGAGAAAGCACAGACCTCTCGTTATCTAAAGCGAATGGACGAGTGACCCCTGCTACGCCACAGTCTCTGCAATCTGCATGTATGTGTGTGTCTTTCTGTATGTCTCTGTGTATGTGCGTGTGTGATCCGTTTGGACAGATGTTAAAATTGTCACGTCCGAGGCTGAATTTTACACTCAATTTCACAGCGAAGAATAGATTTAGAAATTCTAAAGCCGTGCTTCTAACTTAGATCTGTGTGAATGAAAAATTTCAGTTGAATGGAGCTTGTCTAAATCAGTCTTGTTAGCCCTTTCACAACAAACTGTAATATAATTACATTATTTGTAATATTATTTTGTAGATATCAAAAGAACTTTATTTTTCAAATTATAACTATAGAACGTGTATATTTATAATAATTATCAATTGAGAAGTATTATATTTCGGGAATCATCCTCGTATAAAAAAGTAATGGATGCCATGTTGAAATATTTTATTCGTGATTTGATTGGATGAGATATGGCCACGTGATATACTGTAATGTGGCGGCAAATAAGCGTCTACGTATGATTTCAAGTAGAGAATTTCAATCTTTCAAGTCAAATTTCAATCTTTCATAATTTATACGGCTAATTTTGAAGATAATGAGAGTTTAAAAAATAGTTTTCAATGTTATTATTTAAATTAAAACATTTTATGAAACTGACGATGAGTAAATTGTCTCATAAAAATATGAGGTTCTAGGCTTTGGAATTGTTCTAATTATTTTCTATTACCAATCAATATTCTGATATGTGAAGTGTAAGATTAAAAGTATGTCTAAATGTTCAATAGTAATTTAACCCTTTTAGTTGGGAAGAACTAAAAGATTGTTTATAATTGTCTTTAATGTTATTAAATAATAAATTTGGTATACGTAGAAATGTACTCGTAACACATATTTCTCTACTGTGATATGTGTTTTGTGAAAAAATTTGAAAAAATCCACTTTGAAAAGAGTAATTTATGTTCAATATGTTGATCAATATGATAAGAAATGTAAAAGAAGATAAGAGGAAGCGAAGTGCGTCTGACGTCGGTAGTATAATACACTCCAAAAAAAATAGCATGCTTCTTTGTCCCAATGGTCCATCTCTCAATAAGCAATGCTATAAAAATTCAGAACTAGCAGGTGATCGTTATCATAATAACAGCACGATCGAAATAATCATGATCAATTAAATAGTCAATCTTAGTGAATCTGGCCAAGCAAAGTTTTTCGTCGGCCGCGCCTTCGTTGTGAAAAAGAATCACGTGCAGACGGGGAGTGAAGGGAAAACGCAGAAGCTTGGAAATCAGCGCGACCGAGCAATTATTCGTTCCGTGGCGCTTGCTCGACCGGAATTGAATCCCTCTCGCGCCCGCGCAATCGCAGAGGCAGGGAGAGCATTGCCTCTGGTGCCCATGGCAACGGCTTGCCGATGAGGTTGCCGGGGTAACTCCCGTGCTCGCTCTCTCGCGACAACCCCTAAATACGCGCGCTTGAGAAAGACGGCGAGGAAGGGATCTTCAACTTCTCTCTCTCTCTCTCTCTCTCTCCCTCTCTCTCTCTCTCTCTCTCTCTCTATCTCACGGTGACTGCCTGCATCGTAATGGAGGCAGCAGAGAGTAGGAAGGAATCTTTAATTTCTCGAGTGAGTGAGAATTGCGATTTGCGGCTGTTCGAGTGATTTCTTTTTCTTTGGTTTCCAGCGGGAGAAATAGAGAGAGAAAGATTTCAGCTCGCGGACTAATTAAACTTGGCCTCGTTGATAGATAATTACTTTTTTAACTGTCTTCGATTAAATTGCCTCGAAGGGCCGTTGCGGGGCTATAACAATTTCATGGAAATTGTTGGATAAAATTCTCTGGGCGAAGCTAAAAACTAGATAGTACTGTAATATAACCGACCGTCGATCGTCAAGCAATGAAAATCAGAAGGCTGCCAAGCAGTTTTAGTTTATTGTTTGTCCTCAAGCGAGTCAGTTATTATAAGGTCTTTGTGGCAGTTAGTCCTGTAGTTTAGCTTAATAAAGCAGTCTTTTACATGTGTGTTGTAATTATATCCATATTGGGGATCGGGGAAATAATCAGATACTATTGACAATTTTCAACAGATTTCAAGTATTGAGAAAAGAAACTCGTGATGAATTGTAAAAAAGGCCTCTGATTACTACGTAATCTCGACCACGTCAAATAATATTCTGCGTTGTCTTGCTAGACTTTTATGAGACAACTCACTGAAAAACTAGCAGTTTGTGGCGTTTCAAGAAGAAAAACGCAGCAACAAAAACGGCACAGTGCTAATTTAATTTTGAAAAAAGATCCATGATTTACAGCGTGCTTCCAAGTTTGACGTTAATTTTCCAGCGAAAGACCAAGAAACACATTAGCATGGGAGAGAAACACGACGAGAAAAAAAAGGCAAAAAAGAAGTTGGCCGCGCAACGTAGAAATTTACAAGGGAAAACGAGGCACTCGCCGTCGCCAAGTAAATACCCAAGGAGACGCGCGCAAGGCTATATAACGATGGCGGTGGCATAAGAGAGGTTCGCTAACAGTTAGCTCCGAGAAGGCGAAGAGACCCAGTTAATTACTAAAGCGTTTTAATCTCCGGCAAAGTTGGTACTCCGTTGCGCGCGGGCGCGCGCGCGCAAGAGGAAGAGAGCAGCCACGCGCGCGCGCGTGGAGTCTGCGGAGCTTGCTAACTGACGCGGAAGGGGCGCAACTAACGGCCGAGCCAGCGGGTGTAAATTAGGGACTCGCCAAGTTGGCCCGTCGCGTACAGTAGCAGTAGCGGTGGTCTTCTCGAGCTTTACGTAGCTCGTTAGACTCTCTCGCGCGCGCGCGCGCGCGCGCGCCCCGCGTAAGATTTAGTGCGGCTAGGCGGAAGAGCCTGAGCCTCGGCGATCTCTCTCTCGGGGCGAGAAATTATTTTTTCCGAGGATTAACCAAAACTCGGCTGATGAGTGCGCAAAGTGTTATACTCTCGCGCAAGTCGGCGAATAACGAATTCTGTCTCGCTGTCGCCTCGGCAAACAATTATCGAAACGTCGCGCTGTTGCATCTCGATTATAGCACGGCGAATTGGAAAAGACGCGCACGGGGCTCGTTAGCGCGGAATTTATTCGGTGACGCGATAAAACGGCAATTCGAGAGAGGTCGTCGAAGGATAAATAACGAAGCTCGAGAGAGAGCGAGAGAAAGAGCGTGCATATGTACCTACAATAACAATCAATGAAAATAATGGACGACTAGCGCAATCAATAAAATTTATTATCGCTGAAGGGGAGCGACGTTCTGTGACGATCGCCAACGCATTTGCTCGCATGCTCTCCCAACGTACTTGAATTACGCTCGGGAAAACTAATTGTCGCCTTATCGCGTTATCTATTAGCTTGGCCAACATTTTTATTCGCGGTTATACTGCAGGAACACATTCAGAAGACAAACAGCAAGTGCTATTTCGAGAGAGGCGAGGAAGATACATCAAGAAAATGGCATCATTATGGCGCCGTTCGCCCATGTAAGCATACAGGCAAGAAGAAGCCAAGCCAAAAGTGGGCGTAATAACCCTGGAGCGATAAAAGAAATATTCCGTCGGGGAAACGTAGAGAGAGAGAGAGAGAGAGAGAGCCGTGAGTGCTATCGCTCGGCGACGAGTCAAAGTTTCACCTCGATAAAGGCCGCAAGCTCGCGGCAGATATGTCCGGCAATTTAATTAAGCGTCGCCGCGTGTTATTTTCCATCGTTTTTCCCCGCACTCTTCGTTGCCGATTGAATATTGCTTGCCAATTGCTTATCTGCGCGACGCCGCTGCAAGACTGATCTTATCGCACGCGCAAGCCAATCTCTTGCGTAACGCGAAAATCAATCGGGAGGACCTTCGACCGCTTGAACTCGCTGCCCGTGTGCTTTTTGTATCTCGTGTTTACGTCTAGTTACGCCGTTACTATCGCGCTTCAATCTGAATTTAGCTAGGCCAATTTTTCCGTGATCTTGTAATGTTTCATTTTTTGTCCGTGAGATAATGCCATTTTCCGGTATTTCGTCAAATCAAGACGAACATTGAAAAACATGACGTCCAACAGCTGTTTTTTTATTATATGGTAAACAATGCTGATAAATCGTCCGTCATAAGAGTAGAAATTTTCATCCTTCGACAATTATCTCCTAAAAAGAACTCGTGATATTAATTCTATGCATTAGTTATGTTGAAGCATGTCTTTTGATCGTGAGTGATTTGGTAAATTTTCAAGCTTTCCAATGCATAATATATTTTTTCTTTGTTACTATGCTGCTCTTTTTGGAAAAAAATACGGAATTATTTGAATCAATTAACATACATTTTTACCAAAGGTAAATAAGCAAAGTAATTCTGCGCTTACATATTTTTATTAGGAACAAAACAAATCCGACATTCAATAAAGCAATCGAATCTGTAAAAATAAAGGAAGGAGCCTATATCTCATCTGCACCCACACACGCGCGCCACGGAAATTTTATCACCCAGGCAGTGGCGCTGCAACGCAACGCGGCACGGAGGACTCGCCCATCGCGCTTGGCGAAGCCAATTGAAGCGCGACGACGATTTGTCGCCCGCAGTCGGCAGCGGCGGGGGAAGTGAGAGAAAGAGAAGAGAAAAAGCGACGAGCCGAGCCGGCGAGCAGCATGGCAGCAGGCAGTTGCTATAGGGGGGAATAGAAGAGTAAGAGAGTCTCGGGTATTCGGAGCACGCGATCTTGGCCGCCAGTGGTACGTCATTCGGGCCGCCGCTAATCAGAACTAACCGCCGACGCGTGCTTGGCATCCGCGATGCTCGCTCGGAGAAACAAAGAAAAAAGAACCCAGCGGCCATCTTTGCATCTTCGATCTCGTCTTTGGTACTCTCTCCCTCTCTCTCTCTCTCTCTCTATCACTTGAAACATCAAAAATAAAAAGCGCGTCTACCGGAAACTGTCCATTTTTAAATGTTGATGTTATTGTTCAGGTTGTAAAATCAAAATGCGAGGCGAGTCGAATGTAAAATTCAGGCATGAATAGAAATTACTTTCAATAAAACTATCGATGAAAAATGCAAAATCTTCCACGAGATTCGACTGCGTAATCTCATATAAATAGTCAATCTTGATTTTTCGCTTCTGTTTGATTGACTTTCTATTCCACCTCATTGAATGCAAACCTCAACTTCGATTCCACCTATTCCGCGAATTCTATTGTCATTTCTCATGCAAAACTCGACTGTGGCACACGGAGCTGCCGACTGCATGATTTACTAGATCGCGTTCACGCCTCATCGATCGAGGAATGCATTTCAGCTCTACGGCGCGCATCGCGCCATTGTTTCTTACGACCAGGTAGCGCGCTCACGCATTGCCATATAGTACGGTTTGACTTGCAAAATGCCCCAAGAGAGCGGGAGCAAGGGAGAGAGACTAACACTTTCGAAGACGTTGTTTTCATGGATCGCGATAAGGAAATTACGAGATTTTAACGGGAGAAACCTCCGCGGGAAACTATAAGAGGCTAAATGCACATTAAACATTTTGAAATATAACACTTTAATGAAGCGCCCCTCATTATGATACCGTTAGATATCATCATCGAGAGTTCACTTATCACTTTTTTTTTAAATCCCGCAAGTTATATATTTTAGACTCTGAGAGAGTTATCGCCTCGTCAAGCTTCGATAATTATTGAAATCACTACTGCCTGACCAATGCCACTTTTACTACTGCTCCTGATTTTCTTAACTTTTCACCCTTCATTTTTGCAGATTCCGAATACATAACTCTGAAGAACGATGAAAATGAAACAACGCCAAATATTCAGTCAGATGTTCGCCTACGTGTGCACCTACCCGCAGTTTGCCGTGGTGTAATTCTTGCATAACGGCACAATTAAACAGCGCATGTTGCGGCGCGCTGCTACAAGACAAAAAGTGTCAAACTGATGGTGAAAAATATCATTTAAATCGAGGTTCTCTATTATTTGACAAGCCGGGTAGAGATAGATAGAGAGACTGCGACTGCCTCTGAGAACGACGTCTCCCTAGGAGAGATTAAGAGCTCGCTATTGAGCGATATGATCGAGCGACGTTGCTCCAACAAGCCAACAGAGAAGAAACGAGAGAGCGAGAGAGAGGCACGAATAAATGAAGATGTAAGAGAAAGGTAATATGAGTTATAACAGTACACATGCCGATATATTGACTTTCCTTAGGATTATTTCACACGGAGAAAATAAATTCTTATATTATGCCAGAATAGTTTGTTGTAACATAAAATTTCTATATCGTGAAAGCGAGTGATTTTTTAGCGCAACTATTTTGAGAGTATAGAGCGAGCAACAATGTAAAGTCCTCGGAACAGCGAAGCAGTATTACATCTCAGTTGAGCTTATAACTGCGGTGCAGAGCAGCTTGGAGTGAAGAAAGAAGGGATAGCTGAGCGGGGCCCTCGAATGAGAGATATAACGTCGTCCGGACATGATTTATGACTTAATAGTTAACCGGCCGTAAATAATGCTAATCACACTCTTATTATACGTTCCGCTGTGGCATCGCAACGGCCTATGTTTTGTCCGGGTGCCGCCGCTCTCTCAGATCTCTCTCTTAACTCCATATAGCTTTCTTTCTCTTTGCCGACGCGATCTATTTGTCGGCTTTTTCGACTCTAGCTCTCTTGCTCGCGCGCGGGGTTATTCGTCTTTCCAACGTAGCGAACGAATAAGAGAATCCCAAGCAAATGAATGCAAAAACCGCGCGGCCGACCGAGACAGAATTTGTCATTTGGTTTTTTTCTTGTCTTTTTCAATTTTTAACACACCCATGCGTGCCTGTGTAATTTGGGTATGATAATATTCAGAAGAAATTTTCAACGTGATTTCACCGAAGGTACGCAGGTTTAAAATCAAAATAATATATATGTAAGCAGAAGCTATTCAAACACTTTTCTGCCGCAAAATAGCACTTCCTGAACGAACAAAAGCCGCAATGTATATATAACCATCTGTTGATCGCGAATTATCAGCGTTCAATTTTTACGAGATAATCATCGTCCGGCGGACCCGAAAGAACTTCATCCTCGAGTGCGCGTAAACATAACGTCGAGCCTCCGTCTTTATATATAAAACACGATTACCCGCTCCATGTACTTTTTCCCCCTTTTCACCGCAAAATCACCATATAGAATAATAGTCTTAGAAATTCATCCAGCCATTATACCCTGCGAGTTATTTTTAAGAAAAATTTATTTTTAAATTACGCACCTACGCGAGTAGCCCGCAGCGATCTAAAATACATAACGCAATATAAATAAGCAAGTAGTACAATCTAGTAGTCAGGGTCAATTAGGTCAGACATCGAACAATTTTTACGTTTCTCGTCCCGAGTTTCAAACATTTGATTTTTGAAAGGTTCTGTACGTCACGTACACGTATCCATTCGTTTTTAGGGAGCACCGGGGAGCAGCTGTGCGAAATACTCTCTCGCTCGTGATCGAATTCGATACACTTTACGCCGCGAGGAAAAGAAAAGGAAAAAAGAACGGAGCGACGACAAGAAGCGCGCTTAGTTAAATGCAGATAGCATTGAAAAGCTGACACAGACGTTTTTTTCTTTGCAGGTGCGAGCGCAGCAAGTATTTTCGATTTTCGTTAGAGTCTTTTCTCCCCAGCGACGCTTGTACGAACTTCGCGACGAGCAACTTCCAACCGAGACACTTACCAAGGATTTTGATTTAAAGTTTTTCCGGTTAACAGTTATTTTTACCAAAGAATTTTCCGAAGTTAATTTTAAATTTTTTCCATAAAAAGAGAAAATGAAACGAGGTAGATTCAAGCTCATTTTATTATAATCGTCAATAAGGACAGGACTGTTAAGTGTACACGTACGTATGGAATCAAAGTTGACTTCCATTTTAGTTTTAAGTTTCGCAATCGACCTGTCGCACCCTGATCTATTAAGTCCTTTGCCAACATCTATGCAATTATCAGTTTATTCTCTATGATTTTCTTTCTTGTTTAACGAGTAAGTAATTGAGTGCACGATCAAAAACCACTCACTCGATAAATCCACATAGATAATCGGTTGCACCAACTTGATAATGAGAATAATTTTTTCAATCATCCATCTGATGAATGAAAAATGTTTTGATTTTTACCGCGTTATAAGCATGAAGATGATTGCACATACACGAGGCTAAACATATAGTGTTATGTCATTATTTCTTGAAAGTTTGAAAGTTTGGTCGGCGTTTGATCGGTTTCAGGCTATTGTAGGTGTAGTCTTCTCGATATGATAATTATTTAAATTATATTCTGTACCATCTCATGAATATATATATATATAGTAACACTCAATGTTACAAACCTATTTTTTTGTTTATACTAATTTTAATTTATCATCTGCTTCCACATTATTTCTAGCTTGTTCAAAAGCAAATAATAATCCAAGAATAAAATAAACATTCTTATGCAATGTCAACCTATAAGAGAAGTTATTTTTAAATGACAATCGATAAAGCAGGAATGGAAAGAACGCTTACGTTCTTGTTTGATATACATTTTAATAGAAACTCATTAATGTCAATATTTACTTATTATTTATAAAAATTATGCAGTTGTGCTTGCGTTTAAAAGAAAAGCAAAAATATTCCGCTCAAGTGATTCTCGTTAAGTAGAGGACATTAACTTCGACATGAGATGCTTCAATTTTATTTACATGTACGACGTCCGAGGAATAGAAATCGACTCAAAGTGTATTTACTGTTCTGACATAATGATGAGGTTGTTTTTTTTCCAGATCGAGCCATTTCCTATGTAAATATATATTAACATAATGATTCAAATTTACACAAATGAAACATTCTTAAGATTTTAGATGAATCATATACGTAAGCTTATACGCAATAACAGGAGTGCTTCGTAATTTTTTCTTTTTTGATGTTAGAAAATGCGTCAATGCGTTATAAAAATATACATTATAGCTTTAAAGAACTAAGAATAACTCTATAAAATAGTCGATGAAATTCGTCCAATTTTCTCGCTGCGATTATTCAAAATTAACATTGATTTTCAACTGGCGTTTCCCGTCATCAGAAAGTAATTTCTCAAAGTTGCAGGAAACGTCTCTGTTATGGCATGCCCACGAAAGAGAAAGAGTCATCATCCCCGTGAGCAAATGGAGGCTCGTTGCCACATCTTCATCACAGGCTATCGGCCCTTCATGCTCGACAAAACCAGTTTTCTCCACGCTAAGCTTGTACGACGACACAGAGTCGTGGCTGCGAATTAACCGAGCACCACAGGCGCTAGAGGCTATGTAAGGTTACTCTTTCTCTCTCTTTTTCTCCCTCTCTCTCTCTCTCTCTCTCTCTTAGCCAAGAAAGAGCGATATTGATATAAAGAGGGGGCAGGTCTGAAAGCGACGAGACTGCTTTGTAATCAGCCTCCTATTACCATCCAAGGTGGTCAATCTTTTCTCCTTACGGCTCCGATCACTGAAGCTCGATCTCCTTTTTTTCGCGCGCATATGCCATTTAAATGGCCTCCGAGCTCTCGTTTTCGCGAGTGATAAAAATCGCACCAGCCATCTCCAACTGGATCTTGCAATTATATGCACGTGCCTAAGATGTTAACTATGTAAACAGGTTACTCCTCGAGAGATTTTGCGTTATTATTTTTTTTCTTTATTTTTCGGTGCAAATTCTATTTCTGTATCAAGATTGTTATTGATCACGTTTGTACGATTGCATGTTACGCAAGGACAAGGAAAAATTAGATATAAGTTAATTCAAATAAAGTGACTGATCTAATTCTTTCGAAAATCGACAGGTTATTATTCAACTCTGTCAGTGTACTGTCTAGATAAGTGATTTGTAGTTTGACCTATTCAAAGTGTGAAGGTTATCAGGTCGTCAAATAAAATAATGCCGGCACGAAGGGATATTAGAACAATATGATTTTTAGTTATTTTCTTGAAATGCACAATCTAAAATTATAGCTTTTACTTGAACAAATGAAGAAAAAAGAAAGGAAAGAAGAAAGAAACTATAGTCGCTGGGATAATATAATAAAATGCATAATAAGACACCTGAGCGAAATTGATTCGAGCCTCACGAGTAGGCGAGAAAGAGCGAGAATATAGCTGATCCCCTTTGGTTGGTGCACCTTGCGCGTAGTATAGAATGTAGTTACTCGGCGAAGAGAAGAGAGAGAGCCCGATGGATGAAGTTATCCAGCAATAATGGCTCCATTAGGATGGTTGCGAGCGCGCGCGCCGAGCTCCACAGCGTCGCCTCGTTTTCGCGGGCGAACCTATACTTACCGGGGCGATTGTTTATGTTGGCTGATGGCCACTTAGGTGCGTGCGTTGGCCCGGCATCGTTGTAGGGTAATGGCGAGCACGTTACGGGTAAAATGTATACTTAGCCTAAGCTTTCCTCTCCCTCGCTCTCTTCGTATTTTTCCCTCCTATCTTTCGCGCGCGACCGCTTTGTCTTGTTCTCCCGATTTTCACTTGCTGCAATGATTATCGTCATTTTTTCAACTCTTCCTCGAGGCATCAATGCGTTCTTCCAAATTCAGAGAGCCTTTAATTCCACTGCGACCAACTTCTTATCTTAGGGATCCACTTTACGGATGACGGCGCGAGTTCACTTTGACTTGAAATTTCATTTTGCACTCACGTTATAATCGGGAAGCTATTATCCACACGACGGCAGATTTCGTGCCAATGGTAAACACTTTATCACTACCGATGAAGTTATTTGGTAGTTTTTAATGTGGCAGTTTCTTTTTATCGTTGTTCGAAAAAAAATTCTCGCGACAATCGCATACTTATTGTTAGTTTTTAGGGCAATAAGATTACATTGACTTTACTTACATGAGTGAAAGCCTTAATAATAACAAGATTGCTATTTTCAACGAAACCGTAGATTCGAAACGTTTCTAGCTGTCGACTTGATGAGACTAAAGGCAGTATTTCAATAGCCATCCATTAAATCAAAATTCAGTTCGATCTTCAAAAGCTGCCGACAGAAATCATCAAAAAAAATTTCGCGCAGATGTAGCCACGAGCGATATTGAATGAAAGTTTTTAGCAGTCTGATGACCCGCTTTACAAAGATGCAAGAGATGAAGCCGCGCATCATCGGATTCGTTTTATATTCGATAATCGCCGCCTGCGATTGGAGAGAGCTTTGAAATGCCGAAACGTTCTAGTTCTACAATTTCTACTCAACGAGTTATTTTCGTCTCAATATCAAGTTGAGAGATATGTTCATTGAATAAGAAACAAGTAGAATGAAAATACGGATTTCCCTCGATTCTTGAATTTGCTCTGCCGATTCGGTCATGCATCATATACGCTTCAATAAAGGAAAGAAAATACATTTCAAGTCAATCTTCTTTTAAACTTTTACAAAATTTTTAGCCATCTAATCGATCTAAAAGAACACTTACCAATAAGTAAAACTCTCTCAGAGTTGCAATTCCCACACTCGCACCCTACAACTTGACTATAATAATTACGAAACAATTACTCGCGCGCGAAAAGTGGCACGTTCACCGTGAAATTGCTGTCGCGCGCCGTTTAATAGAGCTATCGCACGCAGCCGCAGCCTCCGATATTACACATGGGAAAGACTACGTAAGGTTACCAAAATCGCTCGGTGCGCGCACGACGAATCGTTGGCACACACGTGATTACTTACGCCTTGTTTCCGCGTCATGGGAACCCTGAACGATCACACCCGCGCTCCCGTTCTAGTAACCCGTAAAAATTGTTTTCGATTAGTTACGACTTTCCATTTCTATCGGCGACACAATCGCCGCGGAATAGGGTCGTTAGGTCACGACGTTTTTGTTGGTTTTATAAGGGGCTACTGATGTGTACAGCAGGCCAACTTTGTTCTCTTTTTTAGTTTGGAAGTACATATTGTGGGATTTATAATTGTAGTGATCCATAAATTGCTTCCATCATATTATGAGCATTTTTGAAAATAAAATTCACTATCTCATTTTCTTACACACAAACGTATAATCCCACGCTAAGCGCATCAAATCATCAGCGCGAAACAAGCAAAATCAGAGATTGCACAAGCGCACGCAGCTCACTTATCAGATGCTCATCGCCCACTTGGCGCTCGAGCCCCGAAGCTGGCAAATGGAGGAAGAGAGTGTAGATTGTCATCGTCTTTTGAGGTCGGCGTAGAAAAGAGCAGCAAATCCAGCTTTGGTAATCCTATATGCGCTCAGCGTGAAATCCCATAATCGATAGTTTGCTTAACCCGCCACGAGGCGCCGCGTGGCCACAGCTCCATTAGATAGGGGGGCAGTGCCGCTACCGCATAAGTGCGCAACGCACCAAACTTGCCCTGCGCGTACGTAAGCCTCTGTATCAACGCACCTACGTGTGAGTTATCTCGCTCGTGTCTCAGGGCAAACACGCTCACGTGCCCATGGGAGCGCGATCAAGCGGATTTGTTTCGGATAACCCTTAGAATCAAAAAACTTCAGCTGCATTCGAATGAAGAATGATGCGGTCGATCAAAAATTTGTCAGGCAAACAGAATGATCCGATGATCGCTAAAAAATATTTTTCAGTCCTCTAACACAACCTCAGAGTCACGCCTTCGCCGATTATGGTCCTTGGTCACGCAGGTAAAGGCCTTTTCAAGAAACGAGCTATCATCGAACCGAACACGAATACCTGACAACAAATATGTATACCATTGATGATTACGCTTCTTTCGATCAACAAGAGATTCTCTTCTTAATTGAAGAAATTGTAAATACTATCAAAGTCGAATAAGCTCACGCCTACGTAACTTAAAATGCGTATCAGTGAAGGCCGGATCGCGGCTCGTAGCACGCAGACTATACATATGCCGTTCGCACGTAGGGTGCAGAGATGACACGCTAAAGCGCCAATTCGACACGCCTGGAGACATACCCATCTGGGGGATTTTTTTCCTCGACGCGCCTCTGCTTCACAAAGTCACAAGGGTGCATATTGATTATTCTCGTAGAGCAAAAACAAGGAATCAAGGCTTCATTTACTTTGTTCAGCTGATAATCTAAGTGACCGATCCTACGCTCAAGTTAGTGGACTACATGCTATTAAAATGTTTATTTGAGTGCGTTTGCGTTAACTCGAAAAATGGTTCTTGTCTTTTACTGTGGAGCTTGAAATACGTTTAACACAGTAGGACGTCAGACAAAACTCATCGTTATTTTGCGAATAAGAGAATATATATATTTTAGATTAATATCTGCCGGGAACTTTGTAGAGCGGCGTTATCGATATTGATTAATGACAGCGCATTTCCGACTCAGACCGACAAGACAATGTTACGAAAATTAATGTGCGCATGAAAGTTCCATTGACAATAGACGTATAGGCAATTTCAGCGAACTTGCCTATCAATATTCGCCTCGATTCAAGTCATTACGCTCATTACGAATCTCTGCAAAAATTATTCCTGTTATGTGGAAAATGCCGGCGAGGTCGACCCCGCTTCCTTCGATAGCGACGTCTCTCAGCTTATGATACGGAGGCTATAGAATATTAATTACCCCTTTGCTCTGGCTATTAATCTGTATTTGATGAAGCGCCAACGCCGGAAGTCTACGTCCGAGCCGTCAAATTGAAAGAAACTGACGTCATTGATGAGCAGACCACTGATAGCCGACTGTTGCTCAATCCACACGTCTTCATTGACATTTCTGCCAGCCCGGATTATCATAGTCGATGAATTCATGTCTTTCATTCTAGTTGAAGCGAGATTAAGCCCAGCAAAAAAATTCAATCTCGTGTTCTCAAATTTGTTTTCGTCTGCTTGATAACGATTTCTTTGTTCTCAAATTGCCAGATGACGTATCACTCTTTATCAAGGCAGAAGCCTTGGGATGGCGGCGGGAGAAGGGAGACTATAAAATAAGTACATCCGCTGAGAATCTGCTTTATACTCCTGGAATTACGCGTATCCACAGTAAAAACTGGCTATTTTGAACTTTCGAGGGAGGCGAAAGTTTCGAAGGGACTCGGGAAAAAGACAGACTGATCGAGCCCGAAGGGGGGGGGGGGGGCAAGTAAGCGCGGTCACTCGATTACAGTTTGACTGAGCTTAGCGGGAAGGTGAATTGCCCTTGTCGCGGCCGATCGAGTTTCCCTAACGCTGCGAAACCCAAAAAATCCTCAGGGGTGTAGTGTCCTGTTTTGTAGCGCGTAAAAAGATTCACCGTTCGTGCGCGCGCCAAGTCCTTCTCTATCTTCCGGTCGCGTAACTACGTACTTTCGACACACAATGCCACTTTTATTTTCGAGCATCACGTTTTCCGTTAATACGACTCTCGCAACTGTTTAATCTTCATCGGATTCCTTTATATATTTTTTTTTTATTTACTCCCGAAGCCAATAAGAAAAAGAACTTACTTGCCGATAAATATTAATATTTTAGGAATCAAACAGCGCGTGTCGCTGATTTCGACTCAAACGACTGTATGATTTTTTCTTGGTATTATACGTGAAATCAATGAATACACACATTTTTTTTTGTTAACTTTTATAAGAAACTGCTTATGCGCAGTAGCAAATAATGAATTTACCATCTAGCATTCAATAATGCATTCTCCCGATATTATTTTAACCATTAAAGCTGCGCTATTCGAATTCTCAATAAATTTTTCAAAGCATAGCATGCTGCTATGTCGCAAGTCCATATGAGCAATTGAACGTTGTACAACGCATTTAATTGACAATAAATAAATCATCATTAATTACCCGACTGATTCGTGAGAATGATTTGATACCCATAAAGCAAGCACAATGAAAATCTTATTAGCTTTAAACAAAAGAAAAACACGAAGAACAACATGCGGAACTAAGACGAAGGGAAAAGTTCAATTGTAATGTGCCGTCGCGCTGGACGGAGTTCACTTCCCTCCTATTCTCGTGCTCGCTTTATACATTAATAAGACAAAGTGCAGCGTGACGAATACATTAGCGGCAAGCTTTAAACGGCTATAGAGTGCTAATTACCTCGTTGGATTATTCACGACACCTTTCCGTGCAAATATATTACATGAAATGTTACCGCTTATGAAAATGTTCATTTATTAAATAAATAAATAAATTCGTCAAGATCACAAAATACTGATTACATTCATGAAAATATGCTGCGACTACGCATCTGATGCAGTCTTTATCATTATTACAATTTTTTTCTTTATATTTTGTTCTACCACAATTTTGACAAGAATTAATGTTTAGGCATTAATGTCGCAAAGCCTATCGTAACACTGAGAATTATGACATCTTGTAACACCAAATAAATACTATATAAAATCTAAAAAAATCTAGAACCATATAATCTGAAATTTAAATAAAAATATAAAACATGTTAACAAAGATTAACACTATAATTAAACAAGCAAAATTAATTAAAGAATAAAATATCTAAATAATAAACTAAATCGGTCAGAAGAACAATCAACTAATGTAGAATCAATTAGCGACAAAATAATTACAAATGCGAACTAAATTGCTAATATCTTGTACGAAACAAACTTGTAGCAAAATTAAATTATTATATAAACTAGGCGCATAGAAGTAAGGTATCACACTTACAAAAAGTCCCAAATACATTGTTAAAAATCATGAATAGCAAGCGAGATAACAATGAGTACGTATGACCATTGAACAACACTACCTAGTTAGAGATATGATGATAAATTACGATTAACTTTCATCTGATTACAAACAATAAATAAAATTAATATGGAATAAACTTATTTTACCAAATATTAACACAACAACAACCTAAAAATCTACAAAACCATAACAGAACAAATTTTCAATACATTAGATTATAATATGAAAAAGTTGAACATAAAAAAATATATACTCAACAAAAACCTAAGAAAATGGATACGTAACAGACAACACTAGATTGCTGAAAGATTTTAATATAATGTACGATTAATAACTTTAATTTATTGGATTTTGAAATTTTTAAATCTTGTGGAATGTATATACTGAAAAAATATAAATAATATATAATACAATGTTGTAAACAGGAGATACTAATTTATAAACTGAGAATGATCATATATCGTTATTGTTATTGTAACTTCAAGAACTACGTCAAAGTGCAAAGCTGCAAAGATACACTAGGTACCTGTACGAATTAGCCTTGGTTCCCTATAGTTATTTGTAAGTACACCCAGCTTCCCCACTATTTTTCGAAACAGTACAGGAGGAGAAAAATGTTTAATACGTATCATGACTGATAGCATTATTGAATATACTTGTAAAAATAAACAGAGTAATCTTTAACATTCATCCAGTCTTCATATAGGCATAGTTTGTAATTCAATTAATTCATATTTAATTAGAAATTTATCTTTTATCACGCTGTTTTAAAAATAAATAACTTATCTGTAGATCGTTAACATACAGTTCACACGCTATGCAAAATTTATTTATTAAATATAATTATTCATAGACAATTTTCTTCTTGTTAATTTGTTCTAATTATGTAGTGCGTTTCAAGCATACGAGTATATGTATGCGAAAGAGAGAGAAAGAGAGAGAATAAGTGCGCGCGGAGAGGCATAACTAATTTATATTTAATAATGAAAATGTTATTCCCGTATCTCGTTACTGCACATCTGATACTCACACACCGAGGCCCTACGTAAATACATGTGCATTGCGGATGGATCTGGGAAATTAAAACGCGTAATTGCCGAGTAATTTTCGCCGAGGAGCACGAAACGTTTATTATAAAAGCCCGGCTTGCGAGCTTTCGCGCACGGTGCGTCGGCTTGCCGTGACATGTATGTAAAGCCTCGCCGTGGCGCAAGCGCGCGGGGACGCGAGAGAATACATTTGCGCAATCCCGTGACGCGTAACGGTCCGTAAATTTTTGCCTCCCTTTTGACGCGGCAATAACTCTTTATTATCGGCAAATGTTTTATCGGCGACGCGTCAAATGGGCAATGCTTCACGCCATCTACATTCCTGCTCGTACTTTTGCTAATTCGCACTCTATATCCATGGGTACATTTACTCGCGATATATTTACTCGCGCATTGTCAAAGCGAGTAAGCTTTTCGCAATCAACAATTGATTTGATTAAAGTTATAATAGAAATAAAACTTAATCAAATATTCTATTTCCAAATATGTAATTATTAAAGCGACGTATTAATATCATAAATACAAACCCGACCATATTGGAGCAATCAATTACCGCATTGAAGCAATCAAATTGTTTCCAATTTACTTTCGGCACCAAATAGCTTAATTTACCTATTTTTGATTAACAGTCGCAACTTTGATTTCTAATTATCATAACGGGTCACACATATTTCAAAATCTCAATTATCATTCTTTCACCTGTAAAGTCTTATCCAAATTAGTTGCGCTTTGAGTATTTGACGAAAGGGACTTCCAATTTTTTATGATATAGCAATAAGTCTCCATTATTTGACCGATTCAATAGCACTCGTGCAGGAAAGAACCTGAGAGGAAATACATCCTCTCTGGTGGCCGGTAGCGCTAAATCGTGTCCACTCTCTCTGTCTCTCTGTCTGTCTCTCTCCTTCTCTCTCTCTCTCTCTCTCTCTCTCTCTCTCTCTGTGCTCTGGTGCTCTGTCGCGTGATTTAAAATGACAAGCAACGGGGCTGTGGTGCTCGCGCGCGCCACACGATCCCGAGGGTGCAGTGTTTCACCGTAGCCTGCTGCGATTAAAAAAGTCTGAGGTTAGACCACCATCGAATTTATCTGCCCCTCGGTAATAACGACAGATTCCTAATTTCTAGACAGCAAGACGATTGTCCCGTCGCTTTTTTTAGATTTCAGTTTTTTTTAGGTAAGTTAGAGGGATTGTTTCTTTTACTTTATGAGCTGTGGGGTGCGGGAAGCGTTTCTATTTTTTTACGATGGTACGAGGGTGAGCGTTGTTAAGAGTCGTGTATGAGTGTGAAATCTGTTGTGGCGAATCTCTCGCTCGCTCTCGTCGAGGTGTCAGCGAGATTGAAAACCAAGAAATTTATTTTGATGACTTTGGAATCGAGTTTTATCAAGTTTGATTGGACTTTTTACTGGGCTATATTTTATTTTGAGCGCTGCTCGGGAAAAGTAACGCGAGGCTTTAAAACGTCGGACGGGACAGTGATTGCGAGTTATGAAACGCATTTTTTCTCTCTTGCATCTATGTTTTGGAAAGTTAGAAAACGTTTCACAAACTTTTTTGCGATCTTCTTTGACTCCAACATCAGAATGAGTTATATTAAATTCCGTTATTAAATCACAATTATTGCCCCTATAAATTATAAACCGAAATCGACTACATTACTTTAATATAAAATATTGAGCACTTTGAAAACAATCTTCTACAAACGATCTAGACACGTGACCACTCACAGGATCAATTCTCTTGACCGTCGATCAAGTTGACTGTCGAAATATTTGCTCGATCGGCTATATACTCAGACGCCACGCGACCAGGCTGATGATACGACGTATTTATATCGGGCTGTGATTTCTTTCAACCCGTCACAAGTGAGAGAGAAGCTGGTCGGGCAGTTGTTTAGAGAGATGATGGATGCGTGGCACGCGTCTTGTGCACGCCTTCGAAAACTCCTCACCTATTGTGAATCCCCACCGTCATCGACGCTTCGCCAAGGGGGAGGCGCTGAAAAGATCATTTAGCGGGTATTTGCGCACTTTGAGCTACTTTCGGCTTGATAAATGCCAGGCGCTCGGGAGTTAGGAACGACAAGGTTGTTTTTATTACAAACTTGTCGTTTCGTACTTTATAGTGATAACATTGTCATTTGTTTTCAACTTGACAAAATCCAGATTAATTAATAATATTGAAATCTTATAAAAAAAAGTTGAGCATCAATCCATGGTCTCGAGCACAATCTACAATGGAAAACTCGAAGAAAGTCGATTAATCATGCGCCACGTTCCAGCAGCTTATCAAACAATTCATATATCACGCGGTCGACGCGGCGAACTAATAGGGAAATGAATTTTCGCTGATTTCGATACAGATCGGCTTGAGGTGCAGGATTCACTATAAGTCGTGCGAATTGCAGCCTCGAAAAAAACATGGCGTTCGTGCGCGCGAGATCATCGATCATTGTGATTGAAAGACATTGAATGGGTCACTTTTTCCTTTTCGCTGCTACCAGCCAGTAGGGGAAAATCGCTTAAGCTTTAATGTGCTTTCTATGCGCGACGTCGTCGCGCCGGGAAGCGAGTTGGAGATCAAGAGGTATGATAAAATCTCGGATATTCATTAAGCTTTGGGATGGCAAGTTTTAGGGGAAGTTAGATAACAGAAAGAGGTGCTTGTCTTTCTCCAATCGTATTGTTCGTCCATTAGTACAAGCATTAATTTAAAAACATTATCAGAGAGAAGATTGATGACAGTCGACCACGCCTATCCACAAAGCCTCGATAAATTACCAAAACCGTCCTGAACTCGGCTAATAAAGTCGAAACCATTGGCGTATATCGTAGCTTATCATCCGAACGAGCAAGAACTCAAAGGTTCCCGACTGAATATTATTTCCATAAAGCGACAGCATTAACATGTGCGCGCGTAAATAAAGCAGGCACGACGTTGCCTCAAAATTCCTCGTAAAAATGTGAGCCTAGCGCAGCAAAATGTCTTGTATGTCGTTGTTTTATTGCGAATACACGCGCAGCGCGTACATATACACGCTGGGGAGGGGGGGGGGGGGTCTATGCGGTTTGGCTTCTGTGATTTCGGAACCTATAAAGCGCCGCCATCAGCGCTGCCCCATCAAAGATCGAGGGTTGTACGGATTGGGATGCGGGTAAACGGCTCGGGGGACAGACACGTGGGGGGAGAGAAACGCGTAGAGTGAGATGGAATACGTCGATCGAGGAGAAAGAGGAAAAGGGAGGCAAAATTCGAGGTTTTCGCTTTGATTTATTTATGCTTATTCATTTGTTTTTTTGATGGCTCGATTCGAAGCTACTCCGGAGATATTGTTTTCCTCACTTTTTTGTTCGAGTTGACTTTACAAACAAGCCAGTATTTTTTTGCGTGTTTCTCATAGTTCACAATTTCACGCTCGTTCGGCATTCAAGAATTACCCACCGCGTTGATTTGCAATCTATAAATAACTAATAAATTTCAGAGTGACAAACAATTTTTATCAGTAAAATGTCAAAGTCATTTGTCAGGAGCGGAACAAGTTGACAATAAGCTCATAAACGTAAGTACAACACGTACGCACGCAATAGTGTCTAGGTAGAGACATAGAGAGAGAGAGAGAGAGAGAGAGAGAGAGAGAGAGAGAGAGTGAGAGAGAGAGAGAGATAGACAGCGAATAAAAGCTAGGGGTGCTAACTGGAACGGAGCTCTCGGTCTCGCGCGCACCCTCGCAATGATATTTGGATTACAAGCATTATCGCTCCGGAATAAACTTGACTTTTATGGCAGCCGAATTGCCGGAGGCTTACAGATCGCTCACTTTTCTCTCGCTGTCTGCCGCGTTCATCCCCGAAAAGTCCTCTTCTCGGTCCTTAATTCTTTTCCGTTCGCCAGGCTTCTTTATCCTTATCAACCGCGTGACGAATTGACATGACGCGCGCGCGTGTCTTGCTTGGCTGTTCGATCTCCGCATGCCAGTTATTTTATCGTACACGTCTGTTATAGCTTATGATTTACCGCGCAGCCACGGCAACACATCAGATTGTTATCACAACAATATAAATAAACAACAGCATCAAAAAACGCTAGCAAAGCACGAGGAGAAATACGAAGCGGGAAGTCATTATCTGTAGACAATTTTTATAACCACTGCCAGGTTTGACGCACACCTCCACAAGATATAACCTGAGACACTGCGAGTCGTTATCTTTTCGTTGTTATTGTAGAGAAAGAACCGTTTGATATTCCTGCAATTACGTCGTTAGCTGTACACGTACACGACTCGTCGGACTGACTATAGCCCACATAACGACTCAATCAATAATTATCAGGCAATAAGTGATTACAGAAAACACACGGATTATCGCAACGTTATTATTTACATCATCGTCCGCGACCAGCGCCGCTGCCGGTAATCGTATTAAACCTTTGGGCTCTTCTTCTTCTCAACGAGCATTCCATGTAATTCCATACAGCTAGTTTCGTGTCGAATTAGCCTCGATCTCCACTCTCTCTCTCTCCCTCTCTCTCTCTCTCTCTCTCTCTCTCTCGCTATACGAAGATTAAGATATTCTCCGCGCAACATCGCCGCAACTTTGACAGCCAAATAAAGAGCAAATAAATTAATACAAGCAAGAGAGGAAAAGAGATGCCGCGTCGCCATTGTGCGGTGGAATTTGTAATTTAGATTGATACATTAAACCGCCTCTTTTGGCTTGTGCGCGCGATGCTGCCCGCAGTGCTTTTGTTGATGGAGTTAGCTTTGTTTTGCTTTTAGCCGCCACTCGTTCACCCAGGTGTCTTTGAGGTTTAAAAGCGAGACTGAGAAAGAGAGGTGCTGCCCTTTCTTCACGCTGGGAACGCCATAATTATCACTTTTGAGTCCGCCTTTGTTAATTTTAATCAGAGCTTCGGCTTTCCTCTCTCTCTCTTTCACTGATCGCATGATTATAGTTAATTTAGACAATAAGTTAATCTTTATCTTTTGACCGCGAGCGCTTACTCTTTGCCTGATAGATTGGCCAATTAGCATAGCAGCGCTTGTGGCATTGTTGTATTCAGCCTTCTCTGTATAATTATCGGAAGAGTCAAGAACTGATTAAAATCGAATTTCATTGATTCCAAGGAAATAAAGCTCGTTTGTAAATGAAAAGAAAAATACGTAAGAAGGTGCTGTCTGACTGGTTTCGCTCTTTACCACTTGAAACCAGCCATTTACACAATCGATTATTATTTCAAAATCAAATTCCCATCTAGCAATCTCCAAATATGCAAAGAAGTATTGAATTTACGTTACAGTCTCCTACGCAAAATAAGACACATACGAACGCTGACAAGAGTCACAAGTCACGAGCTCGTCTTTGAAATTTCAAAAATGCATTTATCACCGCAGAGTGCGAGCGAGCGGCCGTTGCGAGCAAAATATTATTCTATGGGAGATTTACGTCTTTTACGCCCGGCGCACTGCTGCGCGAATATTTCGCTTGCTATCCGAACGTCGAACTCGCGCCGGTGCGGCGCTCCTCGCGGAAAATGCACTCGACACTGTTCACGATCATCCATCGTTTACGAGTTCGACATTCCGACGTATATATATATATATATATATATATATATATATATACACACACGTTTACATGTATGTATGTGTGTTATGCGAACGGCCACTTGAAATGGACGTATTAAGTTATTTACCTCTATGCTCTCCCAACTTTCTCAAATTTGTTGCGTAAAAATGTTGTTACCTTTGTTGCTGCGCTAACTGTACGTTACGTTTACGCCAGGAAGACTTGTAGTAACTATTAAATTTTGGAAATGAATGCGTAAAATTCTTGTATGCGGGTTTGTTGAGTTTTCCTTACAATTTTCATGTTATTCAAGTATGAAACGGTTCTTGTAGGGAAACTTTTAACGGTCAAGCTATGGCAAATGCTTCACGCCTACAAAGTTATCCATTGGATTCATTACTCATTGTATTGACCCGTAAAAATCGAAAAATAGTCTCTTCGTGACTACGCATATAGGAATAAATTGATTAAAAGGATTTGAAAGCCATGAAAACTGGGTCAACGGAATGAAAGGCGAGAATCCTAAAGTCAAAAAGAGGATGAAAGTGGCAATGGTGGGCGAGCAATTGAAATGGATCTGGCGGATAATAGAAAATTCTAGGATGCGCGAGCGCTAGAAGACGAGAAACTGGTTAGACATGCGGATTTGGATAGCTCCGAGGCAGGCGCACACATGCGAGCGCGCGCGCGCGTTCACGTACGTGCGCACAAAGGAGGGATCGAATAAATCAAATTTAGTGAAAGAGAGTTCCAGCGCGCAGGTAAGTTTCTCGACTCTGCTCTGTGCTCTCGATCCCATCGCGCGGCAGAGCGAACGTAGCTCACGCTTTGGGAGTCTCCAACGACTCCGTTCCCCGCTGTATCTCGGGCTCGAGATCGGCGTCGCATTGTTTCAATCGCTTCTTTTTACTCTCTTTTAATTCTATTAGTCGGCTTAATAGATTCAACGCCGTGTACAGCCGCATCTGCAGCCCCATTATTCTGACGTCTTCTTTGGCGATGCAGCCGCGCAGAGCTTCGCCGCGCGCGCCTCTATCCGTTTTTCGACGCGACTGCGTCTCTACATTGTTGCCATCCATTGATTGCAAGTTGAGATTATTTGGTTCTTTGTGCTTTGTCCACGAAGCTTCGGTTTTTCGTCGTTGCGGAGTACCTTAATTACGTGATTTTGCAACGCGCTTATGCACGCCAGTACGTTATTGTGTTTTGGTCTCTATTCGGAATCTTCGCAACAAATCACTCAGAAGCGTAACTGTATAAGTCCGTTTACCGCAAAAGCAGGGAAAGAAGCATCGGTAAAAATAAACACGCGGGTTAGACTCGTGTCGCAAAAACATCTCTCTCTCTCTCTCTCTCTCGACGACGTTATTATTATAATGCTGTAAATAGCCGTACGGCGACCGCAAATAATGAAGACATAAGGGAAGACTTATTGTCTTGTACCAAGGAGGCCGCCAAGGCAAAAGGCGTACCATTTTGCGGTTTCTCTCGAAATTTATGATGATTAAACGTTATGCACAGCGCCGCACGTACCCGATGACTTCATTGACCAAACGAGCGACGGTTCGTTACATCTCCGCAAAGCCGACAAATTAGACTGAGATTTTGCTCTGTCCACTATGTAGGGCGTTAGTTTTCTTAATTAATTTCTTCAATTCGTACCGAAATTCCCTTTCTTTGTCCGGCTATTAATTTATCCATCTCCTGAAAAATTCGTTAAATAACGAATAGACAGATTTAATCTTTCGTCAAGCCCAGCCAGAATTTTCATTAATCCGCGTGGTAGACTAGACCACTCCCTGTGTCTCTCTGCAGCTGAGGAAGGCCCTTGGTATAATGGGTAAAATTAATTGGAAGAGACGCGCGCTCTCGCGTACGGACGGCTCGCAGGCAACCCGAAAATTAGGCGAGGAGCGCAGCAAGATTTCCAGTTAGCCAAGGCCATCAGTAACGCTATTATCTCCGAGCTACCGCTAGCCGCGGGCTCGTGCCATCCAAGGGAAGCTCAAAGGCGACCGTTTCTACCACCGCTCGTTCACGTGTTTCGCCTTGGCCTCGACGTATCTTCGTTCCTGCGCACCTCCATTGTCGCGCCTCTCGCAAAGAAATCATTTTGTTTTTTCGTTACCAAGTCTCGTCGGAATTCGACGCGAGAGCCGGGAGCTGGTCGAGCCAAGGTCTTACAGGCACGTCGGCGCATCCGTACGCATACAGACAGCGAGCAAGTTACGCGCGCCTCTCTCCGTTTTCGGTGTCACGCATGGCTTTGGGGGAATCTTCGACACACCCGTTATAAGCTCGCGCGCGTCTCCTCGCGCCTCGCTCAACTCGCTGGGAAGGGACGAGGGTAATTAATTGCCATAGCAACCAGCGGACATCGAACGCCGCACCACCCCCGCTCGCCTCCCACCACGCGCTCTAACTGAAATATGGCGCGCGGCTCGAATTCCGACGCGGCTCGCTACGTGTACGTGTGACGGTATCGACTCTTTGTTCTCCAGCTACGGTCTAGTCCATTTATCTATTTAATTATTGACCGCGTCTCTCCGCCAGTTTTTACTCCGACTTTCCATGGGTAGATTTTCATCGGCGTGGCTAATGTTCCTGTAGTGCTCTACCGTGAAGGGAAGTCATTGAAATGGCATTATTTGAAAGACCGACTAATCATGGCGGCTGTATTCGACAATAAAAAAGATCAATAACTGGCGCGGTAGCAATAAAAATCTTTGATGTCAAGCAAGTTTGTTCGTGCTTATTTATATGCGCCTTGCTTATCGATCCGTGAACTTAATTAATTACACTGTAACTTGTGATTGCATTAAAACTAGTCGAGTCATCGTTACAAAGCAACCGCGCTGCGAAAACCTTTCTTCGTATGGTTATTTTTTCATCGCTGATGCCTTGCAGATAGCATTTTTGTAGCGAAGAAAAGTAAACAGGGCATTGTATGCAAAAAGGTTGTAGGTTCATGCCATGGGGATTCAACTCTATTTACAATATTAAACGACGGAAATTCGTTTCACCGCCGGCATGCAAGTACACGCTTTTTAATTTTTTTTAATGTTTCCTCGTGCGTTGAAATGCGAGCTGAACCTCCTAAGCATGCAAGACGTAGTAGAAGGGGGGGGGGGGGTGGGGGAGAGGTCCTCGCGCGCATTGTAGAAGCTTAAAAGAAAAAAATTACATCTTGGCAGTCGGCCAGGCGCGAGAGGAAATCTGCAAGCGCTCGCGCCGGCTGCGGCGATGTTGGCACACGTGCAAACCTAGAAACAGCCGTCACGTTTCATTCCCGCATAACATAAGAGGGTCGTCGTCTTTGGCGCTTGTGCCTCCTTTATGATGGCTCTCGTGGCCGCGCTCGCCGAGCTCTTCAGCGCTTTTTCTTCAAGTCACTTTTCGCTCGACGCGCGCAAGTACAACGCGAGAAATAACAAGGATACCTCGCGCGCACACTTGCACGAGCGAGAGAGCGAGAGAGGTCTGTAATGAAGAGCTCAAGGCGCCGCGCCTTCGCGATAATTACAGGGAGCCAATCTTACGGCCTTCTAAAGCCTCTCAAATGTTAAACGTCGCTTCAGAGAGAGAGAGAGAGAGAGAGAGAGAGAGAGAGAGAGAGAGAGATGGGGAGGCAACTCTCTCCGGTAGCTTTTATATACGCTCGCACACTATGCCTCTCTCCCTCTGCTCGCAGTATAGGCCTTTAAACTCTCTCGTGTACCTTGGCTCTACCTTTGATGGATTACACGATTTAGTGGATGTAACTTCGGCTATTTAGACTGCTAAACGCATCTGACGTTTTTATTGCGTCACGATGAAACTTACGTTTTCTTTCTTTTTTTCACCGGGACTGTCCGAAGGGATGCTGAATGGTTTTCTGGACGTTCGGAATTTTTTCCAAAGTGCAGTACAAATTGGACGATGGCAGCGCCACGTCAGGAGATAAAAGATAGTATCGCCAGATTAGATACTAATTTATTAGATTCATTTGAAATCTTGAAATAAAATATTGCCAGCATGCAAGACCTATATGCAGGCTATACGCGAAATTAAGGCATTGCTCATGTTGTACGAGCCGCAGCCAGCACAACTGATTAATCTATCGTGTAATGGCTTGAGATTATCTTCGGCTGTGTTGCGCCCGCCGTAAACATATAGATTTTCAAGTAGGCCGCTATTGTCGGCTGCATGGTGAAACGCGCGCGCGCGCGCGCGCGTGATGAAAACTAATGAAATAATATAGTTTTTCGCAGAGCCAAGCTATTTTTTTAATAACTCGCTTTTTGCAACGCTGCACGTAAAACTGAGCCGAAGCGCAATCCTTCGAAAGTAGAAGGAAAAAAAGAAAAAAAAAAACCATTTTCCAGCGTTCAATTCATTGCTGTATGCATATCAGTAATCTTCCTCGTAAAACATAGTCATAAAAGACTAGCTTCCTTCAAATGGCCCACAACAACTATATTTCAGTGGCTAAATACGGCCATAACTCGTGAAATTTCAGTTTTTCCCACAAAAAGTACCGAAAAGAAAGGAAAATAAAAAAAGCGAGGAGAGAGAGAGAGAGAGAGAGAGAGAGAGAAAGAGAGAAGACAGACGCGCGCGTATTCGCGTTGCAGTGCTCGCAAGAGCGGAGCAATTACGGGCTGCTCTCCCGCGTCTGCCAGCCATCTTGCGTGCCTATACATGTATATACGTCGTCGGAGAAGAACAAAGGAGAGCGCGTGGTTGCGAAATTAAAATAAACGGCGTGAGCGCGCGCGAGCGCGGCCTTTTTATTGCCAAGAGTGCAGCCGCGCACAGTTATATGGCCGAGCTTTCGCGATCTTTACGCGAGCAAAACCCGACGGCTGTCCGTATACTCTCCTCTCTCTCTCGTTCTCCCGCGAGCGCGCTCATTTGCATTTTTGCCGCTACCGAGCTATTGCGCGATACGCAATGAGCCCATTGCCGTTTGGTTATTACTTGGGCCGCGACCGAATGGCGATCCGCCGCGCGAAAAAACTCGAGCGCTTGCGGCCGCGCGGACTCGCGCTTTTTCTGCCGGCTTAGATTGTTGAGCTACGACTGGCGTCGGCAGCACGCACAGCTACCCGTGTAGATTTGTTTCGTCGGTTCATCGAAACCTTTCATTCCATGTCTTTCGTTGCATTCGACTTGGCCCCGGAAGAAAGAGCCAAGATATTAACTGTCCCAATAGTTGAATACGAATTCGGACGATGATTTGGAATGCAGAAATCAGAAGTCATGAAAACACCTGTTTATATCGAAATCAAATCAACAGAAAAATGCAGCGATTCGCGTAAAGCCCAAATAACGCAATCAATCCGCGATTTGTGTGTCAATGGATAGAGAATGCGCTCATGCACGAGGGCCTCGATTGCTCTCCGACGGAGCGTAAAGGCCGTAAAGGGGGATGAAAGAAAAAGAGCGACGGCACGGGGGAGGAAAGGGAAAACCGCCAGCAAAATTTCACGCGGGCTCGAGCGCCAATTTAAAGTTACAAATTCGACCGTAAAAGTCGCTCGATTTTTACGCACACGCTGCGCAAAAGGGCTCTCCGCGCGTATATACGAGCGGAGGAGAGCGCGCGCTTGTGCAGCTCTCTTAGCAAAGACCAGGCCGCGAGAGGAGGAGTTTGCGGAAAGGAGCGAATGGCAGACAGTGGAGAATTAAAAGTAAGAGGAGCAAATGAAAACTTCCATGCTGATTATTTTGCGTGGCAAACTTTATAACTGTGAATGATCTATTGTCGGACGAACAATTATAAAGAAAGAATTAAGTCATTTTTAGAAGGATTAGCTGTTAAGAAGCGTAGAACCAGTGGGCGCAGTCTCGAAGCTTAGAGCTGAGCATTTCTTGATTACAAGATGGCATTCACTTACAAGCTATATCATAACACTTGTCCACTGGCATTATGAGCCGAGGGATGCATGCTTCTTTCTCTTTCTCTCTACTCTCCGCCGACAGATTTACGGTCACCTTGGGGTACACTGATTCAAGTCGCACATCATGAAAAATCGCGCGCACTCGCACCCCTCACCACATGTTCATTTATGACACAGGCGCATGTGCCGAATATTCGATTATTATTTTATGAGCGCCGCTAACTACCTGCTGCGTACGATGCACACTCACACATACACGCGTACAGTTCTCCTCAACTTCTTGGACAGTTGGCCACCAGCCCTGTCACTAGTGATTTCCATATTATGATAACTCAATTCGTCAGGCTATCAAAGCCTCCTCACAGGTACATACATATGCATACGCTTGAATTGACTTTTTTCTGAAAAAGAGATCTTTGACGAGCGCCACCTGCGAATCGAAATTCTCGGCTGCAAAAAACCGGTGGCATAATCAACGTGGTTAACGAGAAGTGCGCGACAAAAATAGTCGAGCGATTTTTATATGATTATTTCGCTAGCTGAAATGGCTTCGCCTACCGAGAGTATGTGTCAAAGAGCTACCTCGTGATCTGCGTGTAATTTGTGTATCCTCTGTCGATGGGGTGACTTTGCTCGAACGCGAACGCCTCTATATATACAGAGAGATATGAAGGGGAACGAGAGAGAGAGAGAGAGAGAGAGAGAGAGACACGAGAGACGAGAGACCATGTATCGTTTCATTTGTTAGTAGGCTTAGCAAATCAGCTCCATGGGCTTACCATATTCGCGCGGCGCTAGTGTGCTTGTGCCCAACCTATACCGGCGACTCGTTTTTCTTATTTTATCCGTGGCGCGAGAGCAAATAAATATGCTCAGCATGAATTTGTTGATGAGTTTGCGGGGAGCCGCGCACGGTAATAAGTTTTGCCTTGGCGTTATTTATACTCCGCAAGTTTCCATTCGTTCTATTTGTATACTTTGCGGGATTTGTTGTTGTTGCTTCTTTGTCCTTCGTAATGACAATTTACGTAATTAAGCTCGCTGTATTTGCTTTATCGCTCGTTCAAATCATTTTGACTGAATCATTCGCTGAACCTGCTGTGTTCTGTTTGAAAGCTCAATATACTTTCCACCTCATCAAACTTTATGTATTTTCCAAGTAAGCAACTCTGTTTGGAAATTGCTTCTTAATCACTCATATTTCCCATCTTGACAGGCTCTAAATAATGACCGAGGCTTCTTGGCTCGCTAATTTGTTCAATTCGACGCGCCCACAAGCGGCTGCTGCTGGAAATAATGCCGGCAATAAAAAGTATGCACGCGTTGCGCCGCAGAGCGAGTTACGACTGTCGGCCGCTTAATTATGATGAATCTCAGGCGTATCAAGCCGTTAAGGCTAACTAATCGACGTTATGACAAATTCATCCATCCTGCCATGACAGAAGTACAAACGACTAGTACAAGTGTTATAACGCTCGAGAAATTATTGCCTGCAGAAAGACTATATTCTATCTAATGATGATTTGAAAGTGTTAATCGAATGGATTTTTGGTCTAATTGATAAGACTCTCATATTTCTCCTTTTTTTAGTGTAGTGCCATACTTTGAGAGTGAATTTGTACACGAACAAATGAAAAGTGTATATAAAGATGAAAACCTGCGTATCTCGTCGACAAGCTCACGTAAGCGGCGAGACGCTTTCGTAAAAAAACGAAACAAAAAGATGAGCGCTATTTGGAGCGATCGAGAGCACAATAACTCAAACCAATTAACCGTGACAGTGGTAGCTCGAGACTCGTCGTCAATTAGCGGCGGAATTAATTAGTCTATTATCGTGCTCGAGCGCGGTGACACCGAGCGAGACGAGTCGCTCTCCGTGCATCGCGCAGCACCGTCCTCCCCGAGGCGATACGCCTGTTCGCCGTAGACGCGCGACTTGCGTTCTTTCTTCTTCGATGCACCTTGGACTTGATAACCGCACAGACGACTTGATAAATTGCCGTCCGTGTCTTTTTTTTTCTCGGGACACGTCGGCAAACAACGCGCGTGTGAATTGAAAGGGGAAGTGCACGGCATGCGTAGCTAATTGAACTATCGTGTACGAGTGTGAGGGGAGATAAAAGCTCGAGGGCTTTTATCGATAAATTTGGTGTATTTACGATATGCGACAAGGATCTGGAAATTCGATTGCATAATCCATTTCTGGGAATAATCTTTTATCATAAATACGATTAAAATCAGTTGCATTTGTTTCGCGTGCTTTCCTTCTCGCGTAAATTTTTAGATTGGTATGCGAAAGCTGGACTCGAAGATAGAACGACGACCAAAAAGAAAAAAAAAACTTGATGCTCGGAAATGAGAAAATTGAAGTTTATAGAAAATGATAATTCGGTCTGGCGGCGGATTGGTTTTCGAGGGCTTGGTTTTTCGCGAGCTCGATGAAGCCGTCGTAGTCGGTCCTCGTCGCTGTTGTTTTTCCCATAAATAAAAGTACGCGGCACGTCCCATTCCTCGCTCGATACATAAGTATATAACATATACGCAATATCCATGTCGGCAAACCAGAAAGAATTGCTTTTTCATTGTTCTTCTAGTTTTCCGTTCAAACCCCGCGACGCAGCCGGAATTGCCGTATCGCAGCCGGCCGCGCACGAAAAACTCTATACGCTAGCTGGAAATATGCAAAGGCAACGTGTGCACGGCTCTTTCGCCGGGATAATGGGTGCGCCACAATAAAGACTGCAGCCCTCGGTGAATAAATCCCCCGCGGATAAACTGCACGGAAACTTGGAAAGGTATCGTCCATCAGGAATGCTCCGTCCGGCTTGGCAATAGCCTCAGCCATTTTTCAAAACTTTCATCCGGTGCAAGAATCAATAACTCACGCTGAGAAAAAGCTTATGAAATTCGCTGTAGCTTTCCTGCTTGTAAAAATGAAGCGTCCGTGGTCGGATTTTCTGTCTCCGTCGCTCTCGATTGCCAAGCACTCTAGCGTGTATATAGGTATATAGCACTCGACTCGGCTGGCTGCATATGGCGAGCGACGAACGATAACACGGGAAGAGAGAGAGAGAGAGAGAGAGAGAGAGAGAGAGGATGCCGCGCCGGCGGTTATGGCACCCACGGGACTTTGGCCGTGGGCTGTACGTACATATACGTACACCGGCTACGAAATCGACTTTGCTGCTTTGCTGCGCTCTGCAAGAGCGTCCGTCAATGACGGATCGTTTTGTGGCTGCATACATACATTGTTCGGAGCTGCAAATTGTTGTACGTTAGAGAACGCACGTAATTGAATATTACTTTATTTTTCTCAGTACACAAGGATTTCTTTGCTGCTCCAAGGTTTCTCTAGTCGTGACTTTGACAACTTCTCTCGGCGAAAAACTCGACAGCTGTAATTCCTTGATTAATCGCTCTTTCCACGGCAACTTTCTATTTCCCAATTTCACTCCACTTACAATCACAGCAAAAACGAGAAAATGAGACAAGAAAGAAGAGAAGAAGAGAAAAGTATCAGCATTCCCCCAGCACACGCGTGCGAGCATTAAAAGAAAAGCAGCGAAAAGTACGTGAGCCCCGGAGCTGTACACATACGTACACGCAATACGTAAGCGTCTCTGGCGATAACACTTCCCCAGAGAATTTAGGCCTCGGTCAGTCATGTACGTGTGCGCGCGCGCGAGTGAATGTATGTGTGTGTGTATGTGTGTGTATGCGCGAGGCCGGCACGAAGGGTCGGAAAATCGCTAACTCGGCGAAAATATGTTTGGGATTTACTCCCGTGGCCTCCCCGAACTTCTTCTTTCTTTCTTTCTTTCGCGTTTTACGAGCGAAACGGGGAAGGGGAAAAGTGAGCGAGACTTTTGGCTTGCCCTCGGATTTTTCCTCTTTCGAGCTGACCTTATCAGCCATCTTAACGAGAATGAATTTCCGTTCGAGCGCTGCCCGAATTCCGAATTCGGATAATCATTTTACGAAATTGAAAGTCGTCGCGTTCCAAGTTTTGTCGTGCGGTGTCCTTCAACAACTCGAGAGGACAGAAGTTCTCTCGGGTAACTGTTCATTCAAATTATATTCGCAAGCCAACGAGACTGATTATGAATTTAATTTGATATTTCTATGGATAAAAATCTACTAAACCTCATCAAAACTTTATAAAAGCTTTGAAGATGTCTCAAAATTATTAGTAAGCCTTTAGAGAATTTGTCGAAATGTCAAGTGAAATGGCGGTGCCTCGTCATTAAAGATTTCAGAAAAAAAAATTATTTAAAGCAAATGAAATTGGAAGCAGAATGCTTGTGCATTGGCATTGTGTAAAAATCCACGATTCGTTAGAGAAAGCGATTAAATCAAACTCTCATCCAATCTCACTGCGTGCACCACATGCATAACCACCATAAAACGCGTCGTACGCAAAAACGATATCGCAGCAATAGCGCGCTCGGGAATCTTCAGCCACGGCGGGAATTTGAATATACAGCGCATCCGTTTTTTTGCTGATGTTTTCGTTGTCCTCGCCCGCGCGCGTATACCAACGCAACGTGCCATCCTTTTTAATCAAAGATTCATACGTGCACTCTCGCAATTTTTAACGAAGTCATGCCACTAGCCAGTCGCGTTGACTTTCAATCTGGCTTTTTCGATTTTTCCCTGCGCACGCGAAAGCACAAAGGGGTGAGAGAGGAAGAGAGAGAGAGAGAGAGAGAGTTTAATTGCGGAACGGCAGAAATTTCATTGCTATTTGGTCATTTTTCGGTGCGCGAGCTAGCGGGAAAAAGCTCTGGTATAGGTGCAGCAGCAAGCAATTTAAAAGGCTAATTCAGAGGCGGCAGCACCCGAGGGAGGCCATCGAAATTAGGCTCAACGTTTTTTGCGCTACCACTCTACGTAATTCAAACGGCTCTCTCTCTCTCTCTCTCGCTCTTTCTCTCTCTCTCTCTCTCTCTCTCTCTCTCTCTATCCCTCTACTCCCGCGTTCAACCTCGGCCCTTGTCGCTCTTTTTCATCGCTCTGCTTTTCCGCCACTTCTTTTATTCCTCGACACCTATCTCGTTAATTCTCTTTTCTCTATCGCCCGGCTCTGCGCCTATAAAATTTCATAGCGTGAGATTTCAAAGTGGCCGCGTCGTGGCTTCTTTTTTTTTTACCGTCCGCGCTTTGATTACGTTAACTTTACATATTTCAGAACGAGATCTGCCTTTGGTTCGCGAACAGTTTTTTAAAGTGGAAAAACTTTGCTCGCGATAAGTTTTCGGTTGAAAAATGTTCAATTGCAAAGCACGAAGAACACGCATTTTCTTTTCATTGGCCATTTTAACATTCGGAATATGGCTGACGGAAAGTTTGATACATCTCCATTTGTCTCGGCAAATCGACCATCTCCTTTTCATCTCGCCCTCCTTTCATATTCCGTTTGGTACATATCTGGTGGCAAGGATAGAAAAGGGAGAAAAGGAGAAGACAGTTCGCTCGCGTCTCAAAAGTAAACCAATTTCGTGGCTTGTTTAAAGTACCGAAGGAAGAAGCCGCGGCGCGTCGGTCCCTCGAGTTATTTCGCGTAGGTAACGCGCCGTGAAATTACGATGATACGCGAATCAATGGACGCTCGGCTTGCTCCTCTATTTCGCGCTGCGCCTCTTGTTCAAAGTTGTAAGTTGCTCAAGTTCACCGTCCCGAATGTACTGCGTAAACTTCGCAACTTTAACAAGTCCAATTTTTCCTTGAACGCGCAAGCGATCGATCCACGCCTCCTGCTTTTAGAACGGAAGAAGATCTCGCATATTAGATTACTTTATTAGTGCCCGTCGAGGGCGAACTCGGACATGACGCGGCACAAGCGGCAGGTCTCAACTCACGCCCGTTAAAAAGAGTCAGAGCAGGAGGGGGGGGGGGGACAAAAGTGCAAACAGTCGTAATAAAGAATCCGGGAAACAGGCCTGTGTCGGCTAGCGCACTCGACTTTCCCCATTTCCTCGCTGCCGAAGGCGACAACAATTGACACGCGACCTGCGATACTCGTAATAGCTTTGCCGAGGCCACTTTGGCGCGGCAGACGCCCATCCGGATGCCGAGGCCTAATGTGTTTGAATAGGACGCGCGCAGGGATGATTTCGACACTCCGCCGCTACCCGCCTCGTTTCTGACGTCGAGGATGATTGCGGGATTGGATACAACAGAAGCAGAGTTTTTAGTAGCACTATTTTGCAGCCCGCTGCGTCACTCCGCACAAATTTCCTGAAACTCGTCATACCGTATTTGTCGACAGAGAGGTAGAAAAATTTCGCGTGACTTCGGCGTATCGATGCTTTACTTGACGAACGAAACTTCTCTTCCTCGACAGTACATTCCCGCGCGAAAAGCCGAATGTCAGCTGTAAAAGAGAATCACTTTTCGCGTTGCGCGCCGCGCAGCAGCGGACGAATTGAAAGAGCGCCGGAGCAAGATTAGGAAGCGGAGGTAGAGGGGCAGGCGCGCGTGGCGTACGTGCAATTTCGGGGCGAGGGTCGCGAGCGAGAGGCTTGCGCGGCCTAGCTCCGTATATGATTTTTCATAAAAGTGTCGCGGCGACTGAGATACGGCCGGCACATTGAATGCGTCGGTCCCAGAAGTGCCTACTCGTCCGCCCGCGGGGCCCGCACGCAACTCGCGCGATATTGCGAGCTTGATATATCGCCGCGCGCGAGTCTCCCCTGAGCGCGATAAAGACGTCGTTATAATGTGTGGCCAGAGACACGACGCATTGTCGCCCAACAGCCAAAGGATTGTACGCGCATAGCTATCTTCTCGCGCGTACCCTACTCTACTAAACCGGCATGATTTTAACGCCCAAGAACGTTATTCGCCCGCTGAATTTATGCTTCTTATATTTCACGCTCGCCCTTAAGTAATTAGCTTTACGGCAAAGAGATAGCCTGTTTAATCCTAGTGCCGAGTTTACCTCTCGCAGCAATCACTTTTATAATATTCCACTAATAAGCAACATTGCGCTTTTAATTGATATCGAACGACTCGAGTACCACAAAATCCATTCCAAAGTTTCAAATGAAAAAGCTAATCCCAGCGCTTGGAAAACAGTTATTCGGTTCAAGATCAGAGCATATGGAGGCCAATTCGTTCCGATAATAAGGCACCAGCCGTAAATCTCCTTATCAAATAATTTCGTAATAAAATGTCGAGCGTGGACCACCGACAACGAAACTATACGCCAGCAGAACGGGGAGGGGCCGATAAGAGTTTCCCACAACGAGCAAACAGAGAGCGAGAGAGCCTGACAAAAAAGACCGTAACTAATGCGCGCGCGGCATTTCACCTCGATACTTTCTCATCGGGCGAGCTAATCCCGAAATTACAATATTAAAGCGCCCGAGAAAAAGGGTCCGGGGAATTAGCTTATCGAGGACTTCGAGCGATAATCCCGTGGAGGGTCGGTCGCGCTTGCGTACATACGTCGTGTGTAAGGGCTGCCGCCGCCGTCGCCACCGCCACCGTCGGATTATCATTATCGCGCGCGGAAATCCTGCGTACATCGCTTCGCACGGGACTTAGCTATACTTTAATGGACTCGCGCGTGCTCAAGTATATATGTGTATATATATATATATATATATACATATATACGTAATGGAGGACGAATACGAATGACCCCCACGAGGATGATAGGTAATAAGCCAGTCGATGTCGTGTTATACGCCTGTTTTGTTTCGTTAGACGATCAAAAGATGAAGATCATTATCTTCGTAATCGCGACTTTTTTCTCGCTGTCAATTCGACATTTGCATTTTTTAGTTATTGTGGGAAAATACCTTTTTTCCAATTAATCACTGTACGAACAATTATATTAAATTTTTTTTTTGTTTCGTGTTAACACAATGCACATATATCAATCTATTTTTAATACCTAAAGATTACATTTATAAGAAATGAAACTATTCGTGTATACATATATTTTCTCAAAAAAATATTGTTTACATTTTGAAGCTCGACACAGTACTCCTTTTAAAATTGTAATTTTTCAAGATTTGTTATAAGAATATTAGTAATACACAGCAATCAATCGATTAGTAATTCCAAGGGTATTACAAGTTGAAAATGATAAAATATACAAATATTGTTCAATTTATTACAAAAGAAAACAATGTTTTCAATTGATCATAAATTTTTCCTGAAAAATCAAGTACACGATGTCCTTTCAAAAGGCCGTTTTTCCATAAGCAAAAATAAAGAAAACCGCGAGGTCCTCTAAAAAGTCAAGAAAAGTAACCACGGGTATAAAAAAAACGGCAGGAGCGACAAAAAGGGCAAGAGGAAAAAAGGCAAAAGACCAGCATTCACTCGAAAAGTAACCACTGTAAAATAAAAGGAAAGCTCGAATAGTACTACAAGGTATACACAGAGGAACACTAGAGAGGTTTGCTAGTTCCTCTAGTATAGAGCGAGAAAAAAGAGAAACGCAACCGCACATAGGAACCTTAAGTTAATTAATGAGATTTTAAAAATGTGATGGCGATTTCAATCTAACGCGGCTAACTTGAGCTCCGAGGGTAATTCTATTAAGCAGCGGCACAGCGTCGTAAAGGGTTGAAAGTAAGAGAGAGCGACAGAGAGAGAGAGAGAGAGAGAGAGAGAAGATAGTTATAGGAGAGTAGTAGGAGAAGGTGCAGCGCGCAGCAACGCCTGGCAGCGGTGTCGGTACAGCCCCCTGGGGCACCCTCGCACTAACTGGCTGCTCGACTCTCCGCCAGACCCTTTTACGATTCCACCTTAATTTATGTATCATCCGAGAGTTAAGTAATTTCTCCTGCCGAATTACTCGTTTGCTGACGAAGAAGCACTGTACCTCAGCTTTCGGTCTTATACTATGCCTATCTCACTTTCATTCGCTTCAGCCAAGTCGAGAAGTTTCGTTTTTGAAGCTTAGGTGTTTCAGTTTAATCGCAAGTGGAATTGTCAGTACATATTATTTTTATACTCGCTGAAAATATTCTGTTACCATAGCTTTCCTGATCTAGAGCTCAAGATATTTAACTGCAAACTCGTCAAATGAATATACGAGCTTTGATCTCATTTTTTCAAATTTGAAATAAATAAATTGATGTATAACATTTTTTCTTAATATACAGAAAAACTCTGTTCCTTCTAGATAAGGGTTATATTAGTACAAGTGGAAGCCTTTGAAATACATACGATGAATTGAAGAAGTAATGAATTGAAAAATATTAGGGTAAATCAGCATCACAAAAAGTCTAATAATGCGTACGTCGCCAACGGCGTATTTAATTAAAAAGCCAACGAAAAAAGGCCTTGCGTGAGTTGGAAGGTCGGCGAGCGAGTTTAAATCTGTTTCGTTGTAGTTTCGCGGAGGCGATGCCTTAGTGACTCCCTGGTTGGCCGTTTGGAGTAGCACGCAGGCAGCCAGGCAGACAAGCAGCCCCAGGCTCGCTTTATTACAAGTCTAATCTGTCTCTTTTCCCGCTTAATACTTAACCCTCCAATTAGTTTCAACCTTCCAACTTACTTGTTATCATTTACCTGTCGTTTCATTAAACAAACAAACAAAAGATCATCAACAATTATCCTAACCGGCGAACTAACGTGGTTGAGCGATTCAACAAATTTCATCGCACCAAAGTTCAACAAACTTGATCGTAGCCGTTAACCCTAACGAGACCTCGTCAAATTAAATTCAACGAGGCGCCGTAAATAATCGTTTCGCACTCACGACGCCCATTAATAACAGCATTAACTGCGCGCGGCTCTTCGAAATTTCAAAACTTTCCGAGAATCTCCCCATTGTCCCCCCCCCCTCTCTCTCTCTCTCTCTTTCTCTCTCTCGTTCATTCTGTGTAACGAAGCGAGAAAAAGTTTCGCAGACGGTATACGTGGACATGTGGCTAACGTGACCGAGGGTCAAAGGGCCCGCGCGACCACTCATAATCGCAAGGAGAACGGCCAGTCGAGTCTGTGCGTATATGTGCCCAGCAAATTGCCAGGTAATATATTAGCCGAACGCGCGTGCAAATTACTGGCGATATCCGGGCGTGGTGGTGGACCAGATGCCTCGGCCAAAAACGAAAGAGACGTGTTATAACAACCCGCTGAATTTAAAATAATTTTCGCTCTCCTTCCTCTTTTTTTCCCGAATAATTATAATTTGGCGCGTTTATCTCAATAGTAATCTGATCGAATGCTCGAAAAAAAGAAATTGTACTTTTTTTTTCTTTCGGGATAAAATTGATATGTTGCGGCGATGTTCTGTGGATACCTTGCACGACGTGAAAAAAATTGTAGCAACATTAATCGTGGCTAATTTTCTCACTTAACGCGGAGCATTAATAAATATCCCTTGCTCAAGTATTAAAAGGAGACGATTTTCAAAAGCGACGACGAGAAAAGGAAGAACGAAGCAGCATATAGATCAGCAATTCCAAGGGGTTTTTCGGTGGCGCCGGGAGAGTCCGTGGTCGCGGCATATGGGACCTCATAAATATAGACACCTTACTTACGATCTCCAGGCAAACTCTGACGTGTGCCGCCTCGAAAAGAGAGAGAGAGGGAGAAAGAGAGAGAGAGTGCGAGAGAGAGAGAGAGAGAAGAAGAAGAATTTCGAAACTAGCAGAATTACACAGAGAAAAAGCATGGAGAGCAGCTGCGAATATGAGAGGCGATGCGAGAGCAAGAGAAAAAAGCCGCTGAGGCCTGGTGTGAATTTACAACGATTTAAGGATAGCAGGCCATAGCTCATCTTGAAACGAGGCGCCCAATTACACGCATAAATCAGCTTTATCTGGTCGTCGATCGTTTGAATCGACCGAGTGAGAGAGGCGCGAGGGAACGATTATCGTAATGATCGGTCGGTCGCGCTCGCGCAGCCGAGAAAACGAGTATATACATACAGATACATGGGCGAGCAGCTCGAGACAGAGGGAAATCTTCATTGAGAACAGGTGAACGAGGCAACGCTTTTGTCGCGGTAATCGCGCGCAGCCTGTCAACGACTATGGATCGAGTGCAAGCTCGCGCACGAAAGTAGCTATCGGTTATTAATTCTGCTCGCTTACGCCATCGAGCTGATGAATACTTCTTGTCGTCGCGTGCGATCTGCTCGTAATTGGTCGCACAGAAAATGTGCAAGAAGCGTTTCTCGTCAGATCGATCGCTGCGTCCCCGTAAAATATTATCTGATTGTCCGTCATGATGCTTTGCACAAATATGTGTAATAAATACTTGATCATAATAATTTTTACTTAATCATTCTTAAATGTTACCTTTCTTCGATCAATTTATCAAGCAAACAAACTTCATCTTAAAATACTCAAGTTTACGACTAGAAGACAAAATCAAACATGGAATATGTTAGAGGGGAAAGTTGGTGTATTCCCTCTTAAATCCAGCTGTTCAAAAAGTCAGTGAGGTACATGTCAAAAGTCGTAAAAAAAAAAGGAAAAATAACAAGCATAGACGTGCCGAGCGAGACAGATAGCCCTAGAAATCCCAAATGAGCCATTTGTCGAATGCAATATTCGAAAAGCTATGTGGCGAATGTATATAAACCAGCGAGACTTTCGAAAACGCATCCGAAATGATTTAGACGAGGAAAAAGAGAGCGATAAAAAGGGACGAAGTGAGAGTGAGAGAGAGAGAGAGAGAGAGAGGGGGGCATATCGCGATTCATCGGGGGAGTGATTTATGTGACAATACGGCATTTATCATAATCGAATCAGGGTAGATGTAGGACGTTAGGCCTCGGGGAGCAAACTCGCGCCGGCATACGGGTACATACATACACACACAACGCAACGCAAAATGTACATATAGCACAGTCTTCTCTCTCTCTCACACACTCCTTCCATCTCTCCTCCGACTCCGCTTTGGCGCGCGCGCTTGGGGTGCCGTAACTCTGGCAGCCAGAGCCCGGAAAATTGTTTAAACGAAATTTACGAAAGCGCGCCGATTTTGCGCAAAACCGTTCTCTAGGGACTGTCGCACTTGTACGTGTGTGCGCGCGTGTGCTGGGGCCGTTATCGCGCGCGCGCGCGCGAGAGAGAGAGAGAGAGAGAGAGAGAGAGAGAGAGAGAGAGAGAGAGAGAGAGAGAGATAACGCTTTGACTCGCTGCCTAATTAACGGCCGGTTTAATGGAAAATATCGTTCATTCTGCCGCACGACTGTTATTGCCCCTTAACTGTATTGTAATTTTATTAAATGCGCGCAGCTTTATTTCACGCGCGACAATTGCACGTACGGCCCATGTTCATTATAGTCTCGCTGCGAGCGATTCAAACGCATCTATCGATCAGGTACGTCTTTCGTAAAAATTAATATTTAACTGCATGGAAATCCTCTCGGAATCGATGAGCGACAATTTAGCCGTCGCTCGCACAATATCTTGGCGCACAATTGCCCGCACTTCCCTGTGCCTACGTTTATTAAACGGGCGGGGGTGTCAATTACACAGCTCGCGCGAGCGTCTCTCCATCGTAATTTCCAAGCGCGCGTCCCGGAAATTGTGCCGAACGATCGATTTCCGGCGAGCCGTGGCTAAAAAGAGGAAAGTTAACTGCACCTGGCGCCCTGCTTCTTCGTCGCTTCGCGTTCGAGGATGCGAGCGCTTGAGAATACATGTACCCGCCTATCCCGATATTCTGTCGGTCAATATTTACTTGGCGTCTGTGAGAAGTGTTACTTTAGCTTTTTCTATTCCTTCCTTTACAGGTTTTCGTTACAAAAAGTGATGTTCTTGAAAATACCCTACATCGTGGTGAAGATCTGTTCTAATACAAGCGAAAAACGGATATGTTAATAATGAATGCTACTTTTTCGGTCGCGTGAAAATCAAACGTCAGAGAATGAGGGGGGGGGGGGGAGAAGGAAAATATTCATACACGACGTAATCATAGATGCATCGATAAATCAGGCGCGCGCGATGCGCCGATCGAGCGCGCATTGGCTATAAATCCGCGAAAATCAAAGCTCGCCTCGCGGCGTCCGCGAGCGCGGCACGGCTACATCTGCACGCGCAGTGCGTGCGGCGTCGCGTCGGCCTGCGGCCAAATTAAAAGTGACGGTCTCTCGTCGTTGCGCCGTCGAAAATCGAGCGGCCTGCATCGCGCTAATCGTGAGCTATGCTCGCTCGTCGCGGCGCAAAGCGATACCGCGCGGGCTTTGTTTATATTCGCCGCGGAGTAGCGGCCGATCGGGATTTATGAATGCGCCTGGCTTTTGACTGGGCGCGCGCGCGCTGGGTCCCGTCATCGATCTCGGCCGCGGCAACGATTTCCAAACGAGCTAATGAAGAAATGCGGCGCCCCGAAAATGACGATAGTGAATTATTGCGGCTCTCAGATCGACGCAGAGTGAGATTTATTCACCTGAAAAGCGGGTTTAATATTTTGCTCCGACCAAAGCGAAACTTGTGCTGGCGAAAAATTGCGACGCCGAACATGTCTCTTTCGATGGCGGGGAGTGATCTGTTAGTAGACCAATGCCGTTATAAGTACTCGTAAAGCTCAATTTGAAGATCATAGGTGCCGTCTAGTTGTTACAATTTAAACAGCATTCAATCAATCCTTGAGTTATGTAAATTGTTACACCGCAGCGTGAAATCGTGCAATGAATATTGATATACTTGGAACGCAGAAGGAGAGTTTTTATAGCCGTAACGAAACAATTTGTCCATATGCGCTCATAATCCGAGCGACATAAATTTGGGACGGAAACGCCCAGCTATCGGGGTCAACCGCAGTGTGAGCGCGGTCCGCGTCCACTTTCAGAAAAGTGGCGTGAAACCAGACAGACGTTAACGTGCATCGACGCACTCGAAACTTTCAAATTTCACGCTCGATTATGTCAGCATCGACATTTGGCGCATTAAAATCATAATGCCTTATCTTATGCATCTCGAATTCACGTCCGACGCCACGCTTCGTCGAGTTGACTGCACCTTATGTTGCTCTTTAGAATTGTGAAAAATTGTGGTGGCCACCTCTCTGATGGGTAACGAGTTAACGTGTTGTGGCTGTTATGATTGACGACAAATTACAATGAAGAAGGCGTTTGTCTACATCTTTATATACAGACAAACGTCGCAATAGAAATTGCTTTCGTAGACTAAAATCATTCAACAGGTCTTTTTTTTCGTGCGAAGGTCAAATGAATACCTTGGAATTTGGTTGTCCATTTCGATTTCATTAGAACTCTAGCATCTAATTATAACGGTCGATCAATATTTAATGCCACAGTGGAGCATCGCAAATCGAATCGGTTATCTTAACCTCCAGTCAGCAAAAGTTCTCGTCGATCAAACGCTGGCACTGTCAGCTCATATTTTGTCAGGAGATGGCAAGAAAGCACGATAAGATTTTATTCATAAACTTTTAAATAATCATTACTTTAATAGTAACTTTATTCAAATTTCGATGAAATTATACAATGTATCAAGGGTCGCGGGAGCGACCTGAAGCATGAATGCTGAAGACGCGGTGTCTGAAATTTTCTATTTATGTTTTGCAGTATAATTTAGTGTTCAATTCATGTAAAAATCAACTCTACCGATTTTATTTACCCCTTAAAGAATTTTGATCTATACCATACAAATGAACTGTTTAGAAATGCATTTAAATTACGAATTTTACCCTTATAAAATCAATATGTTCTTGATATAAACGTAATGAAACTAATATTCTAAGACACGATTCCAGAAATTTACGATTACGCAATCATCTCATGCATTGGTGCAGATTTCTTTTGTTTAGAAAATAGACGACGAGAGTAGGCGGTCAAATACATGATGTTGCACTGCAGTTTGAGGGCATGAGGCAGTTATGTATCAAAGCTCGCACGATACACACATTTTAGTTTATAGATTCTTTTGTAACGCTTTAAAATTTGTTTCATATTTCAACGAATACGTTTTTCATGTAGTCAACTTATTCATATAATAATTTGTTTATCGAACAACTAAATAAAATATTTTCGCGGATCGAAAGTTAGAGAGAAACGCCTCTTGGCAAAAACAGAACAAACTAAAATTTTATTTAAAAACTCTTTTTAATAATTTTACATACAAAACTATAATATATTCACTATTTATCTTTATATGCAATATTGCCACACGGTAGGGTGAATGTTAGGCCTATCTTGGCATGTTCATCAAACCGAAGCGATCTGTCGTATTCATTCCGAATCATATAGGGTGTCGCATCATTGGAGACGCGTATGTATAGAAGATTGCAGTTGTAGTGTGCGTACGTGATCGCAAGATCAGCCAGATGTTTCAGATTTAGATCTCGCTTCTTTCAGTCCTTATGGTTGATTGTTCGATTTCTCTTATGAATTGTTTAATTAAGAGTTATCACTTCTTCATGACATCTTCAATTGTTGTAGTGTCTTGAGCATTTGAATTAAAAAAATCATCAGCTTAAAAAGATCATCAGCTATAAGGCAAAATCATTCAGGTGTATAACTTTATATATTTCAAAATAATAGTTTGGTACCTGCGGAATTGGATATTTCAACATCATCATTGTCTTCGCTGTCAGCTTCAATTTCGTCATGATTAGAACTACTTTCTTCTTCCTCCGATCTCATTTCCACATCTGTATTTTCATCAACAGTTTCATCGCCGCGGTTGAAGTCGTTATTGATAAAAGATAACATTGTTAAAATCGTTTTTTCTTTCAAGTAAACTACATTAGTGTGAGTCTTTAGAGGTCCTTTAAATTTTATTGTTCCATTATCCATTACAACTACTCTAATTTTTCCTTTATTATAATATACGTAGTAATTTTTCTGCTTTATTAATTCAAAAAGTTTCTTCCTTGCTTTGTCATTTTTCACTCGTTTTATAAAAGCTTTTGGTATGTTCACTCGTAGTTCCTGACAACCTCTATTGTTAATAACTTTTCTTTCTAATGTAAAAGCACGTCGTCTTTGTGGTCTGTTAAACTCATTGAAATCAATCAGTAAGCTAAGTGCACGATTCAATGGGAAACGAATTCGTTGATCCATCTAAAATTATTCAGAAAATAAAAAATTCAGCTTGAAATATAACTCAGATTATCATTAGAATGAAAAATGATTTAGTATTACTTTTTTCCAGTAAATATTTGTCAAAAAGGCTAGTTATACTTATACAGAAAAGAATGACCTTACAATCTTTACGAAAATTATAGTAAACATTGCTATAAAACATAGTAAAGTCAGGATACACTTGCCTTCCGGTATATTTATATATAAATACCTATTATTACATTTATTGTAAGAATGTTTATGATAGTTGAGTAATAAAATATATGATAAGATATCATAAGAATTATCATTATATATAGTAAAAATTAATTATAATATTATTTGTAAATAAAACAATAGTAGTATATTTATTATGTAAATATAACATTTATGTATACAACAAAATTTATTATCTGCATAACATTTTTAGTTATGTATGTTAGTGAAAAATTGCTGGAAAAATGGAAAGTTTCAACGCCAACAATTTTTGCCATCACTGCTTAACGAAACAAAATGAAAGAGATGCAGTTTGTTTTGAAAGAGAATGCATTCTCCGAACGCTCGTTAATTATACATATTTACTTAACTTAAACAACTCATCAATGACTGGTATACTTGAAGAATGTATTTTGTATAAAATAATTCATTTATCATTCGACAAAAAATATTGCTGTAGATGTGATGCATGATATCCTCGAAGGGATATGTCGTTACGACTTGGTACTATTATTTAATTATTATATTTTCGACCTAGGATCGATTTCTTTAGATAGAAAGCTATAATGGACAATTGGGAGGTCTTGATTATAATCCAGGTTACGTCAGTAAACCTTTTGAACTGAACAAGAAGCCAATAAAGAGTGGTTTTATAGTGTTAAGTTCTTTAGAAACGCTATGTTTAATGTTAAATATAAATTTGATCATTGGTCCAGTAGTCCGACAAAACTGCAAAAAATATATTTATTATTAGAGAAATAGTGATAATTGTTTTTAGTACTAAATTGCATCCTTTGACTCATGAGTATCTAATGTAACCGTGTGCTTATGAATTGAGCGCGCTGATGTGCGATCCCACTCGTGGCCCTAAACCATCGTCAAAATCAAAAAGAAAACAACGCACACTCAGCGCTGGCCGTACGCATAACAGTCCCCGTCTCTGGCGACAGAGACCGGTTCCCCTCATCCGGAATTTTTTCGCTCGATGAAATAAAATCATCATGAAACGAATGAGTAGTCTTGTACGCTTTATCGCGTGACCCGAACGTGCCTCCCGCCTTTCATTATGGCCTCATGCCGGGTATAGTACATCTATTGATGCTATTTGATTATTTGTAACAAGAGAATTACACTAGAGAATTACTATTTTTGAGTATTTATCACTTTTTGCGCCACTATTTCCAAATGCTTTTCAACCTAAGCACCACTTCCTTGTACGTTATCCACGTTGTATGAGACTGTTCAGTTCATTGTAGAAATTATGTTGTTTAAGATTTAAAAGTAAAAATCAAGAGGAAAAAAATGTAACTAAAAGTACCATTAGTCGCGTAAATATTAATGAGAATATTGCCTTAAAGCATTAGCTAGATTATAATTACAGATTTATGACAAAAGAAATAATTGAGCCTATTATTTAGTCAAAAAATCCTAAATTAACAGTGCTAAGTTTACCGGAGTATAAGAAATTCAAATTCTTATTGAGTAATTCTGATGTTCATAACTATAAAGCAGTATCATTTTATGTTAAGATAATTAAAAAAAAATAGTTTGTTAATTATAGCTTTCTCTTTAGAAACACTTTTTCATATAGTTCATGAAATTTTTTCAATAAATGATAAACATATTTTTCTAAAAGTCCCAAATTATAACTCTAAAAGTATCAGGTACATTTTACTATGAAAAATTATATTATGTATTATATCGGTAGAAAAATTGTACTTAGGATTTTTACTATGTGCATAGGAATTTTACCTATATTTGAGATGTGTTCCTACTTTACTATTTTTTATAGTAATAATGTTTTACTATTATTTATTACATTATTTGAACCTTTTACATGTCAACTTCAAGATTTCAATGGACACGAATAAGTCATGCTGTTTAAAATAGACTACATACGTCAATATTTATTGATGAATAAAAATAGAACATGCACCCATTTTTTCTCAAAAATCGATGAACTTTTACTCATTTCAAGATATATCGGAAAAATTATTCAAAAGATTAATTCGACCTAAGATCAATAATACTATTATACTATTATACTATTATTCAATAGTAGTGATTATGGCTCCAATCTTATATTAGTATGAGTAATACATTTAACATCGTGTACTTTTTGCTGCCACTATGAAAACACTCGTGAATATTCTTCTAATTTAACGGGTTTAATATTTTGATAATTAATTTCCTTTGTTCGCATATGTTTTAATTTAAAATATACAAAAGATAAATATGTATTCTCTATTTTATTTTTATTCATTCTCTTTTTCTTTCTACCAAATTTTAACACAACGATATTGATTGTAGTATCGGAGATGGTTATAAAATTAACAATTTGTACAAATAAGTTCAAAACATAACATATTATGTTCTTAAACCAATTTACTAACATATTTCCATTCTTGCAGTTTATTATCCATGTTAATTATTCATAAATTGAATTTATCGCTAAAATAGAAATCTTACACTCTTTGATATATAATAATAATAATATTTCAAAGTATAGGAAAATTCAAAATTTAGCGTTCTATTTTTGCATCAACAAATGGATGTCAGCGACTCATCTTTTTTTAAAAATAAGATAGGAATAAAATATGTAAAAAGTATAAAAATAAAAAATAAATATAAATATAAGGCAATGATAAGGATAGGATAGAACCATCAGCTGCGCCTAACAATTTAATTTTGTTTCTTTTTTAACGTATTGGTTCATGGTATCAAGCTTTCCATAGGATTTCTCCATATCAACAGATATATTATTTTAATTTAACTTTTTTTTCCATTGTTCATCTGAAACCATTTGGAGAGTTTGCTTACATTTATAAAATAAATTTCAAAATTTATTTAAAATAAATTAACGGTGCCGACTGCACCGAAATAAATTCGCAGAATTTCATATAAAATATCAATTTACCATTCTTCTCAATATTGATCATATTTATCCGAAGTTAAACTTTACAAATAAAGATATATTCAATTAATTTATATGTCCAATAAATAAATGCAATTGAAGTGCATTAAGATTACATTATCGTATTTTTTTAAGGTTAGACCATTGAGAGAATGTGGAAGTCATTTACAGTTTAATGCCTACAAATTATTATACTTATTTGTATCGATAGATGTAAAGTACTTCGATTTATTATTATGACCGATTTACTCATAATTGTGACACACGTGACGAAATTCAGTCAATCAGGTCATAAATAAAATTACTTCACTCAGCATCACTTTTTTATATAGGAAAATAAAAATATATAGGTTTAGATAAACTTTACGCGTTTTTACCTTCTATTTTATTTCTTATTGTTATATCAATATTAACACATTTAACAAATTACTTTTTTCAAAGGTAGATTTTTCAATTTTTTTTTAAAAACCCATATCACAGCGAAAAATGTGTATTAATGATGAAACACGTTTTCAAATTTATGATTTATTATATCAAAAACTGCAATAAATATAATCTTATACTATTTTTTTCCCAACAAGTTAATTTATTATTAAACTTTTATTCTACTTTTTGAATAAAGATTGCAACATTACAACTTTTATTTTACACATTCAAAAACTAAATTTTCGATTATTAATAGAAAATATTTAGAGCAATTTCAACCTATAATATTTGTATGAAACGATTTCTTCGTTGTTAGTTTCATATTATGAGTGTATAAACAATATTACAATCTACTTTTTTACTTTCTTATCTTCAAAATTATCCGTATGATAAATTATGATGATTTGAATTTTTATTAGTAAAATTTCAACTCAAAACCACACCTATATGCTTATTTTCCGCCACATAAGTATATCACGCAATTATATCTCAGCCATCAGATCACTATATGCTTCAACATGGCATCCATCACTTGTTTACAAGGTATAAAACTGATAAACAATGAACTACATTATGATTATAAATGATGAATGAAAGATTATATTTTTTATATTTTATTTTTTTGCTAAAAACAAATTAAATTAAATTTGAAATAAAAAATCAACTAAAATCTATTTGAATTCTCGCGGTTTTTTTCATTTGAGTTAATCAGGTCACGAATAAAATGCTTCAATATGGATTTCATCACTTTTTTATAAAGGAATTTTTACTACGTTTTCAGCAAATATTATAAGGTTAATTCTCTTAATGTATAAAGACTCAGAAATAATAATTTACATTATTACAATACGTCAAATTCAGTTCTTAACTAATTTTATTAAAATATATTCTTCAATATAAGTTTCTACATTTATTTATTAAAATGCTACCAGAAATACCTTGCTTCACTATTACCATAGCCACAGAATAGTAAGATATTATTTTGCGTACAAGCCGAGTTTGAGGCCCTCGCCACATATGCGCATTTGCGCGCGTACGAGGGCGTACAAACGCGTACAAATCGCTAAAAATTTTGATAAAGCCAACAACAGAAAGTTACTACTATTCCTCACATGCCCTAAACGAACACACTTACTCCCGGAACAAACGTATCATAACCTTCAATAATATAGCGTTATGATACGACGTTTGTTCCGGGAGTAAGTGTGTTCGTTTGGGGCATGCGAGGAATAGTAGTAAATTTCTGTTGTTGGCACTATCAAAATTTTTAGCGATTTGTACGCATTTGTACGCGCTCGGACGCGCGCGTATGCGCATATATGGCGAGGGCCTAAAGCACACACTTTTATAAATTAAAAACTGCGCAGATGTATGCAGACTGCCCGTCCGAATAAAAGACCGATGCGAAAACAGCCCGACATAAATAACATTTTATAAAAAAAATGATCACATCTCACGTATGTCTAATTATACTTCTCGAAAAACTAATTATTTGTTATTGTACCATTATATTTCTCATAAAAAATAAAAAATATCGTTATCGATAATTCACCTCCTATTTATTCACATAAAAGACATAATTAAGCAAAAATAAATTCACAGAAAAATTGTACCTTCTGTAGTCCAAATTGTACCATCAGTACAATTCTATAAATTTGTTTCTAAAAGAAATAATAGGACAATTCCAAAGCTCTACGCCTGCGTAAATGCATTTCCGGATGACATCCTTGTAAGTTGTAACAATTAGTGGTAATTTGTAATTGTTCTATTATTTCTTTTAGAAACAAATTTATAGAATTGTACTGATGGTACAACTTAGACTACAGAAGGTACAATTTTTCTGTGAATTTATTTTTGCTTAATTATGTCTTTTATGTGAATAAATAGGAGGTGAATTATCGATAACGATATTTTTTATTTTTTATGAGAAATATAATGGTACAATATCAAATAATTATTTTTTCGAGAAGTACAATTAGACGTACGTGAGATGTGATCATTTTTTTTTATAAAATGTTATTTGTGTCGTGTTGTTTTCGCATCGGTGAATAAAAATGAATCGTCTTATCGCTATGCGGTACTGGTTTTTGCTATAAGCGGTGCTACCTATATTGACGTCATGTTCATAACTGTTGAGCGCGAAATTCAAAGTCACTTCAATGAACCTTACGCGAAACTTTTGAAGATATTTATTTCTTTACGAAATTCGATTAAATATTTTTACATATGATGATAGATCGGTTTGATTATCTTTACAATTTTACTGTAAAACAATTGAAACGATTGATAAATATTATTGAAAATATCGAGAAATAGTCTCTCATAAGTTACTAACAATCTAGGGCTTTCGGACGCTTATAAAAGTTGTAAATGCAAGCACGTGAACTGACGTCAGTCTCATTATATCTGTCCCTATCAGAATTGCTTGAAGCGCTTAATTTCTCGGGCTCACCCTTGCAGAGAACAAGAGAGCAAACACGAAACGGAGCCAACGACAGGTTGCAGCACCGGCAGCATTTCGTGGTTCATTTGCGGTACCCAAGGGTGCCATCTATTATCAGGGGGAGGGGGGAATTCGCCTAGAGGTCTCTCTCTCTCTCTCGCTCGTTCGCTCACCCCTCGAAGCTTGGCAGCGGGGGGTTGTTTACACGAAGCACGAGTGCGAGCGAGCGGCGACGCGATTTAATTCGGTTATTATTTTTTAACTACTCGAATTCCGCGAGCGCCGCGCAGATACATATACTCGGTTAATAAATCACGGGGTGTAAAACTCGAAAACATAGATTTTACGATTACTTTTTATTTTTGCGTAAGGTAAATTTAGTGTCGGTATCGCCAACAAGAATTTTAATCAACATACCGTGACATACCGTGTAAAAAGCATTCGGAGTTCGTTACCCTTGTTTGATTACTCTCATAACATATACATGTGACAGTGATCACTCGAGGAAGAAAGCTTCTAAAAATGTCACGCGATGAAAATTATTGTGCATGCCCAGCACGCAGAGTCAATTTCAATGTGTAATGAATAAAGAACGAAAAAGACAACTCGATACAAAGGCATCTTCGTGGACAAGTCGATGGTGCTGTAATTAAATCTAACTAAATTAGACCGATCAGCACCGTACGAATTGCTCGTGGCTGAGTATACCTGTCCCGTGATTTTTTATTTTATTTGTTTTTCTTCTGGACGTTCGCGATTTTACGCCTCGCGCCTGTGCATCTCGCGCGAGCGCTCGCGGCCATTCCATTAATCTTGCGCGCAAGTCTCGATTTATTCCTACATCTCGTTACATCGCCCGACACACACGTGCGTATGAAGCTTTTCAGAAGGAATGTACACTCGCGGCAGATCAAAGCATCGCGTACGCGCCCGACACCATATGACGGTGGTGATTTTCGCTTTGATTTTTTTGCCGTCTCGTTAAGGTTTGTACAAATAAGGCATAAGGATATACATTACTCGTATATCCGCGCACGGCACTCATCATTTCGAATGTTCATTTTCCGCGCAGACTCAAAAGCGAATATGTTCGCGATTGAGAAATGTAAAGGCATCCTCGTAAGTAGCTTTCGAATTTTCAATGTTATCAGCAAGAACAAGAAATGAGCAAATCCGCAACAGAAGAGATCATAAATCCAGTCTCGGGTGAAAAGCCCAATGCGGTCATAAAAAATTCAGCGTCGCCTCAATCAATGAGTGAACTCGTAGAGGCGGTGTACGGCAGTCTATTAACTCCAGTAGAAAAGCGCAGTTGCGTGGGGGCAAATCGTCATACAACCCTCGAATCCATCAAAAGGATATTGCGCAAACAGAAAAGCAGTAGCACACATACAAGAAAGAAGAGGGAGACGTAGGAAAAAAGGAGCTGGCGCGCGCGGCAGCCGCTCCATATCGCACTCATCAATCTTGGACGTCGTTGGCTGGTGGTGGTGGCGGCGCGCTGTCCCAGAGGAGCCGCGGGATGGGGTTGACGCAGCAGATCGTCGTCGCTGCGCGCCGAAGGGCTTGCAGCTTCACTTGTGCTTTTTGTCCGTCGCCTTATTTTTCATGAGGCTTTTTCTCTTGTCGCCCTGATGTGTATTAATGCCGCGCTGATTTTGCCAGATCGAGTTTCGTACAGTAATCTCGCTCTGTGCATTATTTCAGTCGATTATTAATCTTGCAAAACAGCCCGTGATTTATGTGCGCGAACATGCTCACCGAGGGAAGCGATAACTTACAACGTGGACTTCTAAATTATTCACTAGTTTATTTCGAATTTTATAAAGCGTGCGTCCATTATTTCTGCTGCTTCGAATGTAATTGCCATTTGTTATTCCGCTTTCGCTAATCGTTACTGTTAAGGCCGCGTTCCATTGGTCAGCTTGAAAATATGCGCCATTAATTAGAGGTGAGATAGCCTAATGGATTATAACGCTCAATTAAACAAAACAAACAAGCCCAATTACCACTCCCTAAAAGCCATATAGCCGGCTTTGTGACCCGTTGCACACAAGAGCGGCACAGCACATGACAAAAGCGAAAAATAGCTCGACAGACTTTCTGACACGCGACATTACGCTGCCGAGGCACAATGGGGCCTCATTGTTGCCTCGTTGTAATGTTGACGCGCGTGTTCTCCCATAGCGCTGCGCGTTCCACCCCACGCAGCCTCGCTTCGCTCGCGCGGCACAGATCGATGATCTCTGGGTGTCGAAGTGCGCCCGCATTGTGCGTATTATATCGCGCCGCCCCTCGCTTATTTCGAGTGTTATTGCGCGCGCACTCGCATTTCCGGGAATGAACTCGTTTCGCGCCCGATTGATCGCCTGCGATGTGTCCTACACTTTTATGAATTGATAATTGGCCCTCGGCTTTTTGTGGCGCTCGATGAATTCAAATTAGACGGGTGCTACGCGCGATCGTGTCCCGTTTTTTTCCTTTTTTTTTCTTTTTTGTTGCGGACTCCAATGCAGCATCGAGAGCGCGCTCGGCCATTTTTCGTTCGTAACTCTTTTAAGTAATTTAGGCGGCTTTTAATTTAATTTTATGAGCTTGTCTCTTTCACGCCCGTCCCTGAAATGGCTTACTGCACGCGTTTCGTTAAAATTTATCGGCAACGTACCGGTTCGATTTGTTCACAGCCTCGTCGTGTATTGTTTTCACGATTCCATTCGCCATTCGCCGAGAATGCCGTTGATCTAATGCTTATTTCAACGAAGATACGTAAGCTGATCTGCCGAGCGTCCGCATGTCCAAGCAATTGTTACACTCGCCGAACTTGGCCGTAATAAATGCCCATCCGCCTACACTTCGCGCCAGTCCCCCGTTCTCTTTCTCGCACGAGTCACGAGCTCGCGCAGCTAATTACTCATATATCTTCATAACTCGATGTCTCAATTTCGCGAGGCAGCGCGACGGAGGTAAAACGAGAAAGAGAGAGAGAGAGAGACGAAGACAAAAAAGTCATGGCTAAGAGACCAATAACCCGTGACGCGCAGATGCTGATCCGCACGGCGCGACGAACAAATAATACCATAATGTACGCGTGTACATTTTGCAGCTGACGTCGGCCTAGTGCGCGTCTGCACGAGCGCAACATTAATTGCGGACTTCGTACCTTTTTACGAGGCTATCCTTGCAAATTATTAATTTTGATCTTTCTCTCTGACTCTTACAGCTCGAGCACGTTCCATGTAGCTCTGCGCGTCTATAACGTGCGTCTACGCTTTGCCACGTCCATCTGACAATTAATAAGTAATGATTCCTTTAAAACAAAAATTTTAAATCTTGTACTGTGTGACTGAATTATGTTCGATGAATTTGTGAATGCTTGGGAAGAAGGGATCACGAACGTTATTAGATTTAACATTATTATAACAACTACTTACATCTAATAAAATTCTATCACATCATTGTATAGCAATTCATGCAAACTTTAGCTAATTTGTATAGCACTATAAGTTCAGGAGAGTCATATAAATTGCTTATTCACTGATTATATGCCGAAAAGAATGTTACGACTCAAATATACTTCTCTATAAAATTTGGCTATCTTTTGATGAACGGACATAATCTTATCTGCATGCGGATACAAATCCTAGGTTACACAGTAGTCTCCTTCTTGGCTTCTAGCCATCGTCATTCGAAATAATAATACCATTATAATCAATAGCTGGCGATACCCATCGAAACCACACCCCCGCGAAAACACGCAGCCTCTCCCGCGGCAACAAAAAAAAAAAAAAATAAGAGGAGCATCAATGGCATCGAACAAGCAGGGGAAAAAATGAAAAAGGCAGATCCGCGGCAAAAAGAGAGGAAGCGAGAGCAGAGAGAGGATCAGCAGCGCGTGCCAAATAGCGAAGCGAAGCGCAGCTCAAAACTGAGTCTGGGCGCTTGGGTAATAAGACGAAATTAACAGGTAATGTGGATCGATGCGCCCGTCTCCGAGCTAGCGCGAAGACGCGCGCGCGGGGCGATAATAAAAGCGAAATGATTCGGGCCACGGCTGGGTGCTGCCGCTACAGCGCGCGGTGGTGGGGCTGGCGCGCCGGCGGGCGAGGAGAAGGGAAAAAGGAGGGCGTCAACCGTCGGAGGCCCTTTCTTTGCAGTTCGTCACGCCCCGAGCGCGCGATCGGCCGCACCTCGAGTGCCCCACTACGCGCGCGAACAGCCAATCGCGACCTCCAAGCGGTAGCCATGGCAACGGGGCGCCCGCGCGCTTCAGCGCCGTGCAGCCCCGGATCGCCTTCAGGATTGTTCGAAACAATTATCCCGCGCTCAATTCCATTCGGGTGCCTTCGCCCCCTTCGTCCTCTGCCGCGCGCCGCTCGCTCCCTCTCCCTCCCTCTCTCTCTCTCTCTCTCTCGCAAATCGTTTTCGCGAATAAAAATCACACCGAGAGAGCGGGAATTATTTTTAAATCTCGCGCGTGGGAGTCGACTCTACGTATATAGTGGCGTGGATAGTCCTGCCACTGCGGATGGCATGCTCTCTATGTTGGCGAATGGCCTCCTAATGGTCGTCTATATACACGGCGATATGGAAAGACTTTCCTTCGAGAAATTAAACGGCCGTGGGAACACGAATTTTATTACGCGCTCGCGATGTACTTTTGTTGCCGACAGAGAGCTGTGCGCTCTTTATTTTTTATTTCTCGCTCCTCCCCATCTCTACGGCTGCGTGCACGAAAAGCGGCTCTCTTTTTGATGGCTCTTTCGATGAAACGAGCTTTTTATTAACTTTATTGAGTCCGGCAATTGCTCTCGCTTCATACATTTTTACGGCGATGGGCCTTGTTAATTTTTCTGCCAGAGTATTGCATTGCCACTGATAGATTCATTAATTTTGGAATTAAATTATTATTACGTTTAGTGAGACTCTTTCCGTCGAACGTCATTTAAAATCTCACTTTTTAATATTCTTCAGCGTATTATCTTATCGATACATTTTTCGATAATTTCATTCATTTATTTCACTCTAAAAAAATATATCGTTCGCTCCGCTTGTACAGACTACATTTGATTAAAAAATCCCCACGCCTGTATGCTCCCTTTTTATTTTACCGTCATAAAGTGCATTGAAACTTGGCGTAAAAAAGGTCCGCTGGAAATTTAAGAGCGTCTGGATTATCGCGACGTGGCACGGCTATACAATAACCACATAACACTGAAAATCGCTCGTTGCGACGAAATATTTTTCGTACGAGCACACGGCTGGCTGATCGCGCCAGCAGCAGGAGCGCCGCGGAAATTAGAGCACTCTCTGGCATTGGGCGCAGAGGGGGAGTCACAAAATGAATTTCCTCGCGAGCCGCGCGCGAAACTCCATTAAAAGCCAAATTTCGCGCGGCGATCCGATTGGCCAAGAGCTACCGCAGGCAGAGCAGCGAACTCGAGCGCGAATAAATGCGCTTCACGCTCTACTAAGCGATACTTCGATCTGAAATCAACATGATGTATATCCTCGCGCAACCTGCTCAATTGGAATATATATAAAACGCCGTCGGATAATCGCCAGGCAAAAGCTCTTGCAGGATTATTTTTGATAGACTCTATGGTATATTTCAAAACTTTCAGTTTTCTAAGCGCCCGCAGCATATTAATGCCGTGATTTTAATGAAATAAATAAAAATGTTCGCTTAACAAGAGCGTCGATCACATGCACTTGTGCGCATCGATGTACAAGCGGAAAAATCGTCAAGTGCAAAAAAAAAACGTGACCTACGTAATGATACAGTTTTGCTGCAACCGCATGAAAAATAAGATGCTGCGGCGGAGTATACGAATGCCCGTTATTCAGCGTGTGTATCGCCCGGGGTATCGTTTCCGCATCACGTCTCCGCTATTCGCTTCGATTCGCCACGAAATGAATAAGTATATCCTACACCTTTATCGTAGCCGCGATCCTCATATACGTTATATTACACTGACCGTAGACGGAAAATCCAAATGGGACGTTCCGACCATTTGAAATACTATTGAGCTTTAAAACATCAACACCTTGCGCTGAATCCAGTCCAATTTTTTACCAGTTATGTTGTTCGTGACGTTTACTTCTGCTAAAAGTACATGACATTATTAATGTGTTACGTGTAATAACACGTGACAAATTGAAAGTACCTACTCATAAAATTTTCCTGCACTTGAATTTCGTAACATTAAATTCATAATTCAGCCCCGATAACACCTAATCGTCTACGCATACGAGTATACACTGTGAATTGTAGGATAGGGCAATTTCGACCTAAGCGCGTGGTCAGCACAAATCACAACCGGGCGCGGGCACGCATTTAAATTCAGATTATGCTACGCATACATGCGAGAATAATCGCTGAATATCTGCGCCCAGCTTAGGGTCAAATTAGTGCTGAAATTTCGAATCGTTAGAGAGCGTATGTGTGTATACGGCTAATCTAAGTAAGGACTAAAGAGAGAAGCTAGGATTATTTATCGATTTAAGGGTGTTTCAAAGAAATTCGCTCGCTAGCTGCAAATTTTCATTCGAGCAGTCTGTCTTATTCGCTGCCGAATGAAAGACTTTTATCAGCATGGTGCACGCTTCGAGAATATTTTCGTAGAATGGAAAATTACTTGTTTGAAATGAATAAAAAAAAACACAAGTTCTATAGTTTCACTTAGTTAACACCGCCATTAAAATCCTTTACCAATAGCTAGAACAAAAAGCAAAACTCCACGAACTCGTAACCGCAAAGCTCCAGCGTACAGCATGCAACCGGAATTAGCCTCGGCGTAGAATTCTCTCTCTCTCTCTCTCTCTCTCTGTCCGCAAGCTCTCGCAATAGTAACAGCAGTAGTAGCGCAGAGGCGTCTAGTGATAGTAATAGGTGCAGGCCGGCAGATTAATTGTAACTGCATGGTGCGGGCAGCGATTTGCCTAATTAATTCGGTTACTAATGGGCGCCGCATGCGCGCGCGGATCGAATGCTGCAAGCTCCAAAGCTACACCCCGCGCGTTACATGCAGCCTCGCCATCGCCGCTCTGAAATTGCACGATTCTTGCTAATCAAGGCCGCTCGCAGTTATCGCTTTTACGTCCGCGCCAGTAGGATTTCGCCCGTTCTGCCATGTACGCGCGACATCAGCTTCGCTCCGCCTGTTATTTGACGCGCTCGGCTTCTTTTTACTCTCGAACTGAAGTAAAAAAATTGTAAGCAGTAGCACAACTTCGAATCTAACTTTTACGATAAGCGTTTGAAGCTAATCACGACGTAAAAAAGACAGATAAGCGCTTCGAGTCATCTGCCTATAACATTTTACAATTAAAAGCTTGGGGAGAGAAAAAAACCGACCGGAAGACATTCGATTATCTCACGAGAAATTCTCTTCGCCGTCCATATTAAAAAGACCTACAAGTCATGGAAATAAGTGTAATGGATTTCTCAAGCAGCAGCAGCAGCAGCAGCAGCAGCAGCAGCAGCAGCAGCAGCAGCAGCAGCAGACGGCGAATCGATAGCTCAGGAAAGCAGACAAAAGCTGCGGCGCGATCGAAAGAGAAACGGAAAAAAAGGAAGAACAACGCTACACTCCCTCTCGGTTTCATTCATGTTGCGCTGCGCGAGCGCGAAAAAGCTGACTTGGATCGAGCAACACAAAAGCCCCCCGAGCAGCAGCAGCAGCAGCAGCAGCAACAGCCGTGACAAAGAATTGCAGCCGTCTTTTGCGGCCTCGGATTCGCTCGAATCGATTCCTCCTTCAATTAAACTAGCGCTTTTTCATTGCCGCGACTCATTGTGCAGCTACGGAAGCTCGGAGCCGCCGATTGAAGTTTTGCAGCTGCAGCTTATTAATTCCTCGTCGAGTGTAATAGAATGAGATTATTTCGAAGGCTCCTTGATTTTCGCCGCTGTCGAAGGATTCGACCAGTCTTTTTCTCGAGATGCTCTTGTAAAATCAGACATCCATGATAGCTCATAATATTATATAAGTTTCTACTGTTTATAATATGTCTGTCAACAAATTTTATACGAAGTCGCAATTAACCTTGAGAACAATTGAGTGACGAACGCAAACATTTCCATACTAAACCGCTGCTGGAACCCTCGTCGATAGAGAAAGAGAGACAAAAATGAAAGTTGTTCTTTTTTACCTCGACCTTATAGTATTCAACTACTTTCCCGGCGGAATTTCGAAATATAGGTATAGACGCGCGACAAAATTTCCGGGGATATTGTCTTGAGAAGAAAAGTTGCCGGTCGTCCTCTCTCGTTCTCTCTCTCTCTCTCTCTCTCTCTCTCTCTCTCTCTCTCTCACTAGCGTTCTTTATGCAAACTTGTAATAACGTTTGGCAGATGTATCTGATATAGCGAACACGCGGGTGGCAAGATGCCTTAGGCCGTTTGACTCTCCGCGAACTTTTATCGAGTCAATTTAAGTTGCGACACGCGCCTGAACCGAGGGGACGTGTATATTCGAGCCCCTGCTCGGACCCTACGCCTCTCTTGCGTCTATGTGTCTGCCTGTCTGTATATGTGTCGGGGATGGTCGCGCTGCTCTTATTATCATTGTATAATAATGTTAAGAGATTCGATTAGGGAGTGAGCCTCGCCGACACATAAATTCAGCCGTCTCCACGTCTCTGTCGTGCGCTCCTTTTCGGCATTAAGGACATTATTCGGCCATGTCGCTAACAGACTGCGGATTTAAAGTCTTACGTGTACAATATACGTACTGCGGGTCAACGAATTTTCGACTTAACGTTGTCATTGTGTCGTCCCTCCTCATCCTTGCAAATTTCCTTTTGCTAAGTGGATTGCTCTTTTTAGTTCAAACTGTCTTTTCAGCTGGAATAATTTCATGAATATTGACGAACAAAGTTTCCATAACATTTTTCTAATAAAAACACTTTTACAAACTTGATTCTGCGTTTCTATTTTGCACAAAGTATTATCTTTCAATACTGGCATATTCAAAGGGAAATCAAAACAGTTTAACCAAGCATTTGAGCTTGCCGTAGTAAAAATATATGATATATGCTAAGGTAACGGTTACATCCGTAATGTAAATGCGATGTGCAGGTGCTGTGAAAAAGTTCGAGCCACGGCTCAACTTTATTTCAACTCACGTGCGAACTCAATCCAAGACTCGATTTTCCATTTCAAATCGAGCGGATATCAAACGTCAAGCGCTTCATCCATATCAATCATATAAAATTTCGCAGGGCTCTGCACTAAAACATCACTACAGCTACTTACGCTGATACAATATCCATTTCTCATATTGATATATTTTTCTTTTTTTCGTGATTCTTGTTCGACTCTTGAGAATTCCAAATAATGAAATTTGCTGTCAAAAAAGAAATCATTAAGACATAGGAAAGAAATTATTTTGAAATAGATATTATGTTCGTAACCTGATCCAAAGGTTGTTTCGTTGTGTATAACTTGAGTATCGTCGTAGAAACTAGAATATGAACTAAACTAATTCAGACACTGTACTTCGCTGAAGTTCAATAGTTTGATTATTAACCTACTTAGCAGCATATCTGGAATATCAATAATTATTTTATTTTATCGCTTTGAGCTTGAATAATGGAAATATGTTTATCAACATAAATTTCGGCTTAAAAGTTACTTTCCAAAAGCTTTATCAAATCATATTTCAATTGGCTTTTATTGGAAAATTATTAATTAAAATAGTAACAATTATTGGATATACTCATAGTACGAATATCTTTATTATATTTCATTTAAATATATTTTTATTTCATTTATGTGATTTATTCCAAAATATAATGAATGAATGGTGATTTTATTGGCTTATATGAAATATACATTGCCATGTTACTCCAAAATACAAATCTTTCGAATTAAGGCTGCTGACATCTTTTGGTCTCTTTCTTTTCTAAATGAGTCCTCATAAGTATCTACTGCACCATATTCGAATATCCTGTAGATCCTTAAGTGATATAGTTAAAACCTATATTACCGGCAGTGAATATCCGTACCTTCAGTCGGGGGCATGTAACCAACGCAGGAATTACGAACCAATAAAAAGGCATCGTTCAAATATTCGGAAGATTGCAATCAACTAAAAAAGCAAAAATTATAATCAATTAAAATTTAGAAAATCAATCAATTAATATTCAAGAGTAGGGATACATAAGAATCAAACAGCTGTAAAATCATTACCTAAAATAAACTTCGATTACTTAAAAATTTTTGACCAAATCCTAGTCGAAGAAGCCGATGGTGATCAACGTTTGGCGCACGAAAAATCGCACGTCTCAGCGAAAACGGCCCGAGGCGGCGTCCTTAAGCTCGTAGTTCGTTCAGCTCGTAAGTTTTAAAGTCAATAAATGTAACGGTACACAGGTGCACATTTCAAATGTACGTACACGCACACATACACAGAGAGAGAGAGAGAGAGAGAGAGAGAAGGCCGGCAGTGGCGGTGGCCAGAAAGTGAATAACGGATCGAGGATCGGCGCGCGCGTAGTACAGAGAGAAAACGGTGAATGGGGAATGATAATCCTTGCGACCTTATTCGCCCAGCGCCGCGCACTCGCGAGACGCGTTTTTTCATGCGACGAGTTTTCGCGAGGAGGAGGAGGAGGTGACGGCGGCGGCGTCGCACGGTCTATACACGCGGGTTCGTTATACTCGCGGTTTTATTATGCGCGAGTGTATGCCGAGTGAGTGGTGAGCGAGAGACGCGCGTGAGAACGGCAAGCTGTTGGTGCGTTGCTGTGACGCGCTGCTGGAGATCGATGAGTCGTCGGCTTTTGCCTCGTTGCAGCTCCGCGCAAGCACGCCTATCTTTTATCGCTCGTACACGCGCGCGATAGTTAACATGCGAAATCTTTCAGCTTGTCATGTCGCGTTCTCGCCGCGCTTCGCGCGTCCACTCGCTCTCTCGCTCGCGCCCGATGACCGCTCACTTGAGATGCGCCGAGACGGGCCTTGCATCGGCGCTCGCTAATTATTTATAGCGCAATAATGCCTGCGGATCACTGACGTTTTTTAAGGCATCGATCACCTCGACGATTAGCTGCAAACGTGTCATTACGATACAGCGAAGAGAAAGAGACGCCTTTGAACTTGCGAGCGTGCGTGAAAAAATACGTGCATTCTACTTTCTCGCGTGAAATTCGGTCAGACGTAAGGTATGAATGGAACGACACTGATTAATCTATAAGCGAAGACATAATTATTTTTGACGTGTTATTTTTCAGAGACCAATGAGACGTTACTGAACGAATTCCTGCTAAAGCCATACCATCCGAGATCAGCCCTCAAGGCAATAGTTGAATCATTCGACTCCTTTCATCAGCGCTCTCACCCTTTAGTACCGCAATAAAACTCGAGAGATCACAAAAGAAGCCAATTTCAATCAACGGTATTGCACGTTTGCTCATATGCAACTCGATTATTTTTATGCTTTAGTTAGTTACGCTTAACTCGTCATAAATCTAAATTACTCTATTACGATTATTTTTTTATTTTCAGTACTCATGAAAGTCAGAATGTACTATGAACGTCTCGTGGCAACTGGTGGAAAGTAACATATGATGATGGCTATACTTTTGTCAGTTGTCCAAGTAGCGTAAGTGCCATTAACCGAAAAAAAGCAGATAAACATTTTTGTTCAAATTTGAAAAAAAAAACTCATGGCTTCCTATACTTGGCTGAAAAATACTCTTGTTTCTTCATCATGTTTTACGCGATTTATGTCAAGTTCACATAAATTATGAGAAAACATTGAAACTTAGATTAATGCATTATGCTTTAAAGATGCTTTCTCACGAGATTGAAAAATGTTGAAACATAGCAAACGAAACAAGGTATAAGTCTGACAAAGTTTTCAAGTACTTGGAATATTCATTAGCTTCATCATCTTAACTACTATAACATATCCATTATGTCGTACACATAGACGACCATGCTATTTAATCATAAAGTATACGAAATGTGTATTGCGCCTTTGTTCATGCCGAAGACAAATTTTACGAGCTTAATTTCATTTATCAGAGGTACAAAAAGTACACGATGATTCATGTGCATCCTTTCAAGGTGAATGCCATGCGGTTTGCAGTCTTATTCCCATTACGGTTCATCAGTGTGTTCTCAAACATTATTAAGTGATTAAGTACTCTGAAACAAAAATTGAATTTTTAGTTACACGTCGAAATGACTATTCATCATGCACTCTTGATCGTTTTCCTTTACTTTCGCAAAAGGCGAGGATATACTTTTCAAAGAATTTTCAATAAACGAAAATAACACACGTAATTTACAACTAGCATTAGTACAACTTACAATATACCAAAATGAAGCTGTTAGCTTGGACGCGATGATTGACAGTTGTACTCAAGGTTCGAGTATATCGTTAGAAACTTATAGCTTACAAACAGCATCCATTGGACTTTAACGTTGTCCGTGTATCGATCTAATTATTTAATCATCTGTCTCGTAAGAGAATCATCGACGATTAATATTACGAAATAAAATATCTCAGGCTTGAACGATTATTACTGGGAAAAATTTTCGCAAAGCTGCGGCGTATCAAACGGTACCGACATACCACGTCGCTCGACTTATAATTCATGCTTATCGGGCTCAGATGCGGGACCCTTGCGTGTGATGTATTTGCCTGACAATTAATAAGCCAGGCGGCCAACGTCCAAAGGACCAACAAGATGTGTGCGTACATGTACCTGTCGAGTAATCCGAAACGAGAAGCGAGAGCACAGGTAAAATCCGAAGAGAGGAGATCGAGCAATCAGAGAGCAAGAGAGAGAGAGAGAGAGAAAGAGAGAGAGAGAGAGAGGAGGAGGCAATCGGAATGTGTGCAGCTTCGCCTTGGATCTTTCGACTGGTGTGCGTGAGCGCTCTCTTACCACTCGCTGGCTCGCGCAGGTTCCGTGGTATGCATCTATACTCGGCAGTTGGCGATATTGACAAATAGGGAAGTCGAAAAGTGAAGGCCCATACGCGAACGCCGGCAATCGATTCCAAAACGCAGAGCGAGGAAAGAGGATGTTCGCAAAGGAGTAATCGAAACCGATCGGATGTCAAATTAATAAAAAAAAAGATCCCTCTCTCTCTCCCGAGTCTTCTGCTGGTCTCCACCTCTCTTTCTGCTTGGCTTATAGTTGTATGGGTTCTGCGTTCCCAGGTGCACACACACACACACACACACACACACACTGTAAGGCGCAAGAGGCAAAAGTATATAGCGTTCCCGTCTGGTAACGGTATACACGTACACAGACTAGCACAGGTAGGCCTACAGAGACTTGGAAAGAGGAACAGGCTGACGGTGGACGGTGGCGCCACGTGGTGACTCTCTCTCTCTCTCTCTCCTGCCTCTACCTGGCCCGTAAGGCACTCGCGCTCTCCCGACTGCCGCGCTCTCAACTCACCTAGGCGAGGTCGGTGGCGGCACAGCGGCATACCACTCCGCGTCGAGCGCCGCGTATCTCCCGAGAGTGCGACCGACCCTCTCGTGTGTGTGCAGTCTCGAATCTGTCCTCGCGCGTGATACAGTGTTGTATGCGGAGAACGCTACCATCTCGTCTTAGCGTTCGCCATACACCGTAGTATCGCCGTCCCTCTGTTTCTTGTGTGTCGTGTGTTTTTCGAATGCATTCAGTGCTTCAAAGGACTCGACGACGAAGACTTGGCCAAAGATAATTTGCGAGTGGAAACGTTCGCGACGTGTAGGTGAGTCGAAAGAGAGAGAGAGAGAAAGAGAGAGAAAGAGAGAGAGAGAGAGAGAGAGAGAGAATCGTTCCCCTGCAGCGCGAGCCGAAGAGCGAGAGAAAGAGAGAGGCCACGACGTCCGGTTGGGATACTTGAATGGCCGGTTTAGACTCCTTTAACAGTCAAGTGTCGCCTTTTAGATTCCTCTAAAACCGCACGTCTATATCGAGGAAGAGGCTTCGAGTATTGGGCGGCTATCGAGCGATTGTAAACAAACGGACATGAGAGTTGCGAGTAGCGTTGCCCCTCTTCCTCGCGTGCGCGTCGAGACTCGCGATGCATCTGCGCTCTCTAAGCCAGCTAGAGAAAAACGATCAGCGGCGCGGGTTATGTCACCCGCGGACTAATGAAAACCGAAAAGATAAAGGCGAACCAGCCATTAGCGCGGAAGAGAAAGCACGCGATATCTGGCAGTAAAGCGTATTTACGGTGCAGCGACGGCGGCGGCATACCGTCGAAATCATTAATTTGCCACGCTCGTAAAATACTTTGCCGCGCGGCATTTTGCGCCTCGCGACCTCAGCCCCGTCATCGGCACTTTAATTCGATTCCCACACGTGCGTTGCAAAAGTGCATTGCAGCTGCGGCTGCCGTGCGGCGCGCCGCGTCCGAATAAGAGCTAAGCGCGCGATTTGCCGCGTACGCTGCGCGCATTACGCGACTGCAACGAGAGGGAAAGAGGCAAATTAAATCGCCGGCAGAGGATCGGCGGAGGATCCTTTCTCTTGGCGCGCGGGCGCACGCGTCGCGTTTCAGCTCTGCTCGCGTGTGCCGCGCGATTGCGCGCGACGTGACGAAACTGCTGGTCGTCGTCACCTGCATAGATATGTGCTTGCGAAAATAGGACGACGATCGTCTGACCTCCGTCGCTGGTCCGCTTCGAGGTGGCTGTCCCCTTTTATCGGCCAGGAAAAAGAGTTCCCCCGCAGGAAAAATTCAAACTCGCGAGAGTGACCGCGGCAAATAAGATACACGCAGTCTTCGAATACTCGCGTCTAACGGTGCGCAATTGAGTCGATCACTTGGCTCGCCAAGATCGTTATCCTACGATCTGTCTACAAACGAAACTCATCCCTTCCCTCGCCGATAATTACAAAGAAAAAAGTTGAAAGCCGATCGATCGACACACGAAATAAGCCTCTTGCGAGACAAGAGAGCGATGAGAGGAGGAATGACTCACGTGCACACAAGGTGACCACAGGCTCGACGCGCGAAGCGGAGGCATCGTCGTCATCAGCATCGAGAGAGATGTGCAAAAAGCAACGATATCGGGTGAAAGTACGATCAGTGCAAGGACCATGCGCGCGCACATAACATTGTCTGTTGAGACAGAAGAGAACACACATACACACCGGCAAAAGAGAGCACGACATTAACGGGCAAAGCAGACCGTTATCGTAATTCTCTCCCGCTAACTTCTACGATGTGTTCTCTCCGCCGTTGACGCGTGTATTATACATATATCTGCTCGGGCGGACATTGTCCCTCGATCGCTCGCTCCAATGCAACACAGCTGATCGTTCCGTTTTTGCCCTCGTAACTCGTAATTATCGCGTGGCTTCGTTGAGCATCGATTTTGCCAACGAGTCATTGCTCAAAGCTCAGCGCGCGATAGATCTTGATCGTTGACAGCCAGGTTAATTTCACGCGCAAAGTCCTGCTTTTTTTCCTCGATGCGATGCGACGTGGTTGTTATTTTCTTTTTCCTTTTTTTTTTCTTCAATTACGATAGTTAAACTTTCTCTTCGCTCGTTGGAACTGATGCGTCATGACGATTTAGTATATACGCATATCTATTTTGTAAGGTAGAGCACATGATCTCCACACTTTTGCCCCATACAACAATCGAAAGTCAAGATCATATCGTGCATAGCGATCGAGTCACTCCAGTTTAGATTTAAAAATGCCAATTGTGTGAGCTTTTCAACCGAACGTTTAAAAGTAAATTCCACTTTGCTCAAGCACTCGCGGCCATGCTTTTCTCTTCTTCTCACGATGCATCATACAGTCGCTCAGCTCGCGTGGGCATAAAAATTAACCGTACTCAAGCGTGAGAACAAAAAGAAGTATATATATAAGGAGGGAAGTTGAGCCACCATCGTACTACCGGTTGACTTCAAAAAGGGAGGAAAAAAGTGCGCGGACAATTTAAAATTCAAATGCGTAGCAGCGGTGCGCAGTCGGCGTGTAAAAAGTGTCAGCAGCGGAGAGCGTATTCCCCGACGATAAATCGTCGGATGATCGATAAAACATTTATACGCTTTCACAATGGAGGCGATTGTGCGTAGCGACACACACGCGCACCGTCGGACGGCCTCCTTCCGCGCGTCGTGTGGCCGCCGCCACAAAAAAAAAAAAAAAAAAGAAAACTCGCGCGACCCGAAATGCCCGACAGACGCGACGCGCTAAGCTCCTCGACGTTCGTTATCACGCGCCAGCCGCAGACTCATTTTTCTCGGACACACGAGCGGGTACGGCATCCGAAGGTCGTCTCGCGTAGAGGAATGTTTCTCGACCCACATTTTTTCCCCTGTCAATTTATACAGCCGCATTCTTTCGTGTTCAATGAAACATTGCATTGGCAGCGCCGCGCCGCTGAATACTTCATTCTTAGCTTGACGGCGTACTATTCTCGTGCGCGAGCGAAGTCGCTCGAGATGCGCGCGACTTCATAAAGAAACGAGAGAAAAAGGGGAATGAGGCCAAGCCGAATGGAATCTCGCGGAGACCGAACGGTCGTTCCTATGCAAGTCGCGCGAGCATTGAAATTCCCGCGAGCGTGCGCGTCCGACCGAAAAGTCGAACGCGATAAGCGGCGCCTTATCAATGGCGCACCTTGTGCGTTCTGCGCGCGCTCGAAGTGCTCTCTCGCAAGTGCTCGTTGTGGTTCACCCGATTTTCGCCAGCGTTGCGTACTCGCGCGCTCGGCCGATCGAGATAATTCACCCGGCGCGCATGCAGCATACTCGTTTGATGGCTTTACGTGCGCGCGTAACAACCTAGCCGGACGGAATTCGGCAAAGCGGGAGCAAAGCGAAAAAGTGTCTCTCTCGCGCCCGCGAACCGAATGAAATATGAGCGGAGTGTGCAAGCGCGCGCGCGAAATCGAAAGTCGTATGAAATCAAGTATTGCGGTATACGTAGCGGCGCGCGGATCACACTGGGAGGGGACGAATCAATGGGAAAAAATGAAAAAACAAAAAAGCGCATCCGCAAGCTTGATGTGTATTCGCGAGAAAAAGTTATCGGCCTCGCGGCTATCCGAGCGAGAAAACCGCATGTATTTCGTCAGATAGCTGCCGGTAGCTAATAGAGAGAGCCGCGCTCGCGCTCTCGTTTCCCTCGATGGAAAAAAACGTGCAGCACTCGCGGCTCTTTTTTGTTTTTGTTTTTTCTTTTTGTTCTGTCGTTTCCTTTCCGCCTTGTAGAAATACAACGCGAACGGTGACTATTGGCATCGTTTGCCACGGAAATGAACCGGAAATCGCTGATCTACAAGTGTATTTGCAATGCACGTGGCGCTTTGAACCGAACCCCAAAGGTTTGCACAATTGGCTTGTAGGCCCACAATACACCCGTATCTCACGCGACTTTTTGAGAGTGGCTCACTTAGACAATGAAATTTCCCTTTTCGCGTGGCTCCGTGTGCGACAATATGAGCCGGATTATGCTCGTAGACTTATGTAAGCGCAATAGTCAGCGCATCCTATATCTTCTCTCTTTGTTTATATACCATCGGCGCCGTCGCTGCTTTCTCTATATGTCTGGCCCGATACACGACCGCTTCGTTAGCGTCTCTGCTTGTTCATCCTCATTTCCTGCGCATATCCTGTGTCCATTTGTGGGGCAAAGCCCTTGGCCTAGTCATAACTAATTATTTATTTGTTTGGGAATGAGCAAGCGCGCGCAAGAGAGAGAGAGAGAGAGAGAGAGAGAGAGAGAGAGAGAGTGGATTCGAAAGGGAATACTTCTTCCGGGATTTAATGCCAACGACTGGTATATTCCTTTTGTTGCAACAACTTTAAGCAGCGGAAAAGACATCGTCATAAATGTTCTTTTTTTAATTTCAAAAGGTAATTGCGACCATTTCCTTCTTGTTTTATAATTGACTAAGATTGCTTCAAATGTTGTAAAAAAATTCAGATAAAATATTTGCAAGCTCTATATTTTAGATTTTCAATCAACCGCCACTTTATCGAGCATATTAATAAGTAAATCTCGTCAAAGCTCAATCTTGCCTTAGCGGTATCATCATCAGATATAATTATTTAACAGTCATGAATCCAAAGAGATCCCTCCTGTAGCGCTTTCAAATTTCTCAAGACAAATCTTAATCCGTTCATTTCGCGTGGATGATGTGTGTATATAGTCGCTGACAAACTAGGCACGATGGAATGCGCTTTTTCGTTTCGCTCTCGAGACAGACGGTAAGAATGCAGCGAGTCCTCGCCTCAACGATTTATCCATTCTAAAATGCTTCTTCGCACACGGCGTCAGCTCCGAGGCCACGAGACTCTCAACGTACTTGATGAGTTGATTATACGAGCAGCACGCGAGAGCTGCTTTGACGAATTAGCCGCGGGACAGACCACATCCGAGTGGCTTCGTCAGTGTCTGTAGCAAGTCTGTGGCGCATGAGTTAAATGTAACTTTGATCAATGATCCATTCTCACGACAAAGGTCATGAGCTACAAACGCGTACAAGCCGATCTACATAGAGGCGAAACCGCGTCATTGTACATCGTCGAAACTCCGCTTGAACATTTCGACAAACGAAGCGCTTGCGGAACGAGCAATTAGAAAATGGACTGTCCCGAGAAGGGATTGGCTTCATCTGCGTCTGCATTGGCACAATGGACAATTCGCTAGTGGCGGCGAATGTGACGAAAGATCCAGTTGGCGCGCGTATCTATTGTTCAAGCTCGCGCTCGCAGCCGGCATGTATATGGGTGTAGCCGCCGATGGCGCACGCCTATCCTTTTCTAAAGCTTTCTTTTTCGCGTTCATTTGCATCGCTCGTAAATTTGGTTATAATGGCTCGCGGAAGCTGCACGGCTATCGCTGGTCGCCGCAGCCGATCGGTTTCTTCAAATTCATTACGCTCGATTTATCGTGTACCGTGCAGTGCAATAAATAACCTGCGCCAATACGATGTTTGTTAAAATTGGCGTTAAAAGCGAACCTCGCTTGTCGATTGCCTTTTCTTCTCGTCGTCGTTGCTGCTTATAGTTTCATGAGAGAAAACCGAGGAGCGTGACAGTTAAATGAGTCTTTTAGCATAATTACCCACAGAGCTTTTGCATAGCGTGTTTATGCATGCGTAAACACAGTGTAAACTTGCTTGTCTTTTCGCCTCTTCTCTGCCTATTAACCTGTACTTTTCTCGCTCACCGAATTCTCACCAACGATCAGATTTAGTCGCGAAAAGAGGGATGCCGATTTCGGAGAGAGAAAATTAATCGTGAAAAAAACAAAGCAACAATCGCGCTTGCTCCGTTACAGTTGCGCCAGTAAGGGAGCAAATCTGGAGCGCATACTTCGCGTCCAGCTGGGTTTGCGCGCAAGCGTTACTCACCCGTGCGGCTGCTGCTGCTGCTGGCTGTTTATTAGCATAATATTGCGAAACGGAAAACGCATTCTCAAGTTCCGTAGCAGCAGCTGCCGCGAGCTGCGCGTTTATCGCGATTTATGAAAGTCGTATCGAGTCTTAGCTGTGCATTTAACCGAGAAATACGAGGGCAGCTTTTTTTTTTCTTTCGCTGAAAGCATAAGCGCGCCGCTGTGAAGTGATCTCGGGCGCATGCAAAATTAGGAGAGTATAATTAGGTGTCGCGAGCGGGATATGGGCGTGTGAGAGGAGGAAAATTGAATGCGCGCGAGAGCTCGTACGAGTGCAGTATTGTTGGATTGCGCGAAATTGACGCCTATTATCCAACGACTTCAATCTCGGAATGTTGCACGCGAAGAAAGAGTATCGACGGATTAATCGAGCTGGGCATGAGTGATTGCTAGTCGAACGAATTTCAGAATGTGCACGAGCCGATTGTTCGCGAAATTAAAAGTCGAAGCTCGCGTCGAACCCAGTAACCGAGAACATGAAAAAGAAAAGCAGATCGGTACATGTACGCGCGCGCTTTGAACCTAACTCACGTACTCGATGGCGGCAGTTGCATGCGCATGGCCGCATTTTCACTTTGGCAAAGAACGAGGCGGTGGCCGCTTGACATTGGCTCTCTTCTCCATTCGCGAACGAACGCAAGAGAAAGATCCACATTCCAATCGTTCCTCCAAGGCCGTGCTGTATATTACTCCTCTCGCTACGGCTACTTCGGCCACGGCTCTCGCTCTCGCGCCTATACGCTTCTCGCCGCCTGCTGTATAAGCGTATACGATAATACACCGGATTTCGTGCTGCCGCGAGCTTTGAAAATCCTGCCGAGATGTTATTTTCGAACCGTGAGTATGAATTTAAGTTGCAGAGCTTGAATATATCAATGACGTTTGCACATCGTTGGTTTACGTCTCGAGAGCTTTCTAGAGCTTTTATTTGAAGAAGGCAAAGTAAAAATCCTTAGATTGATTAGGTCCGATCGCCTATAACTAGAGCTTCAAAGCGAATTCGTGATTATATAGTAAATTCCAAGTAACGCTTATCAGTAAAGTGTCACTACTGATCTCCCCGTGAGCTCGCTCCGTAATTTTTTTTGTCTTCTCGGGCAGCTCGCCTATCATCCCACGTATACGCGACATTACTAAGTGTAACTAATTGCGAGGGAATGATGCTATGGTTGCTGCATGCCTTTATATGCTGCGATGCTTGTGCGTGCGACAGACTCTTAGGCACTTTTTGCAATGTATATAACGACGAAGGAGAGCCGGAAGTCGCGTGCGGGGCAATGATATGCGGGCCGGAATACAATCCGTTAGAGTTATGAGTGACAATCGACGTGGCTCTAGGAATGCTTGCGTTTCTGTCTGTCTCTATCTCTCTCTCTCTCTCTTCCTCTCTCTTGCAAAGTTCGTCGTTCTGACACACGTAGCTGCGCACATGTGTGCACATGAGAGGGGAATGCCATTTTATCGGTCTCGATGCTCGAGCAATCTCGCTATATCTAAAGCACTTTAATTTGCCTTTTATCGAATTTATTCGTTGAACACACGATTAATTAATCAAAGATTATTCGCGACGAGGAAAAGAAAAAGGATCGCTGCTCGAGCAATACAATAGGCTCATTTGAATTTGAAATTTTCGCGTGGTTTCGTCGCTCGAAGAAACATTAGCCAATTCGAAGTGTACAATGTATTTTTTCCCTTCACAATCTCTGGTATTAAGTGTCCATAAAATACTAGATTTTGTCGCCATGCGTTCGTGCATGTGCAACTTGCATACAAAGTCATCCAGCTCCAACTGAACTCCGCGGAAACTTTGCGCAAACTCGCCTGTAGCCAATCATTTCATTTGCGCAAGTTCACCTGGAGAGGCTGCGCCGCGTGCACTAGAAAGATAATGATTTATCGTCTGCGTGGAGAATTAATCAACAGCACATTCCCAAAAGGAATAAATAAATTCCCGAGGCAACATTTTCAATTACCCGCGCAGAGGAGCTATGTAATTTACACTCGGAGGCACGCGCGCACTTTGAACGAGTCATTCACGTCTCTTTTGTGTCTGTGTGCTTGCAGGTGTCTGCTGTGACCGAACGAAAAACGAGAAAATGAGGGCGAATCTCCGTGGCAGTGGCATTTAACGGACGACTCGGTGCGGAAAAATGCATAGCGAGTGGCAGAAGGTGAGTTTCGACACGCGCGAGATTTTGCTCGGCGTGTACGTGCGCGTATGCAGTTCAGCCGCCGGCGTTGTGCGGCTTTCTCGTGCACCACGCACGACGAATTGTTGGCTTTTATCGCCGCGGCCGATGACCTACTGACTCATTTTTATTCTCTTTGATACTTTCCGATCATGTGCGATCGTTTGCCTTTACTTCCCTTATCCTAGCTCGTTTATACATCGCCAAAAAATACATATATCGAAGTCATTCGTGTACAGTGTATAGTGAATACGTTCGATGTTAAATATTGCTGTAAACGAATTTCAAACGATAACTTGTCATGATAATATCCGACAGGTAGCAAAAGCAATCGTGCGCTCACATGTATATATTGCCAATGAGCATGCGAGCCTCGCGATACGATAACCCATTCTTGAAATTAATCATATTATGTGAACAAAAATTAATTTATTTGCTGACTCATTAGCGTTGCAGAAGAAAACGAACTTTATAATACTGCTCTCGCAGTCGACTGCTAACACGAAACAATTGTTTGATTATTTCAACAATAGTCCCCAAAGTATCAACGCGCGTCACAACCGCGATTCACTTGATGTTTAAACGACTGCTCATATTAAGTAAATAATGAAAGCGCTCCGAATGAATCTCGAAATCACAACTCTCGCGAGCAGACAAGGACCTCGCCCTCCCTCGGTAAAAAAAAAATCGGGAAGCAAAGCCGCTAGTTGTGGATCATTTTCTTTTCGTGGGAATGGAAGAAAGTTTCGCTGAAATTCGCGCGACTATTATCGACGACGAAGACGCTACTTTCACCACGAGTCATGAGAGAAGAGAAGGACTGCGACTTGTCGGAGGTATTTGACCAAGCGCGACGCTGCATCAATTACGCGCGTCGTTAACCCGAAGCCATCGCCACGCGGCGCCGCCGCCACGTCGCTTAACGGCACAAGACCCCCACCCTGCGACCACGTGTGCCGCGCGAGTTGATGATCCTTCCGTTGCCGCTGCTTATGGGCGCCAATGGAATCTCGACGCGGTTATGAAATCGCTTCAAAGATAAGTTCGACATAGCTAATGGAGATTTTTCGAATAGCTTGAGACTTGGCGAATTTTTCCAGATTTATATTCTCAGGGGTGGCTTGTTTTTTATTCTGCCTGGATAGTTTCTGCACGGCAGACTGACCAACAAAAGTTCTCGTCAGAGCTACTTATAGAAATAGTTTAAAACTTCAATTTGCACGAGCTTTTTCAATATTCAATTATGCGATAGTTTACTGTATTTATCAAAATGATAACAGCACCCACTACTTTGAGATCGTACGATTTAAGAAATAACTGCACACGCGACGCTATTCCCTATACGATTCATCGCTACTCTGATTTATGATTCCTATAAAACGGAATTCTCAAGCTTTTATGTACGTATTTTTTAATATTAGTGTGATTTCGTGAACTTTTATGGGCATTCTTTCTAGACGGTTTCACCGATAATCAGAGTTTTATAAGATTTTTCAAAACAAGATAATCCAATAACTTGTAAATTTCATTATTTTTAGAATGCAATGTACAATGTAATATTGTCCAACATAAAGATAAAGGATTTGGTCTGAATTGTTACAAGCACAGAGCGGATACTCTTGTCCAAGTGATAATGCGTTGGCCGCATTTATAGTTCAATAGCTTTCGTATAGCTGCCATTTTAACGACGACTTTGAATAGATTAATTATCTAGCATCAAGTTATGTGGTGAAATTGAGCCATCTGTAAATCTTGGAACCGATATCAATTCCCAAAGCCGTTGAACGAAGCAAAGTAAAACTGCGCGTGTAATTGAATTGGCAGCGCGAAATAAACAAAAAGCTTTTCTCAAGATTGTTCGACGAGCGTGCAATGCCCAATAAAATGTTCCCATAGACACACACGCGTAGCACTTCAACTTTCTTGCCGCGAGCAACGTCGCATGCCTTTTCTACTTGAAAACATCGTCAACATTCTTTAGCACTTCGATAGTTGCAAATTATTACATGCAACTAACGGTATAGCCGGATTTTTAAGAGCCACGAGAGAACAAAAACAGCTAATTCAACTGAATTTCTCTTAACGATAGGGTTCGACCTTTTTACGTAAAGGTGGCCGAGGAAAACAAATGGCGTCGCGGGCGAAAAACTCGAGTAGCGATGAAAAACCATATCGTCGGGATCCGTTGCTATGCACTTTCCAGCGAGCAAATTCCTCGAAGTACTGGCTCGTACGCTTCGTGTGTTTACAAGATCTGATGGTAAAACAGGGATAGCGGAAGCGGGCATCGCCGGTGCTGTTGATTTTTAATAAAGATCTTCGAGGAATTTTTATATCACTTTGATTGAGCAACGTCGGTGTTACGTAAAACGTTTCGTTCGTACTTCCCGCATCTTATCCGATTGATTTTCGCAACACCTGCGCGTAGGTGCTGATTGTACTAATCAAAATTTATAATTATTCGTTATGCTACGCGTGGCATCGAAAGCCCCGTCGAAAAATACCCCGCAAGAGCAAGATAACTATCGTATCTTCGCGATGATTGACGTTGCTTGGGTAACCGAGCAAGAGAAAATTACACGCCTACGACATTTCACCTATTAATTTGAATATTACCTTTTCCCAGAAAATTCAAGTAGCCTCTTACAAAAAAAAAGGAAAAAAATTTAAACACTAAAATTTACGCCAACATAAAAGTAGCCCCGCGTGCCTACCGGAATGTACGAAAATCGCAGCTTTGCCCGTCGCGTCAATTAGCCTAATGTCGGTTGTTTCTATTAGAGAAAAAAAAATAATTTCATTCAGCCTGCGCAGGACACTGAGACACCATCGATTGAAAGCATAATCAAGTACGCGGTGCTCCTACGCTGTACGCACTACGTCGTTTGCGGCGCAGCTTACGTCACAGGGCAACGCTTTACCTCTATATGGGTGCACTTATGCACCGTACGAGCGCAAATTTGCAGAGCGGCTTTTCTAATAGAGTGCGTTCACTGGCGCGTAAGAGTGGCGAGCGATGTGTAGTGTAGAAGAGAAGTGTAGGAAGCGCGGAGCGACAATGCCGCGGGATCGCGGAATCGAGCTTCGACTCGCGGGATAACCGATCGCGCGCGCGAGAATATTCCTGAAATGACTCACCTCCGAGCGACGAAAGCCAAGAGTAAAAGAAGAACGAGACGAAGCGCACGGATGAGGGTCCAGCTCGTTCGCGTGGCTTCCGGTCCCGAAGGCGCAACTCGACTGGCCTAACGCGCTCGCCTCACGCGTAGCAGTGGCTGCATTTAGCGATTTTATATAAGCGCGGCAGCGCTCACGCTTGGTTCCACCCCAAAGCACATTCGATCTCGCGTACACCTACGCGCGCACGCTACTTGCCGAGGCTTCGTTGACTCCCCCAGCTCGCACGGCTTAGTACGGACGTTGCAGCAGCAGCAGCAGCAGCAGCAGCAGCAGCTCGCATCAGTCTCGTCGGGCCAATCTCGGCGCGTCGGCCGACGATTCTCCATACGGCGAACAGTCACGCGGGATCGTGCGCGCGTCTGCTCGCCTCGTACAGCGAGTGTATAGCGGGCAATCAGGTGCCTCTCTCGCGAGGCGCGGGCCGTTAATTATGAAATGAAACCGCGCTTTTACGCCACTGCGGCTCGACTGCTATAAGCAGCAATTGTTGCGAGGCGAAGGAGAGCCAGGCTCGCGTTGCAGTAGTGCATCGGACATCCTCGCGCGAGCATCGAACTCGCCGCGTCGCGCTTTTTTTTTTTTTTTTCTCTCCGCACTGTCTGCCGCTTGTCGCTCGCTCGTCGCTCGCCTGGAAGTGCCGTGTACCAAGGCAGAGGCGCGATTGTGCGCGCCGAACTTTTGTGATCCTTCGCGCGCGCGCGCGCGGCTCGTTAATTCAGTTGTGACGCGATGAATGGCCGCGAGCGCTTACGCGTCGCGGTTACTCCGATTATGAGAGCATTCTATGCAAAGCAGACTGTGGCGTTGTCCTTTGTATCCGCGCAGCTCGTTAGCCAATAACGAGGCAGAATCTCGCCTGATTAGGAAATAAGCAGGTGGGGAATGTGGGATTATTTAGACCAGCGGCTAAAAGGCGGAAGAAGAAGCTTGCACGCGTGCCGCCGAAAGAAGATTGCTATAAAAACTTTCACCGTAGTTCCAGTGGCTGAGCTCTCGACGTATCGATGCACATTACAGTCACCTGATAGCAGCTGACGTGTATAAAGCCGTCGCCGCCCCCGTCGCGTTTCGCTTGCCGCTCGCCCTTTCACCGCCAGTGATCTCCTCCTCGGAGGGGCGCCCACGTGTATAATCACAGTGCTCGCACTCGCAAGGCTCGCGTCATACACGCTGTCATCGTCGCCGTCTTCGAGACACGCGTCTTTCTGTCCAGTGGCCTCCGAGGAAGTACATGCTACTCCTCTGCTGGTAGCAGCAGCAGCGGCTCGTGGATCTTCCTTTCTTTTCCACGCCAACAAAGAGAAATCGGCACCTTCCGTATATGTGTATATTCGAACTTGTAATAATTCACGAGCGAGCGGTGTACGCGTAGGATGTGTGCACTGGCCGTTAGGAAAGTACACACAAACCGTGCAAATTACGACAGCGCTCAAGTTGTGCAACTGGCCGCGGCAGTTAATACAGCCGATGTTGTATTGTACGCTCGAGTCGAGTGATATTAGCAGTGCGCTAGAGAGCAAGAAAGACGAGCTCTGGAGAAGAACGCTGGAGCTGCACAGCGAAAATGTGAGAGTTACGTGCCTGGAGAGAATCGCCGAGTTTGATCGCGCGTCGGCCGGCTAATCAGGGAATGCGACGACCGGCATGCCAATAACCGACCAACCGGCAAGATGAATGCGGAAGAGCGCAGAGTGCCGCCACCAAGGCGACGTGGGCCCCAGTGTCCTGAGCCTAAAACGAGAACCAAATCCGAATCTTTCCACACGCTGCCAAGGGAGCACCTCATCTCTCGCAAGGACATCATTCGCAGGACTTGTTCCAAGAGCGAGGATCCGATCACGCGGCTGACGCAGTCACTGAGGAAGAAGCTGCGCCGGTCCAAGACTGAAAATGAGGAGGAGAAGGAGGACAGGCCGAAGACGCTACCGTCGGTGCATCGAAGAGCTAGCGCCAAGGACAGAGAAGCTCCGACGATGACGCTCGTGCCAATGACAAGGATTTCCAGGCAGGAGATCATTCGGCGAACGTCAAGCACTGCCACCGACCAAACGACTTTAAGAAGGAAATCTTGCGGCTCTCTGTACAGCAGCGTTCAGATGAGAGGGGAATCAAGACACGCCGGCTGCTTCGTTAAGAACGTGCCTGCGCAGATGAATTCGAGAGCTCGAGCATCCGACAGGTGGAGAACCGTTGACATCGAGCGGACGATACAGGTGCCGCGACCTTCGACATTGCCAAAGATCGCTAAGAGTCATCGAAGCGAGCAGCGGCAACCGGATCTGAAAACGATGGCGAAAGACTCTGCGAATAAACAGCAAGAGGCGCCGGTTTACGGGCGAATCCGTCGTCGGAAGATATCGGTGCCCAACGGCGAGTCCAGCTCCATCGGGGAGGCGACTCTGAGCAGAGCGCGCAAAACCTATCGAAGCATACGCGATCCCGCGAGTGATCCACCCAACTATGGCATGCTCGACTATCGTTCGAACGCGTCGCTGCCCAACCTACCTCAGCGAACGATGTCGAGACGACGTATAATCGACAACGCTGAGGAGGCGCGGGACACCACTCGCGGTACTTTACCTAGCACCAAACCGCGACGCGCCCCGTCCGTGCACAAAGATGGACACTGGTACGAGGTTCCGCCCGTTGCACCACCACGCAGAGCAAGTGCTGTTCGCGCTGATGACGGCAGCATGGTTACCGGATCGTCCAAAAGTTTGCCGTCGTATGTGAAGAGGACCAAGAAGGCCTCCTGCATACCGTTGAGGGTCGACAGGCCACGCGACGACTTTGCCAGTAAAAGTCTTGGCCGCGTGACCAATGGGGCCAGAACAATTGTCAATGATCAACCAATTACGCCGTACTCGATCTTCGGACTGTGTACGGGCAGGAGGAAGCTTCAGCAACCAGTTCCTAACCAAGAGGCTCCGACGTGTCCCCGTAGGACCAGAACTCCGAGAATGGTGCGAGTTCGAGTTGATGATTGTATTTTATTAGTGGCACTGATTAGATTGCAACAACTTTAATATAGATTCGCGTGGTACTGCGATGTAGAAACTCTTAGAGATTAGTCTTAGCCTACGCAAATATTTATTGAGATCTATTAACTTTATCATTATACATAGTTATTCTCTAATAACATATATTTATTTAATCTAATTGAATGTACACAAAAGAAATTATTAATATTGTTGATCATGTTGAATGACGTTGTGCAACGACATAACAGAGATCCGAGTGAAAATACATTGGAAGTTATAAAAAAGTCAGGAAATATAAACTTTCGAAGTCGCTTCATTTTTACAACTTCCAAAGTGTATAAATTCAGCAATAATCTGAGAGTACGAGAGAGCTCAATAATTTTGAAAGTTCAGTTCCTCGTTAACGCTTGAAACTTTGTTTAAACTACGAGCGGAGTATGCATATTTGTTTTGCGAGCCGTGTGTTTAACACACATTATCCACGTTTATTAACTCTCGTCATAACTTTCTATTGCTCTACTTTTTTCCCCTGTAAGTAGAGAACAAACGTGATAGGACTAATTGCATAAAAAATGTACGTATAACTTTCACAACGCCGATATTCTTAGTTTTAGAAGGAAGTTACACTTTATATAATATTCACCTAATGATAGAAATGCATTATTTGAAAACTATCCGGAACAATACCTTGGCAAAGTCAAAATAAACCTAGTAACAGTGCACGATTAATGTTAATGTTTCACCAATATACGGCTGGCCTCAAAAACACGTTACGCGCCTAGAGGCTGCAAGATCTAATATAGATATATACCGGCGCTAATTACCGAACTTGGCGTGCCTCGCCAACACTTTTTTTTCTTTCTCTTTTATTCGCCAAATCACTCGCGTTTTACTGACTATTAATTACACCGGTACATTATATCGTACATATTTTAACGAGCTATCCTTTACGTAACGAAAGACCAATCTCCACTTCTCGATGTAGAGCGCAAGTGTGCCGTGAAATAAGCGACGACAAGCAAGGAAACACACAGGCAATCGTTAGCAAAGGTATATTAAATGAAAATTTGTATTTTACAGGGTGAACTAGTGTGGTTCGACCCAGGAGTCGGCCATGTGCTGCCCGGAGAGGTGTTGGAGTATCACAGGGCGGCGAACGTACTGTCGGTGCAGGCGGTCATCGCCGGCAAGGTGAGCAATCGCGAGGAGCCACGTATCCAATTAATATCCGACGAATTGATCGACCGCACGCCAACTACGAACGTTTCTGGGGATTACGCGAAGCTTAATTAAGACGTAGATGCGGGAAACGTGGGCACGCGCGCGCGCAACGAATCTGGCAATGCGTTCCGGTAGAAAGTGCGCGCGGTTCGTGGTCGAGAGATACGCATGGGTCGCGGCAGTGGCAGCGGCACGTATGTTTGAATTTGCATGTCGCTGACGGGATCGAGGAATGCCGAAGCCGCGCGCTCAGCCGTCAGAAAGTAGGCGTGCGAATAGCTGTTTTGACCGGTTGACAATTATTAAGTGGCTTCGCGCCGAGTGGATGCCGTGCGGCGAGGTACTACCCTCGTGCTATCTGGCTTGAACAATTTCTCAAAGGCCTTGGCCCCGCGTGATCGCCACTTCTTTCTTCTTGCCCGCTTCTCGGCTAATAATCGACAAGAATGATTCGCTGATTGGGTGTCAACGTCCTGGCTGGATTTCCATTTCGTTCGGCGCTTCTTCGACGGCTCAACGGACACGCACACGGCATAAGGCTTAAATGTTCTTCGAGAATTTTATACGCGTAGATAAAATAAACCCGTTCTCGGCAATTACGAATTCTAGCGATCGCGATCGCTCGGATGATTATCGCTGCCAGCTATTCGTCGGTATAAAAAACAAAAGCGGAGAATGATTCGTTTGGTTTTTTACAGCCACAAATATTTACGCTTACGAATCTGAGCGGCGTGAAGCCGAGGCAGGACTTGGGTCAGAATGGCGTGGAGGACATGATTCAACTAGAGTGAGTGAGCGTTTAAAAAGTCATTTGGCCTCGTTAAATCTGTTTACGATCTATATATACAACGAATGGTTAATTGCAGCGATCTGAGCGAGGCATCTCTGCTATGGAATCTCAAAATTCGCTACGACAAAGAGCTCATTTACGTAAGTGCAATTAAAGCCTATCTCTTCGGCTCGCTACATAACTGTTGGTCATTAGCTCGTATCGCCATTGGGTCTTTTGCAGACGTATACCGGAAGCATCCTAGTCGCCGTAAATCCTTACAAAATGTTCGATATTTACGGCATAGACCAAGTGAAGCTCTACGAGGGAAGGATACTGGGGACTCTACCACCGTAAGCGAAAATTCGGTTTACATGGCGAGCGGTAAACTTTCGTTTTCGTGTGTGTAATGGCATCTCTTTGGCATATACGACACGGCGATGGTTTATTGCGCTTTGTTAAGCGCGTCACTCGCGGACAAAAGTGAAAGGCTGATTCTTATGTGAACGCCTCTTATGAAATATTTGACGAGTACGACATGATTGTCGTTTGTCGGCGATTTCGCAGGCATCTGTTCGCGGTGGGCTCCTCGGCCTACAGCCAAGTGAGCGCGGCAAACAACGCGAGCGCCAACCAGGTGGTGGTGATCTCGGGGGAATCCGGATCGGGCAAGACCGAGTCGACGAAGCTGGTGATGCAGTACCTCGCGGCGGTGAACCGGGCGCCGAGCAACCTCGTGACCGAGCAAATCCTGGAAGCCGCCCCGCTGCTGGAAAGCTTCGGCAACGCGAAGACGCCGCGGAACGACAACAGCAGTCGCTTCGGAAAGTACCTCGAGGTCTTCTTCCGAGAGTGAGTGCAAAAACACACACGGAGGCGCGGGCAGGCGAGGAGCCGCGGTTATTTACGAGCTCTGTCTGTTGCTTTTGCTGCGTAGCGGCGTCATCGTCGGTGGAAGAGTCACCCAATATCTGCTGGAGAAGAGCCGGATCGTGACTCAGGCGCAGGACGAGCGAAATTACCACGTGTTTTACGAGCTGCTGTCGGGACTGGACCAGCAGCTTCGCGATAAATACGGGCTCCTCACTCCGGACAAATATTTTTACCTGAATCAAGGCGGCAGCTGCGAAATAGACGGCAAAAACGACACGCAAGACTTCAAGGCGCTCCTATCGGCAATGCAGGTCTTGGGTTTCACGTCCGAGGAGCAGGACACGATATTCAAGATTCTAGCCAGCGTGCTGCACCTCGGCAACGTATACTTCCATCGCAAGCAGATGAGACACGGACAGGAGGGCGTGGAAGTGGGCTCCGACGCCGAGATACGCTGGGCTGCTCATCTGCTGCAAATTAGCTCGGACGGTATCATCAGAGCCCTCACGACCAAGACCACGGTCAGTGTTTAGCTTTTAGGCGCTCACATAAATAGCTTTCTTTACGGCTCCCTCGCTCCACGCTCAGCCTGCCCTCTGTATTTACTTTGAGGCTCGCGGTCGCCGAAATAATTGGCGAGGCGATTTTTGCACCGATGACCTGCATTTTTTCCATCCTTTCCGACTCGCGTCTAATTGACTACGGAGAATGTTCATGCGAGCGTAAGGAGCGAAGCGGCGGCCGTCATTTTTATTTCCAAGCGACGCTTCTTTTGTGTTTCAGGAAGCGAGAAATGAGCGCGTATTGACGGCTTTGAACATCGACCAGGCACTGGACGCGCGCGACGCGTTTGCCAAAGCGCTTTACAGCTCTTTGTTCTCGTGGCTGGTCGCACGCGTCAATCACATCGTTTACAAAGGCACCAAGCAAACCGCTGCCATTTGCATCCTCGACATATTCGGCTTCGAGAATTTCACCGAAAACAGCTTCGAGCAGCTCTGCATCAACTACGCCAATGAGAACCTGCAGTTTTACTTCAACAAGCACATATTCAAGCTCGAGCAGCAGGAGTACGCCAAGGAAAAGATCGACTGGACTACTATCAGTTACACCGTGAGCTTTTTATTTGGAATTTTCCGAATCCAATGTTTGCGCACTTCCGCTGCGACGTCTTGCATTTCTTGCCTTTCAGGACAACTTGCCAATCATACATTTGATTGCCAAGAAACCGGTGGGTATCTTGCATCTGCTCGATGACGAGAGTAACTTCCCGAAAGCCACAGACTTGTCTTTCCTTGAGAAATGCCATTATAACCACGCACTCAGCGAATTGTATTCGAGACCGCGAATGAATTCCGCTGAATTTGCCATCAGACACTACGCAGGACAAGTTTGGTACAACGTTGATGGGTTCCTGGATAAGAACCGGGACACTCTCAGGCCGGATGTGGTCGAACTGCTCATTAGCAGCAAAATAAATGTTGGTAGAATCAAACAAATCATCGCATTTCGTTTTACTCACCAAACTCGTACCAATAACGATTCTTTTCTTCAGATGGTCAGCAAAATGTTCCAACACGTGAGAAATGCGCACGAGGCTAATAAAACGATCAACAAGCCCAACGGTAGATTCGTCACGATGAAGCCAAGAACACCAACGGTATCAGCTCGCTTCCACGACAGTTTGCAGCAACTTCTCGAATCTATGTCTCAGTGCGTAGCCAAATCACATCGAATGATTACTCTATTTTCCACGTTACCCAGTGCTAATATTTGTAATGTAACGACAGATGTAATCCATGGTTCGTTCGCTGCATCAAGCCGAACAGCGAGAAAGCCCCAATGAAGTTCGACATGCCATGTGTTTTGGAGCAACTGCGCTACACTGGTATGCTAGAGACCATTCGTATTCGGAAGACTGGTTACCCGGTCAGACTGCCCTTCGCTCACTTTGTCGATCGCTACCGCTATCTCGTGCAACCGACGTGTTTGCCACGCGGAGCACCTAACAAGGAGCTGTGCCGTGTCATATTGGAGAAAGCTGCTCCCAAGGACGCTCAGTCGCAGTATCAGCTAGGCTTAAGCAGAGTTTTCTTGAGAGAACCACTCGAGAGAACTTTGGAGTACAATAGGGCACTGATTTTGGAACGCGCTGCCGTTACTGTGCAAAGGTACGAACAATGAGACGTAATTGGCCGAAAACACGGAAAGGTTTAAAAAAATTGACACTTTGACAATGATTATTGCAGGTATACCAGAGGATTCCTCGCTCGCCGACGCTTTCTCAACATCGCTCGTAGCACGATCCTGCTGCAAGCTGTTTATCGAGGCTACCGCGACAGAAAGAAATACAAGGCTCTCAAGCAGGGCGTCATAATGGCTCAAAAGGTATTCCGTGGCAAGAAGGAACGCGAGAAATTCCGTATACTCAAAGAAGAAATGGCTAAACGCGCCGAGATCGAGAGAGCAAGTAGAGAAAGGGCAAAGGCTAAGCAGCAGAGGGAGGAACAAGAGAGAGCTTCCAGAGCCGTTGCCGGAGTTAATCATCTAGAGATACCAGCTGAGCTTGCGTTCATCTACAGTAAATTGGATGGTCAGTAAGAAATATCAGTCAACAAATATCTCGTCGATGTATCATTATAATATATTTTTCGCTGGACGTTTCTCGAAATGCCCCTGCAGATTGGCAACCAACGCACACGGAAAGGAATCTGCTGAAGGTCGTTGGTAGTGTCGTCCCTCTCCCAGTCAACTACTCGCTACCGTCTGATATCGATCAGTATCAGTTCTCCAAGTTCACCAACATCTACTTCAAAAGCCACATCTTCGCCATGAAGCGCGAGCCGATCAAGACGCCCTTCCTCGCCAAATCCCGCGATCAAGATTACACGGACTCGTTGATGATCTTCAAGCTAATCCTGCGCTTCATGAACGAGAGCAATCTCAGCGGCAAGAGAGAGCAGGCTCTCGGCGATTACATTGTCAACAAGGGTATCGTCAACGAGAAGCTGCGCGACGAGATACTCTGTCAGCTGGCCAATCAGACGTGGAAGAATGAAAACGACGCAAATAAGGAGCGAGGATGGCTATTGCTGTCCAACTGCCTGTCAGCTTTCCGTCCGACTCGTACGCTCTACAAGTATCTGCTCAAGTGAGTTAATAGAAATCGACCAAGGCTTTCGAGGCTATTCTCTCTTGAGGACGCGTTCCCTTGTTATAAGTTCGCTTTCTAATTAATTGTTACTTCCGCGCTGACCAATTACTCGTAACAGCGCCGCTACTTGATCCATCATTCGCATAAAATTGAATACGTTGAACGCGCGCCGCCGACAGTAGCGTGAATAGAACCGCGTGTGATCGACCATCCATTTCTCTCCTGTACAAGGTATGTGTCGGATCACGCATACGACGGCTACAAGGCTTACTGCCAGCGCAAACTTCTCCAAGGTGAGAGGGTTCTGCTGAAGGCCTTGGCCATCAGTCAAACGCCGGTTCAACAAGTGCCAAGAAACTATCCACCTTCGGTGCTCGAGTGGCGAGCCAACCGCAACCGCGTCAACATGGCCCTCACTGTTGCATTCTACGATGGTAAGTCGACGAGCGCCGTAATTCCGCCTCGCTTTTAGAGTTAACGATTGCCAATCGATTAACCAAGGCGAGACGACAACTTGCGCCGTGGACTCGTGGACGACGTGCGAGGAATTGGCTAACCTCGCGGTGCAGAATCACGGAGTGGAGAACGGTGGTTGGACCATTAGTCTGTGGAACCAGCTGGAGGGCGCGGATGCGATCGTCACGGAGACCAACGGCTTCGATTACGTCCTTGACCTCGTCTCCGAGATGGAGCTAGCTCCGGCGTTCCCGGCCGCCAAGCACATGTTCCTGGAACAACGCAAGAACAGCTTTCCGCCTATCAAGAAGCGAGAGGTGAATTGGTTGACGTGCGTCTGATAATGTGTGGGAGTGTGTACGAGACAGGGAAAAAGCGTCGTCGCCGTAGCGGTGAAATGGGAAAACGTCGGGAGAAAGATAATACGAGCGTGGGAATCGTAGCGGCCCCCTCGCTTGCGATCGTGCACGCCAGCCCAGCGCGCGAATATGAGTCGCTCCGGATATGAGCCTCGCGCTCTCGAAGAGAGGCGCGCGCAGGCTCTACGTGTGCCGTCTTCCTTTTTCCCCTTAAATTATCGGTTGCGATGTTCAATTAACGAAAATCTTCAATTTAAATAGTGCTCAAGTGAATGTTTTCTTCATTGAGTTCTTTCTTTATGTTTTCTTGCCAGTGTATTAGAATGAATTTTGTGCGGACATTTGTGTAATTATGTGGGACATTGTGTCATCGCGCGCGCTGATTGATTTTAACAACTCATTTTTTTTTCTAATGGACTGTGAAGCACTTGCTGAAAGTAGGTCACGACTCACATGAGATGTCAAAAATGAGTTTCGGCACATAAAACTGAAAGGAAAAACTCGTTCCACTTTTCGCTATCGGTGACAATCCCTCCGAGGTTTATTATTATTTTCAACTGTTACGTTGAACGTGATCGGAACTTACGAGAAAAAAGTCTCATACGGATCGATTGGATTTTTCAATTAACATTGCTGCCAAACTCATAAAAACGATAAAAACAGTATGAAAATTGAGAGACAAGCTATTCAGTTGACTAAACACATCAAATAGTGAAACTTTGTTGTGTGATCGACCTTATACATTGAAAAGTAGCAGTAAAGCTTCGAAAGAAGAAAAAAAAATACAAAAAAAGGCAACACAGTGAACAACAATACCTAGTTAAACTCGAGTCGCTGGTTCACACGCACGAGATCGCAAATTAATTATCGGTCTCTCTCTCTCTCTCTCTGTGTCGGACGCGCGGGTCCCTGCAGAAAGTCAAAGCGCACAATGGAAAGAAAGTTTCTTGCTGTTGGCTTATGAATCGTCCTGTTTACACGCAGCACGCGCAGGTGATCCGCGACCTAGAGCAGGAGGTGTTGCAGCAACAGCAGACAACACCGACGCTGCAAGAGGTGCCGATACTCAAAACATTCCAGCCACTCGAGAGGAAGACACCGAAGCAGTCGCCGCCGCAACCACTCACACTTCTACCGGACAAGCCTGTCGAGCCGGAAATACAATCGCCAAGGAGGCCCGGCGTACCGCCGCCCCAGCCGCCACTCACCAAAGTACCGGTAACTATCATTAGCTATACTACTAGGCAGCTACGCACTCACACTCACACGCGCAGCCGCAGACTGCCTGCTGCTCTCGTTTGACGCGCACGCGACTATATAGCGCACACCTACTAGTCGTTTTGCGGTGCTCTCGTGCAATGTGCCAGGCTTTTCTTTCACACTTTCCAAATTAACGACCACGCGGGTGAAAGTCCAGTGCCGCACGACGTTTTTCTGTCTCGGAATGTGCCCGAAAAGTGTTGGTGATCGCATAACGACGGATAGCTCTGACGAAAGTTCGGCTAGCCACAGTGAAACCATTCGCTCGTTGCACGCACACTTACGTACGTAGGAAATGCAACGCCAACAGCCGCAGCTCTTAGGTCATATCGTTCGGATCGCGTGGATCTGCTCATTGCGAGAGTCGCTTTTCAGGAGTTCCATTTCGGACTCGGCGTGTACAGCCGGTCGCTGAACTCCCCTCGGCAGCGGCTTCCTCGTTCTTGCGCGATTTGTCTCTTATATCTTGTTTTCTCGCGGGTCTCGCCTATTTCTAAATTACATGATGAACCTCGTTGACGTTATTCCGTTCTTTTCTTCTCTTTTGTCTCGGATATACGCGTATCTTCCGGGCCTTTCTTTTTTCAAAGGCAAATAAAACTCGTTTCTTAATATGAGGACAGTGCGCGAAAAAATATAGTACAAGTTATTCATCCGATACGTATGTATATCCTTCGTTTTATTTGATAAATACTATTTAAAAATTGTTAGCTTTTGAAATTTTTTTACGCACCAATCAATTGCAGTAATCTCGAAAGAAATATATAAGCAGATCTATCCTTTAATTAACCAGATGCGCAAGCAATCCCATGAAGCCGTCCTGGAATCCTCGGCCGAAATGGGCCTGTCTCGCAAGTCAGCTCTAAACGACCGCTACTTTGAAAAAGAAAAGCAGCGTAGCCGCAGTCTAGATAATCTTTTGCAAGCTGAAATCAGTAATCCGGGTGTGAGCCCTTCATCAGTAAGCAAACTCGCCAATCTTGGTCTGTCCTCGTCGAAATTGAACGAGCGTTATCACAGCCTCGAGCGTATTGGCGAAGTAGCAGCGTCAGTCGGTAGCGTCGAATACATGTCTAGATCGGAAGTGCAAGTTGTGCCCGAACGCAAGTACAGCAGGATTACGAGAAGCTCTGAGCCTAATATTCTCGAAGAGGAAGATCTGCCGATTGACTTCGAGTACCCGGACATTCAGTCGGTTAGCCAGACTGGCAGATCCGAAGATGACAAGAGCAGCTATATCAGGTCCCAGACGAGATTTGTTAAGTCACAGTATTCAGGTAAGTTATTCATTCTGTTGCGCCTTAAAGTTCCTGTAACTTTCGCCAGACTGCTCAATTTGATTTGCAAATTTTAGGTAAGAGAGCTCTTCCCGGCAGTCAATCAAGTCGTGCTTATATCGAGAAGAGCGAGTATGGCGTGAAATCATCAGCGATGTCAGACACAAGCGAAGCGCCATCATTAGCTTCTCACGTGCGTCGCGTCCGAGTTCCAAGCCAAGCATCCGATGTTGACCAATTCCTCGACGAATTATTTATGCCGGTGCTCGATGGAAATCTCGACGAGCTATCCGATGCAAGGAGTCTCGCGGCTAGTATCAAGGGAATGCGAAAAGCTACCAACATTCAACCACAGACTACCGAGGACTTTCTTGACTTGTTAATCAAAGGTAAGGAAGTAATAAATTATTATTGCATAAATTATATTGTTCGTGGTTTACTTTATTATGCAGATACTCCAGAAAACTCAACTGCCATAACAGCCAAAGAGCTAGCGATGAAAATCAAAGGAGGCGGTAACATGGACATACCAAATCAGAACGGTGGCTTCAACTACAGTCCCATGATGTCCTCGCCAATGATGATGCCAATTTTCGGCGGATCGCAGCAAGTGCAAGCGCCTCAAAGCCCAACGATCAACATGGGTCCGGGATTCGTACCAGTGCCAATTTTCAATATGCAAGGACCAAGTATACCGCAGTTCCCAAATTCGCCCCCCAATCAGAACGATGAAATCGCTACGTACCAGCAGAATTTGCAACGGGCATTCGTACAAAATGCGATGGCGCAGAATTTTCAGATTCAGCAGCAGCTTCTTGCTCAGAATCAAGCTTTGCAACAGTTGTTGGTTCAAAATCCTAACAGCTCGAGCCAATCTGTAAGTAATTTTAACTTTGCTTTGTTAACCTTAGTTTTCTTAAAAATTCTAGAGTATTTTTATTCAGTTATTAAAATATTTGCAGGCGTCATTCCATGAAGACGGTGACATGTGGGCACAAGATAAACGCACTTCAACGCCAAATACGTCAACATCGGCATCCACTGCACGTCAAGATATGGTGACCGTAAAAGCTCAAGTTCACCGTTCTCAAAGTCCACCCAAAAAAGGCGCTGATCCATCTAGAAAGTCAGCTGACTTTGGTGCTCGCAAAATCAGTGCCGAGCGGAAAATTGTAAACTCGACCGACGTCAAACGACCCAGCGTTAACAAGCCTAATACTCAGAGCAACTTTACAAGCGTGCTAAGTGAACTGAAAAATAGAAAGAGCAGCGTTGACGATCCGTCGAAGGGCGTTCCACCTCCACCGCCGATGCCACCGCCAGTCGCATCGCACGATCCTTCCGAGTCCCGGCCATTCATTGATCCTTATGGCCGCGCGAAGACTGTTCGCATTGGAAAGTGGAGGTAAGCTTTTACGGCGTACATTTGACCATCAGAATACAATACACGGAAGTTGAATCTTCGATATATCAATTGTTCGTCGTTCGTTCACAGGTGGCCACCACCGAGCGATTCTAACGAACCACAAAATCAAGACAACTTCTTCGAGTTCAAGATGCGTCAGCAACATCAAATGCGTAAAATCACGCCTCAATATCAGGAATACCAGAATGACGCCGAGCCAATGACCGAGGGTAGTGTCGAGTGGGCTGAGTTTGAAATTGAAAATATCGTTAACAACGACGAGAGAGCCGTGATCGTTCACGCGGCAGCCGGTGTCATACGACCCGAAAACGGCTACAAGGAGGAAAACGACAAGAGGAAAAAGAAAAAGTTAGTAATTATTTTACATGTATTTAACTTGAAGGAGGTTGAAATGTTTCATAGAATTAATGCGATGACGCAAATGATACTTTGAAGATAAATTTTCCTCGAAGGAAAGTTTTATTTCGCAAAAGCTGCTAACGCGACTTGGAAAGCCGTAACGAGTTAATCGAGCACAAGGCTTCCCACTTTAATTCAAACATTGCGACTCCTCAAATCGACTTTTAATCGCTTTACTGGACACTGCGAATAACTCTACAGATCTGGCTTTGAAATTGGCGCACAAAGACCAACGCCGGGCAGCATCGGTAAACTAAAATTAAGTTCGGAGATGCGTCAGAGGCTGGAGAAGGTAACGGCTAATCACAGTGTCAGATCGACCAAAACTACGGAGAAACCTGCCCTTCTGCGCGACGACGGCAAGGTCAAGCGCCTTGAAGATGGTAGAAAGCTGCTTCTCGAGCAACAATTAGGTAAATAAAAAGTGAAGGTCTTGCATAATATACCTTGTCGTAACCCCGATCGACTGTGGCGGCCTTTATCGCGCATAAGATCATCATTCATTCCATTGCAATGATCAATCTGCTCGGTCCAGTTCGACCAGTTTTGCCGAACGAAAGGCGAAAATTTCATTTGAATAAGGAATCGAATGTCATGTGTCAATAAAGAAAGAAAACCATCGATATTAAAGCGGAGAGTGTTGCAATTAGTATTTAAATTGGGTCATTATTAAATCATTTCCTCTCATTGAAATGCCATCTACGAAAGAGAAAAGAGAGTCGCTCGATGGCATCAATGAGCTGAACGTCGTGCAGCGGCGGCTGCTGCTCAAGCAGCGGAAAACGAAAGTGCATATCCGCGCGCAACAAACGGCCATTGTGTAGTCGGGCCGGCCAATACGCAAAGCAAACGACACCTTTCACCTTGTCTTACGTGTATGCACGCGGACGCGTGTGTGTGTGCAGGCGGAAGGTGGGACGACTACGCCTCAACGGTCGACGACACGCAGAGCATCACCTCCAAAGGCACTACCGACATGATGACGCAGGCCCAGGTCGTCAAGACGCAAATCGAGCGCATGGAGAGGCCGGTGCCACCGCCGCCGCCTATCACGCCTCCACAGCCGCCGAGCCCCCGCGGTGGAAGTGTCTTCGCCAACAGGTATAGCTCTACTAGTGCTCGACACTTCGATACGCTACCAGTGCAGTCTCGTGCTTTTTATTTGGATACAATTGTCACTGCTGTGTACGACTTTGTCGATTCATTAAGTTATGTTAAGCAGAGCTTCGCGTCGTAATTGAATATTTTTCTCAACGATTCGCCATATACGGTATAATGCGATGTAGATCCTTCCAGTGTTCATGTTCACGCGCGGTAGCTTGTTCCAATTACGATTCGAAATGAAAATTTGCACGAAGTCACCAGCGAGAGAGAAAGAGAGACTTGGCGTGATATGCAGTTTTTGACAAATGAAAATCTATCGAGTTCTTGGCTCATCCACATCCGGCGCTTCGGACGTTAATCGAGTAAAAAAGAACGTGGCATCATCCAATTATTCTCAATGAATTTGCAGCCTACCCGGAGTACCGCAACCGCGTTCGCCACCTGCGCCAGTGGAACCAAAGGCATTCCGTGCTTCACCGGATTCCGAAGCCTACGACGCATTTGTCAAGAGTCAACGCGACATGTTCAATCAGAGTCGCGATATGTTCAACCATGGAAAGGATATGACGGATTTGGCAAGTTCGACTACTCGCGATTTCAACTCCGACATCTTTGCCGACACCAAGTACTCGCGCGATCCATTCGGTATGGCACGCGACGTCTCGCCCAAGTCGAGGGACAGCTTTGGCATGCCGTCATCGAGGGATATCGGAGTGGTGGCCAACACCAGAGACTCGTTTGCGGTTGCGAGGCAGAGTTTCAAGAAAATGGACGGTGATCCCGATCGCAGATCTAGTGTAGCTTCCACTTTGGTGAGTACACCTCTTGAAAGTATCCAAACAATGTGCAGACTCATTACAAGGGAATACCAATATTGTTACAGCGTACTGACAAAATGGAACGCATCGAGATCGAGGAATGGCCGGAATTCTTGAAGCCGGTCATGCCGCCAGCTGACAAGCCAGAAATTGAAAAGGTTCAGGAGATAGTCGACACAAAACTCTATCCCCAGGCATCGAACACCCATTTCACGTACAATCGAGTCACGTGGACGCTGCGTGTCAAGAAAGAAGTTTTCGCACCGAACGAAACCTTGACCACGCCACTTGCGCTGCACCTAGTATTCTGTCAAGTCGCCTACGATGTGCTTGCAACTTCGAACATCCGAATTTCGAAGGAGGATCGACAAAACATGCTCAAGATGTTAGCTAACTATGGGGTTACGTTGGATAATCTGCAGAGTACTCAACACAAAATCACCATCAAGAAGAATGTCGTTGACATGGCTAGACAGTGGCCCCTTTATTTTGCCAGGATATTTCCAGTGTCGGTTAGTGGTTCTATCGTCTTTTTTTTATCTTTAAGTTCTATCTATCTATCTATCCATCTGTCCATGAAAGCTACATTCGTTAATTTCGTTAATTGAATTGCAGATCGGCCCACAACATCCAGACGTACAGCATATCGCAGTATCGCACCACGGACTTCGTTTGGTAAAGCGTAGCAACAGCGGCGAATTAGTGATTTTGGATACCCTGCCACTCGAAGAGGTCGTGTCTGCGAGCTGTCAGAGGGCCGGTGTCTGCACTCTCCAGGTGGCTTCCGGGGTGCGGCTGCCGTTACACACTAATCGGGCTGCGCAGCTTGCCGATATGATCAGCAAATACGTGCGCATGGTGAGTACTTGTCCTCTAATTGGATGCGCATGATCTGTTTGCCGCGCTTCATGCTTAATTGCACTTGACGTGCGCATTGCTCGGTTGGCAAATATTGTTCATTCAAGTGCTCTTCAAATATTTTAAAACTTAATCTATGAAGTAGCCTTGTTTCGATCGCAAAATTTAACGTAATCGTTGAAGTTCGGCGAGCACCATGTTTCTCACCCTCCTACGTATATAATATTTCTGCATTCGATCGCTCGTATTTTCTGGTGTGCAACGTCATTAGTTTGCCATTTGAAGGCTTGACGCGAGATCACTTAATAGCCGTATATATGTGCGAGCGAGAAGAAAAAAGGAAGAAATGATAATCCGATGTCGAAACACTTTGCGAAAGGGCGACGCGATTTTCTAGCGCGAAACTAGAAGCCGCTAAGCGATATCCAATGCCTAAAGTGCCGCGCGAGATTAGCGCAGTGGTAGAGGCTTGCGTTGGGCGCGGCCTGCAGCAGCGGTGGCAGCGGCGGCGGCGTTCACCTGATCAGCATGCAAAAACAAGCGAATAAAACGACGCGAGCGCATTCCTAAGCCGCAACTTTATTAACGAGCCGACTCGCCGCGTATCGCCTTACGCGCTCACCGTTTTCGCTCTGCTCTCTCCGCGACGCGCGACGTTGAAAATTTGATTTTGAAGCGTCGGCAACGAGGTGCAGTCCCGACGGCGAATACGATGAGTCAGCCGCAGAGATTCCCTCGTCGCGCCTCACCCTCGTCATTTGTCTATCGAACCCGAATGCCCCGTAATCAGCGGATGTCATCGCGATTAGCATATAAATACAGCGCGCGGCCTCGTTAGGCAGTAACCCCTCCTTCGAGAATTTTCCATCGACGAGCGCATGCTAAACAGGTTTTTCTCCCGGAGCGAAGGGAGAAAAAGGAGGTGAGCCACCGTAAGATCGGCAGCGCGTCTCGTCTATCACTCGCTCGTGGCGGGGAGAAGGGCTCATCGCGCGTTGCTGCCGAGAAAAAGGTTGGTCGGTAGAGTAGCGCGAGAGAAGAATGCCGGCGCCAGCGGAGATGTCAATTATGAGATTCCTGCTGCTCCTCTTCGAATGCTGCCTACCTCGGGCTGACGTCAAGGTCTGCGCGGGCTAATGTCTCGGCGACGATCCGTCCGATTGCGAGCTATCGCGGCAATTACGAATCCGACGTCGCAACGGATCGGCGCGAGCGCGCGTGCGTCGGCCGCGGAGGAAGCGCGCGAGGCAACAACGCGCCAGCGCGTATGGGCACCCACTGGAAAGGGAACTCGCGCCGGGCGGTAGCTGTTATATCCAGCTCTCGTCACGCTGCCGCGGGCACATCGACCGGACTCGATTGCACTTGGCGCTCGTCCCGCAGTGCGTTCGCGCGCGACGGGGGTGCGTGAGCGCGTCCGTCACTTCGGCAACGTTTACTTCTTCCACGTATTCGCGGGGCGTCAGCTCGCTAATGACGGATTATTAGGTTGTCTCGGGCACTTTTCCCGGTATCAAGGCTTATCTGATGGTGCGATACGCCGGCAACAATGCACACGAGGCTCCGCGTATCTGTAGCGGACTAGAAAACCGTTCCGCGCGTTTATAAACGAGCTGGCGTGCCGACCTGGCTTCTGCGAGCGTTTTTGTTTTAGCGGGCGCAGCCTCGACGCAGCGAGAAAGCTCGCGTTTCGACGAGCGGATGAAAGCGCCTCATTAATTCGCAAATTTGACCGGCTCGGCTCATAAATTAGCCGAGCTGGCGCGCTATTCCAGGCATAAAAGCGCTGGTTTAGAGGCCATTATAACAGTTTCTCAGGACAGCCCATAAACTACCATCAAAAACATAAATCGAAGAAATCGGCGAAGATAAAGGACAGGAGGAGAGGATAGAGCGTGTCCGAGGAGAGCCGCGCGCTAGTCTAGGCTTCCGGAGATAATGCGGCAGATAATGCGCGAGCGAGCACCGAGAGACACAATTAAATTCATTACTGGCGGGCCAGATCGGTCTTCGGTCGCTGCGCTCCCAGTGCGAGGGACAGAGAACCAAGGCTAATTGGGAGGACGTAGACGCACGCGCAACCCTATAGCTACGTGCTTCGGGCCGTTGACTCGTTTGGATGGACATAAACATTCGCCGATCTACACGTGCCGCCGCCACCGCCGCTGCTCTTTCTTCTGCACGTCTGGGCGCTAACGCGCGAGTGATTTATTTTCGATGAGATGAGCTTTCTTCACTGGTCCAAGGGGCTGCGGCTCGTTCGCGCGCCGTGCAATTGGTTATTGATGTGCCTGTGAAGCACCTCGGCTTCTTGCGCCACGCCAAGACGCGGCGCGCGGCTTTTTATGCCTCCGTTGATGGACATTTTGCAATGTCCATCATTGTCCCAATTACCGCTTTATTGGAACAATTCAATATCCAGCTGCAACGTGTTTACGACCTAACGTGAGTTACATAAATATTATCAATCACGACGTTGCAATAAATTAAATTTATGAATTATTCCATACATGAAACCGAATTAAAATGCGATTACCAATCGCGTAATTACTACGGCAATTATAAAATATTTTATAAGCTTCGTGACTAGTCCCATTTGAATAGTATAAGATCTAAATTTTCGTTCGTAATCGACGAATGTAACTATCGAGATTGGAAATAAACATTTCTCACGCTGTTTCTCCTTATCTATACGCATTCACGCACATACTACGAAGTCGTGCGGCGTGTTGCAACGGTGCAGAAATTGTTCTAACGCTTATGAAATTCTCACGCACCGCGTGCAATCAAATCTGGCTTAAGTGAAGCACTTACGGCTGATAGATATTACGCTGGTATGCTTAGTTCTGAACGAGAATTTTCATGAAATTCACGGAAATTTCAACACAAAAGCTGGCTCGTCCAACAACAAGACTAGTATACAAAATGAAAACACTCATACGTCATTAATCATGAGAAATTAAGCATGGAATTGAACACGTTCGAGGAAGTTAAATCTTATGCAACGCTAGGAAGAAGCTCAACGCTCGGCTCATCCTAATTTATTGCTTCCTCTTGTGCGAAAAATAAAACGCATCGTATAACTGAGCATTGGAAAACAAGTCGGGAAGTCAGTCGGTCTGGCTACAACTCGAGCATGTCGGCCGAAAAGAAATCGATGTAGCATACACGCTCGCGCTGATAATAAAGTCGCAGCAGCGGTGCGAACTTACTCGCGCGCAACTCGAAAGTTACATGTATATAAGCAACAGCGCGCATGGCATTGATCGCCAGTAGCTCGATGAACGATAATAATTAGAACGAGCAACTCTTGATACCGCTAGACGCGGCTTCTGTGTACTTGCCACTTTTCCCTGCAACTCGGCTCACCACGCGAGAAATTCGCGGAACGGAAATCGCAATGAGCTTTTATAAGGTCGCGATCGAGAGGTGGATTTTAAATCTTTTATTTTCCGAAATTTTTCTACGCTCGCTTTTTCGATGATACTCCATAAACGATAGCTCGTTCGCTTTCTCGAGGACGCTAAATCGCCTCGTTGACATTCCGCTGCAGAACGTGAGAGGGGCTCGCTTCGTTACGAATGCAGAGAGAGCTGCTAGATTTACAATATTTAGATAATGATTCGATATATTGATCAGCCTCGAAATTTCAAAGCACTTTGAAAATACTTTTCTCTTGTTTTTATTTCGGACATACACGTCGATTTCAGTCATTCGATTATGTAAAGACTTTACGCGTAATCGTTACACCAGAACTCGCTATTTGCCGCAAAAAAGGCAGATGCCGAATAAATTCATCTGTTTAATTAATCTAATTAGGTTTTCGCTGCGGAAACTTTCGAAAAAATAATCAAGTTAATTAATTCAATTATTATACATTGACGAGCTCTCAAATTCGTATAGGAATCCTGCAAAAATGGAGTTTAGTATGAATGGGAGCCGTGAGGCTTTTAATCACAGCGGGAACGCAAGGCAGACGCAAGAGAGTCAAGGTGAAATCTTTGCGGCTCCGTTAAAGAATCATCGTCATTCTATCCGAAAGAAGAACAACACTTGCCGTTTAACGCACTCCGTTAATCCCCACCTTATCTAGTCCACTGCATCGAATTACTGTATATATATTGCTGATCGTTAAGGCGCACGTCGATTCTCCATTAAGAAACCTGCGCTCGAGCTGCAAAAATTGACCCCCAAGTACTACCGGATTTTCTTTTTCTTTTTGCTGAACCGCACGGGTTATTGGTTTCGCTCGATAATACGTACAATCGTTCACCACGGTTGTTCGAAATTGATTAAATTCATCTATAAGCACGCGGGTGATGGTGATTTTATGCATGAGATTACTTGCTAAAAGAGGTTATCATCGTTGGATGTAATTTGTCCAAAGGTGGAAAAATAAAACGACAAAGTAGAACTCATAATGGATGTATCTGACCGCAGGGCATACAATTAAATAATTAAAGCAGCACGTAACAAATCCAAAACGACGCTGCAGCGAGTGAGTTGAGTTTATTGAGAAAGCCAAAGCCCGTAAAATGCATGAGGTGCGGACGCAGCAGGTATACACAAGTGTGTGTGTGTGTGTGTGTATGTAGGCAGAGTGAGCGTAACGGAAAAGTCTTCTCTCGGTTGTGTCTTCGTCTTGGCGCAGCAACTTCGATCGTTTTAAGAGCCGTGTCGAATGGTTACGGGAGTATGCGTGTATGTACTTTCATTCAGTCGAGTACGTGTCTCTCTCTCTCTCTTTCTCTCTTTCTCAGTTCACGCGCGCCGGTGAAACGATCTCATTACCGAACGCTTTCTCGTCGCATTGTTTATTGTTGCATCTCTCGAGGAATCGACGTTTTTCTCTTCTCTCTCGTATGAGCAGTTCAATTATCGCGGCTGATACGAGTTTTCGAGGTATGCAATTACTCGCGTCGCGATAACAATCCTTAGTCTCGCGCACACGGGTGTTATCTCATTTGGAAGTGACTGCATGTGCTTGACGACTAACGAAAAATAACAAAAGTCGCAGTCGTTAGCTTCACTCTCGTGAAAAGGCGCCGATGTGTCGCTCGCTGAGCGAAAAAGAAGGAGAGAGGAAGCCAACGACGATAAAATGGATGCGCCGTAGACGAAGCAAGTCCATAACGCAGGATGAAGAGGACTGGGGCGATGAGTAAGAGAGCGGAAGCCGTTAGAATTGCTAATGACCATGGCACTCACCAGACGAACGCACGCACGCAAGTGGCATCTATGGCCCAAATTCACCTGCCGCCTTTCCTCTTGTTGCAGGGCTGCGCCGTGCGCGGTAGCAGAGAAATTTCTGGTGCGCTCTTATCCACGCCAAGAGATTTTCATTGATGCCAATACAAACGCGTAAAACGGCCCGCTGAAACTCTGCGCGCGTTTCCTTGGCAAAGCCCTTTTGTCTCTCCCGTGCGACGACCCATTGTATCTCTTTGATGGCGCCATTGAAGGCGTCGAAAAACGACCGAAGCAATTTCATTGTGCCAGCTATTGAATGGCTCTCCCGCGCTCAAATTTACGATGCAAAATGAGTTATTTTTAGACGCGTGCATGTGTACCGATAGAAGGACTCGATAGCAAAAATAATGCAGACATGGCAAAATCTGCATGGATTCTTTCGATGGGCAATGATGCTTAATCACGCGTCAAAACGCTAATCAAAATTGACCTCTCGGAGAACTTTCTATCCACAGGTTTTTCTTGATCGTCTATCAGTCGAAAGTTGCAGTACACCGAGTGACTGTTAACAGTCGCTTTTCGACGAGTAATACACACGCACGCGCTTCGTTTTTCCAGCTCTGAAGAAAGTAACTTTTCTGTGCTAAAATACGCGGAATGCAACTGTACATTGAAATCGAAATAGGCAATCGTGGACATTCCATCTCTAGCCGTACAGAAAAAAAGAGACCAGTCTCTCGAGTCCTGCCAGTCTCACAGCGAGAGTTTTCCATGGAGCGATGGAGACGTTGACGCTTGTATCGTATGTTTGCAATGGTAACAGCTGATTAGTAGTTTCGTTGATTCAAGCTCATGTGCGTGTTTTTCTTTTATCGACGCTCTATCAATAATGAGTCGGATGTTTTCCTTCCTTTCGTCGGCAAATGTTTGACCAAGCATGCGGAATTTCATAACGCTTCCAAGGCTCCGCCGCGGTATTTCGAAAAGTTGGCCGCGGTATTTCGAAAAGTTGGCCGCGGTATGAAAATATTTGGACAGAATTCACCTGCCTCGGTAAAAATGAAAAACCGCTGAACAATCAATTCCGGAAGGTACATAATTATTATTACTCGTAAAAATTGTATGGCCCGCTAACGATAAAATAAATTTGCCGCATGGAGTGGAAAGTAAACTTTCAAAAAATGTAACAAACCGAGGATTTTTCAGCTTTTTTTCGCGCGTTACGCTGGAATAACTGATAATAAATCTTGCTACACTTCTTGAAGTGCCAGGCAACTTTCATTTTCGAGCAACATTTCAAATTCTTGTGTAAAAACGAACGAATATCGGCCACAGTAAAAACAATTCAGCCAACAACAGCAGCCAAAGCACCGTTGAAAAATAGTCTTTACGACAGCCTTTTCCAGCGATCCTCGCGAAAAACCTTTTACTCATCTTGAACGCGCCTCCCGCTTTCTACAATTCCCTAGAAAAGAAAAAAAAGAAAAGAGGATTCAAGCCAGCTAAAGCTAAGTAAAAAGGAGGAAAAAAAAGGCGTGCAGGAGCCAGTAGCGAACCAGAAAACTCGCAACGTCGATAGTTACATGCGCGGGCGAAGAGGGACGAGTCGAACCGGTGCTCACCTCGATTCCATTTAAGGTATCTGCGTACGACCGGGAAACGTGTATCGAGTTTTCGCGCGCGAACTCGGATTTCATCGGCGCCGACAACAACGGACGGCGACGAAAAGAAGTCAAACAAAAGTCGACTGACGAGAGAAAAGCTGATGGACCAGCGCCGCTGCGAGAAAGTTTTTAATAATCGGCAGGCGTTACGATCGTGAAATTCGCTAAGTATGGCTTGCCGCGCGGTAAAAGTATCGGCCTAAAGCGACAAGTCGTTTGTCGTTTGATTTCCAAAAGGGTACAGCGGCCGCTCTTAACGTTCTGGCTTTTCCGGTTCTCGTAAAAGTTGAGCTGCACGTAGCTAACACTTTTTTTCTCGGTCTCTCTCAGGCGCGAATTACAACAATTACAGACCGAGGGAGAAGGGGAGAGAGAGAGAGAGAGGAAGTTGGATTCAATAATCTTTCTGTCGGAATAAAAACGGAAGTCGTTGATTGGACTACGCGACTGTATATAAAATCTGCACTTGCCTCGCATAGATTTCAGCATCGATTCGTTTCCAGATCCGTACACCTGTGTAATAATCGCAGTCGCGGATTGATTAAATTCTAATGCATACTCTCTGCGCGCTGTTTGCAGATGCAAACGGCTCAATCGGAATGTCAGGAAAAGAAAATGAGGATTCCCGCGCACGCGCGCGTACGTGCATCCGATGGAAAACTCGTTCTCGCATTATTATAAAGAAGTCGTACTCTTGGTCGATTTCAGCGGAAAAACCCGCGCAGGCGTCGCTCGTCTCGTAATTTGCATTGGCTATCGTCGCCGCTGCACTTTAATGAAGATAAAGGCGCGCACGTTCCCCGACCGATAAAGCATTTGCACTCCTCTCTTTCTCCGTCTCCGCGCCGCCCGTCGCACGCGGAAAAAGAAAAACAAACAATAAAGGCAACTATAGCCGAGCGTCGAGCAAACGTAGCTGATTACACATCGCTAAAAGGATGTGTGCGCGCTTTTTTCTCTCGTCGCTGTACAGGCTTTCAACGCAAAGGCAACAATACCGATGTTGAGCTGTACATAGATGGCTCGCGGCTCCCTTCGCCGAAAGCATTTGAATAACAATAAGGTATATTCGTTCAACCTGGAGACGCGCAGCTATGGCAGTACGTCGGCTGAATTTGCAATAGTCACGCGGCGCTCGCGCTTAAAATGCACGCCGAGCCAGCGACGCCGCGGAACGAAATAAAATCATTGTGTTTTTAATTACGCGTAAAATAAGCCGGCGGTAATTTAACGTTGCGTAATCTACTGTTAAATAATAGCACCGATGGACGACCTGCGTAGAATTACAGTTGTCACGCCAGCCAACTCTGAAAAGGCGCTCGACCAAACGACAAAACAAGCCAAGACCAACGCGACACGGAAAGACCACAAGAAGCCCTTTTTGTTCATACTAAAACATCAGCAGCGATGACTTCATTCTTTACTTTTTTCGTGTACTTTCTTACGATGACACATCGTGTGTGTGTGTGTGTGTGTGTGTGTGTGTGTGTGTGTGTGTGTGTGTGTGTGTGTGTGTGTGTGTGTGTGTGTGTGTGTGTGTGTGTGCGCGCGTGCATGTCTAGCGAAGGGGGATGCACCTGCGGGCTCCGGCGGAAGTGGCCGATTAAAGAGAGCCCGAAAGAGTGAGCGACGTATACCGCTCACGACGTCCTTCTTCCCCACGCCGATAATGCGTCACCGCACGCGTTTGGATTACAAATCGCCACTTGGCTTTCAATTGAAAATCAAACTGACACGCGTTTGCGAATGATATACAACGCGTGGAAAGTCCGTCATGCCTTACGAAGTACGAAGATGCACGGATGCATTATGCTAATGAAAACTCTTGACAACTCGAAAACCGTCGGCAATTGAACATCTTTCTCTTCGTGATCTCGCGTGAAAGTTACGTCTACTGGCCCCGGGGCTTACGAGCCTGCGTCGAAAGTCCTGAAATGTTGGGGTCTACCTGCAGCATTCGTCGCCGCCTCGACGAAGGATCAGACGAACGTTATTATTATCGCGAGCACATCTTTACTGGTGGGGAAAAAATGAAAAAAAAAAAAACTGGAAAATCTCTCGTGGAGACTTCTGTTAATCATGGAATTTCGGAAACAATGCTTCGAGAGATAGCTTCTGCTTTAGAGTGTACGTGTAGACCTGTTTGTCTTTTTTTCCCTACGTCTGTGTATACGTACGCATGAGAAATCGAAGGGCCGCGCGCGCGAGAGCGATGATTTCTCTTTCGACGCTGGGAGGCGGTGGTAGCGGAGCAAAAATGCCTCGTGAGCGCGCGAAGATTGATTAGTGTCAATTGCACGAGCGGAGAGAAAAAAAAAATACTCCAGAGCTATTGCTCGCGTTGACAGGTTAATTAGTACCGTTTTGATAAACAATGTTGCTCGCTCAAAGCGCTTTATGTAAGACTTGTCCCTGGGCAGCACGCGCTTACCGTGCACTTTAGCAGCATCCTTTCGCGAAGCGCGAGCGCGTATCGTGTAATTAGCTACGCATCCCAAGATTGTTCAAATTATTAAGACGAAACTCTCGGCAAATATCTGATGCGCAAAAACCCAACCTTGGACCAAGTTGTGCGCATCGTCAATTTTATTTTTTTTTGCAACGCCGCACCTTCAAATGGTGTTGTGCCCGTGGGCCAATCATCTCCAGACTTGAAAAAAGATAGGACAAAGAAGTCGAGAAAGAAGGACGGTTCGTCGAAAAAGTAAATTCCCCTTCGCCTCTTGAGTCAAACAAAAAATGCCGTGGGAGCGAGAAAAAAAAAACAAGGAGCGAGTGTGCACTGGTGTACTGGCAGTGGTGGCTTCCGGTCAGGCACTTCCGCGTGACTCCTACCGGTGTGTGTATATAATATATACGCTACGACGCTCGACTAGACGTTGTAGCTCCCTTTTTTTATTCATTTACTTCTCTACAAGGAGATTGCGTGACCGAGGTTTTTCTGGTTTGTTATGAAAACGCAGCAGCGGTTCGATGGACGCGAACGGGCGCATGTGTACCGTTATATCTGGAAGCTCGCCTTCGGGAATCACATGCATAATCGTAATTATTGGAGCATTTAGTGACGATTTGACACACTTCGAAATGACGCACACGTGTGTCCGTGAGTATACGCGCGCGCGCGTGTATGCGTGCTACCTAAAGTACGAGGGTTCGAAACAATTGCTGGGGAAGAGAGAGAAAGAGAGAGAAAGAGTGCGTAAGCGCGTGCCGATAAATCAGATTGGCTATTGCTCAAGTGGCTATTATGAGTTTGCTACTCGCGTACAATCCAGCCAGGCGTCTCCGGTTTGTATAGCGCTCTTTTTCTCTTCTCTCCCCCTTTCGCGCATACCGCGCGCGATTATTGAATATTCGCTCGGCGCGCGCTGCGTAATGATTCCACGGAGCGAACGCTAATTGCACGCTATCAAACAATTCGACCGCCTACGTATAAAGCCAATGCGCCCGTCTCTTGGCGAGCGCGCTGGCAGCCGCTTCTTCCATTCCAGAGGCATCAATTAAATAGAAGGGACTGCGCGCGCGCGCGCATGCAAATGTCCGCGAGCGCGACCCAGATTAAGCGCATACCACGCGCTCTCTCGCACGCCGGCGGCGAGCGAGCGCGGCTCGCACACAGGTAGCGTAGCCGCGCGGCCAAGTCGGCGCGCTGCGGGGAGCGACGTCGAGCGAGGAACGCGAGCGCGCGCACGGCAGCCGCTGCTCCTCGAGTGCCTGCGCCCGCCGCGGCTGCTCCGTGCAGTCAGTTGACCGAGCATCGCCGCGGCGAACGCTGTGCGGTTTCCGAAACTCGCGCGCGGCTCTTTTTTTCTCCTTCTCTTTTCTCGTTGAGCTTCGTTGTGCGGTGCGTCGTTGCATTCTCTTCTTTATGGTTTACCCAAAAGGATGTGCTTCGTGCGAGGATACCCTTAGTTTTTTTTTCTTTCGCTTATTTTTGTGAAGAGATACGGGTTTTGCTGTTGCTGTCGTTATTGTCGCTTGTTTTTGCTTTGCCAGCGCATTTTTCTTTATTATACGTGCCACATTGATATAGGACGGACGCATTTCACGAATTGCATCTGTACACGTATCTTCACTATGAAACTGGCGAGTTGTGTGCATGAAATAGAGCGAAAGAAAGTCTGATCTAGAAAGTCAAAATGACAAGAGACGGCTTCTTTTTCATCTGATGAGAGAGTGAGTGAGAGAGAGAGAGAGAGAGAGAGAGAGCATTATTACAAAAGACATTGAATTGCACCGGAATATACGCGTCGAACTTATAATATCAAATATTCTGTTGATCAGTAAACCTTTAGTGGGTCTTTTCTGTCGCAATCTAAATGAAAGGTACCTATATTACTGTAAGCGTACATATTTGCCTGCCACCCGTGCAACACCCGTGAAAAGGTAAACATTCGTGGCACAGCAGCGGACTCGCATTATTCATCGCACAGTCGAAGAAAAGAACCCCACGCGCTCGCCACTGTACATAATAACTCTGCTGTGTTGCGGAGCCGAGCAAGCAAATCTTCCCCGGCGCGTCGCTTGCGCCGATGAGACGTTCAATTATACATGCGCCGGCGTCTTGCAATTTTTTTTCATGCGAAGTGTGCATGCTGCGTCCGAGTCGTTTCGTAAACAGCGTCATTACACGTCGTGCACGCAGCCGAAGGGAGAAAAATGCCGTGGGGATCGAGCTCGTTACGCACCCTTGACGCGCAAACCGCGATCCATAACATTTTCGAATCCAATAGCAATTACGATTCTCGCGACGGAGTGCTCGTAACAAGGCGTACCTTACTCGTAATTAACCAAAAGCCGCAAACAAAACTACCAAGTCGTTACTGCAAAGCGCGCGCGAGCGCGCTTGGTACGCGAGACAAATCCCTTCACTGTTTCACACAGACGCAGACGCGCGCGCGCACTCCGTGAGGATTGGAATGCCGCGAGGTTCGAGTTCCGCATCTGCTTCGGGTGCACGTATGAAAGCCGATGATTTCGGTTCTCTATTCCATGGTGCGCGAGGGGTTGCGCAAACGCGCGGGCCGCGAGTGTGTCCGCGAGACTGACAATCTAAAAGCCGAAAGCGCGCGCACGTGCGTAATGTATAGGCGCGCGCTTACGGCCTGATGCAATGCCAATGGAATGGCGAACTTTCGGTCGCGCGCAGCTGCGCTCGCCGGAGATTTCAACGCGACGATGGCCTGCTGCCACGATTTATTTCACTTTCGATTGCGTCCATACGCGACGCGACTGCGTATACGCGCTCGGCTTTATCAGCCAGTCGGCGCTCGCTTCCACGACGAAGTCTTCTCTCTCGTCGTCGACGAGTGCGAGCTCAATGTCGCTGTAACCTCGGAAAATTTAGCATGTAGCTAGGCTCATCGCATATACATTGCGGTGGCGTGCATGCGAAATTGTTCCCGGGACAAAAGAGTCTGCTCTCTTGTAAAAAAGAGCGAGCGAGAGAGAGAGAGAGAGAGAGAGTGCTTATCTCGTTGAGTTTGCATACGATTTCCGTTTCGCGCATACGTACAACGTGGCATATGTATGTACGTGTACGTGGTGATGATGACGAACTCTCACTCTCCGAAATATCGCACCCTTTGCGTAATCTGCAGCTGTTACTGCTGCTGCACGCCTCGGCAATCGGCTTAACAATGTGGCGAAAAAAAGAGAGTGAGAAAGACAGACAGAGAGAGAGAGAGAGAGAGAGAGAAACAGCAACACCAGCATCGTACAATTGTGCAAGTCGACGCCGCAGACTCTTCTTCCTCATCTCCCAATCGGTCAAACTGTCGGTGTGATTATTCCTCTCCGAGGGATTCTGATGGATCGCGGTTGGGAAATCGTTGCTTCGTTCTTTTTTTGCCTTCGCGCGAGCTCGACGTGCTGGAATTTCTTGTTTATTAATTGAACGCCGTTTCCTCCTCATTTCGTCTTTGCCGTTGTTGTGCGCTGCGTAGAAACTAACTGTGATTGCTTCATTGGGTGGAAAGTCACGATACACGGATAATCGTGCTAATTATTTGCAGGCTAATTAGTTATCGACAATTCTATTGTACGAAGCCGAGTGTACGCGTACGCGAATAACGAAGAAATAACAATTTCGATGTAAATTGTTTTCTCTTCGATTGTGATGGGATGCCGTGGGTGCCGTTACAGTTCGAAAAATTTTCGCAGCGAAACTAAGGTTTTGCATCGTGCAATGAGAACATTCCGATCTCGACCTCGAGAAATTAAAGTAATGACAAAACCGGCTAATTTTCCAACTGCTGTATTATTTTACAACTCTGGAAAACGCTTCGGAAATAATTGGGTTTGCCCCGAGGATTTCGTAAGTCACTCACTTGCGGAGGAATAATGTAAGGTATTTTGCGCTTACGTAAAGCTCGCAATTCCACCGCGCGGTTGCGAGCTTTGAATTTCCAAGATTTCCATTTTTTTTTTGCACCATATGAGCCTTTGGCAATTTTCCATTCGCGGTAGACTGTTTGAATGTGTACATTTATGGCGTACGCTCGGTATCATGAAAATTCAATGGGGTATAAAAGCGTTGTCACTTGGTATCGCTGAATTATTTATATTCATTAGATATCGACAAAACGAATGAATCACGCTGAATAGGACATCTAAAACACCTTTCTCTATGATAAACAAACTTGGAATAACTTTTCATAAACTCGTATGATTTTATTCTCTTTATGATTTGATTTCTTTTCAAAAATGAAAAAAAAAACTGAAACTCCAATATTTATTTCAATTTTAACTCGTCGTTTGTAACGGTATATTCTCTCTCTCTCTCTCTCTCTCTCTCTCTCAGTCTCTCGAAAAAAAAGGCTCCGTTAATAAGCTTGAATACACATTAACACGGAACATAATCTGGCCGATAAAAATTTGTCGAAAAATCTCGTAGTTGTTCATCACTTTATTGAGTCACCCACACGTCGAGAAAAAGAGGAAAAAGTAGCGTATATCCTTATGACGGTACAATACGGATTCGAGTCTCTGTCTCTTTCTTTCTTGGGCGCGGGATAATCGTAATGAAAGGCGCTGTTTCATTGTCCCGCGGCTGAAGCGGCGGACGGATCTCACGAGTTTTCCCACGGCGGCGCAACTCCTCGCGCTGAAGACAAGCCTTTTCGAGTTTCCTCCTTCCGTCCGTCTTTCCAAAATCCAGACGGCGCGTGCGTAAACTGAAGATTCTTCAGTCAACTTTGGGGTTTTCGAATAATTAGCGTGAAATACGAGCACAGGACATAGCTCGTTTAGTTTCGACTCCTGCGAGGCTATTATATTCAAATGGGTCGGAATAAATTTCGGAGAGCTATAGTCGTGGCGCTCCTCGCGCACAGTTAAAATGCCTCGAAAAGAAGATGGGTATTAATCGCGAGCTTGTCGACGCTTGTCGACACTATGCAACATTAGCAACAACAAGAAAAAAGCAACCAACTTAAAGTCTCCGACTCGAAGTCGATTAGCAATCGTCCAGGCAAAGCGCTTATGGGCACGCGTCTCGACCTCTTTGCCTCTCGGGATGTAGGACACTCGACGCGACGAGGCTAAGAAAAATGTCCGTGTTGTCCGCCTGACGACCTTCGGCCGCGATGACTCGGCGCGGGGATGTGATTCGCGTTCAATGTCGCTCCTATTCAGCAAAGCAAAGCAGCTCTCTGACCGTCTCTTTCGCGTCGAAGATGATGATTATTATTGGAGAAAGTTAGGCTTTCGATACACGATGATTTCTCGCACGAAGCACATCTCTCGCTGCAGCGAGTATATAATTGGGATCGCTCGAACATCGGCACGATTATTTTTCTCAATACATAGGATTCTCTGGAAGGGATCAGTATAAGTGAAAGTGAGTGTGTGATCGTTCGAAGGCAAAGCGAAGATGATGATGGAACGCGAGGTGACGGACTCGGAGGGAGTCTTCTCGCGGAGGCTGCAGAGCAACTGGGCCGAGCTGCCTCAGACGCTGCGCAAAAAGCAACGTCACCGGCCGGAAATACTCAGCCAGTTTACCGACATGTCGGAGTCTGAGTGCGAGTACCGTAGCCTTAGCAGCAGCCACTACCAGAGCAACAACAACAACAGTCACGTGGTCAATAAGCGCGTGGTTCGAAGATCCGAGTTCTTGCGCAGATTGGAGAACAGGAATTTGCTGCATCTGCAGCATCCGCCGCAACCGCAGTACGGCCCGCCGGTGTCACAGCAGCAACAGCAGCAGCAGCAGCAGCAGCAATTGTTCAGGAGGTCTCTGCCAGATTACAGGTTGCAATACGAAGCTAAGGATATTCGGAGACGGAGCCTCGTTAATCTCGATAACGGCAACGGCAATTCTCACTTTCACGAGAAGTACAGTGCCAAGTTGCATTTCTCCGACGATGAGAGGAAAACCAATTCGCCGGATAGCCTGCTAGTGAGATCCTCCGAGTCGGAGTCCAGCATCAGCGACGAGTACGGTCACACGGACGACTCGGGCGCTTTTCTCGAGAAAGCTTCGCCCTTCGACAAGAGGAAGCAGAGCTGCTCCAGCGGCAAGAGAATCGAGAGCGAGCACCAGCCGCAGTCGATAACTTTTCGGCACAGAGTCGCCAAATTCTTCAACAAACAGACCCCTGAGACGAACGGCAAGAGTCCCGAGTCAGTCAACAAACTCGACGTCAATAAGAACAACGTACAGGCGAAAAAGGAGAAGTTCGAGTACGAGAACATTCCGCGGATCGACTTGGCGAAGCTCGAGCAACGCAAACAGCCGAGTATCGAGCAGCTGCGAATGGAGGAAGGCTGTCAACTGCGCAATCGACGCAACTCGAACATCGAGCAGCCAAAAAGCATGGAAGAGTTACGTCTCATCAAAGATTACTACGTGGACGCTCATCAATCCACGAAGAATTCCAATGAAGCCAACGAGGAAGGCAGCAAGCTTAGCGTACGAGAGATTCTCAAGAGGTTCGAGGAGTTAAGATCCCAGCCAAGCGATGGTGATCGCACGCTCAATACTATTCAGGAAACTTTGCAGAAGCTCGACGAGAAGGTCAAGAGCTATCAGGTGCTTACAACTCTGCCTTTGTGTTTTCAGTGGGAAAGTGCAGACTTAATTAGCAGTCGCGCAGTCGTTAGTCAAACGGATCTCGTAAATTTGTTTTTATTGTTTTCCGCGTTATGATATTGACGCGCTCTCGTGAAAAACTTTCTAATTGGCTGTTTTCGCGAAAACAAAAGTTGAACAACGACAAGGTGAACCGAAAGGAATGACGATTCATCTCCATAAATTTCGCGATCGACAACCCACCATCAAAAACTCAGTCAAGTTTTCGCTCGAGGCTGTAATAGATCTGTGCTCGTCAACTCTTTGTCCAATAACACTTTTCGGTCGTCATCATACGATCATCTTTGCCTTTGGTGACTTTCGCCGATTAATCTCTTGTGAGCGAGAGAGCGCAGTAGTATGATATACCTTTCACTGCAGAATGTGAAATTCAGAACGGAAACGGCTGTTTTGCGCACATTCCGAACGCTTCTTTTTTCAACTCTAGGATGAGAAAAGAGGCGACGAGGTCGCGTCGCGCATACGTATAGTTGATTTATGATGGTTAAAGCGACCAACGTGAAAAGTGTTTTCGCGCGCGCGGATTACTCGTCCCATCGCTCAATGTCGAGGATTCGCTTTTTTTTCTCCCATCGCGCATCGATTTAATCCGCTATAAAACTCGATTTTTTATTTTGCAGCGCGTTCCTCTTCTCGCACGGTATCACTTTGTCGGACACTCCTCTTTTCCCTTCTAATTTTAGCCACGCGCGCCGACTGTTATTTAAAAATAATACTGTTTCTCCTGACACACAATCAGCTCGTTGCGTTCGCGAGGAATCGCGGGTACCGGCTAGCGCGAAAATATAATTAAAAAAAAAGCGAAACGGTTTTCCCGGGACGAATCGCGTTAATGTCGCGTGCTTTCCAGCCGATTTTTATCCCGCGGCATGTGTACCGTTTGTGCATCACGATCAGTCATTGTTCAACCTATTACGCCAGAGCGCGGCCAGCCAACAGGAGGCGATTGAACAAACGAGAGAAAAAGGGACGACCTGCTCGATGAGCCGTTCCACGGCTGTTATTACTTCGCGGCCGTGTAATGCACCTACCCGAATTAATTGGCGTTGTATCTACCCGCTTTCCTTGACTGATACGAGATGAATTCTGATTTTTTATAATTTGTTGCTTCCTAATATTATTAAGTGCGAAAAAATCTTGATAGTTTGGAATTTTACCTCGTTTTGGAGATTGTTTTTTATTTGAATAAGACAGAACACCACGACAAAAGATTGAAACGAAAATTGATGTCTATGAGTGTTAATTAATGGTTCTTTCATGGAGTTCAATGGTATGATTAGTAACGCCTACTAGAATCTAATGCTCTTCATGAAGTTTATTACCATTATGCATCTGGTTATAAAGTTACAGTTATTATGGTAAATTTTCCGTTACTTCTAATTCTAACGTTTAACGATTCAACATAATCTTTATTGCGGTAAAAAGTAATACTATTTGCAACTGTTAGGAATTCTAATTTCGATAAAAAGAGAAATGAAATGTTTAACGACGGCCAACGGTATAACTATTTAAGATTCATCAATTTCTCCGCCAAAAAACGATCTCCGCAAAGACAAACAGCTTACAGAAGCTGAAGCGCAGTCTGTCCTTCGAAAGCATGCAGCGCAAAGCGGATTTCCTTGATAACGCGCTAGCGAGTGCGCAAGGCAAGATGCTCGCAAGCGTGCGCGCGAAGGTCGACGACCGGAGATGAAGTTTCGTTCTGTTCCTTATTAACGCGCTTGCGCCCGTTACGCCGCGTGCGCCGGCGATGCGGCGACTGCCAAGCCGCTACCTGTACGTATGCGTGCAAGGTGGAGCTCACTATGCATTTATCATTCGTACGTATTCAATTATTTTTTCACCTTAGGCTACGCTCTCGCGGTTTCCAAGTTCAGGGACGTTTGGCACGTATCGACGCGCGCGTACAAACGTGAAGAATCATCCTCGCGACAAGAGCTATTCGCGCATTGTGCCACTTTCCGCGCTTCCACGGCTTAAAACTCAAGAAAATCGTCATTCGTCCTAAAACTTCAAGCTACTTTCTATTAAAGTTTCCAGCGAGGAATTTCCATTTATAACGTTAACGACCGAGGCAAGAAAAGAGGAACAATCGATCTTTCTTGAGTCTCGTTGCGTTGTCTTTGACGTCGACGCCAGCCGGAAATTCGGCAATCGTGCGAAGAAGAAATGCTTGGCGGCGACGAGTGCGCTCTTGATGGAAGAAAGGATGAGAGAGAAGAAAAAGCTCTCTCATAACTGTACAAGCTCATGTGGGTCAGGGTCGGTGCAACTCGACGTTCATGTGCACGTGTATATCCGTACGGCTGAGGTATCTGGGACGTATAGTCGCGCGAAATTGCTTTGCCGACGATGGTCCGGCTTTCCACGCACCAGAGTACGTAGACACACGCGAGTGTAACCTGAAATTGCGACGAGAAGAAGCTGAATAACTCGCTAGCCAGCTCGCTCCATTATTACTACACTCTTACTGCAATAGCTTCCTTTTTTCCGTTGGTCGCACGTATACTTTGAGGTTTGATGGTTCGTGGTTTCGTAGTTGAGCGAGCAAAAGAAAGCAAATTCCTCGAAGATAATAATTGCAGTCCATTACAATGAGAAATTGAGCCGAAACTTATACCGGCAACATTCTCGAATCATCTGTCTCTGGACTGGGCGAAAACTGCTCCAAGCGGATTGCCGATCGTCGGCTATTTCTCGTTCTCTCGGTGCGCGCGGCGCGTTTTTTTCTGCTCTACACGGCTCGCGCAGCTTCCTGGCTCGCGGCGAAAATCGACGCGGAGTACCGGTACCCGGCAGGCCGCGTTACGTGTTTTTCGCGCGCCTTGTGCGTCCGTGAAACGGAAACCGCGAGATTTCAGCTACTTCGTCGAATGATGCTGAGTAACGCGAGCTTCATTTGTTGCTCGATACAGCCTGCAAATTAGCCTCGCCTTCGCAACAATTTCCGAAGGATAAATGACTCGATATTCGTTCCCTACGATTGTTCGTAAAGCGACACCAGCTACAACTGAATTTTTATCCTCGTCCTAAGTCCCAATTGATCCTTCGACATTGAAGACCACGCACCGTGAATTTCTCACGTACGAAACCGTGGGTACAGCATTTTCGCTTAGTCAAGAATGAGAACGCCGGTACGTGATAATTCAAGTACCTAATAAAGCTCGAAAATAAAGCGGTGCTCAGAGGCCACATCGCTGCGTGCGTGCATTTTTTGTAGCGGTCGCACTCCGACTGATTATAATTGCTCGTCAAGAGCAGATGTTGCGAGCATATGGCTGAGCCTAGAATAGTATCCTGCCCGCGCACTGGACGACCTGTACTTGTCTGTGAAATGCTTGGCAATCTATTCTCTCGAAACGATGATTACTACGAGAATGAAGTTTACGTTCGAAGTGATTCAACTCACCATTTTCTTTTTCTGGTCAAAGAATTTAACAATTTCATTTTTTCTCGATTGCAGGTCGAACAAAAGCCGGTACACAAGAGCCACCACCAGGACAATCATGTCTCGCAAATCAGCAAGTCGATCGTCTCGCAAACGAACCACGCGCACTACGGCTCGCCATCGTCCAGTCCCCAGCATCACGAGCTACCCAACGGGAACGTCTCGCGGAATGGCCACGTGGTCAATGGAATGCACTACCAAAAGAACGGCAAATCACCCCAGCAGCAGATTATCGCTCAGGAATGGCGACAGCAGGATGAAACTAATTCACGTTCGGAAGATGCAATGTACGAGGGCAGTAATGGCCAGTCACCGGTGGTCAATGATGGAAAGCACTCGCTCTTGCAGTACGCTATGCTCAACTTCCGCCAGAGCACCGACAAGTTAGTCTCTTTTTTGCCAAACGACATTATTGCGACTTGCGACACAAGTTGGTCTCGATGACTCGGCATGGATTTCAATGAACGGAAACGTAACGCACGAACCGAAGACGTAGTTTATTGCTCGGATTAGAATACCGTCAAAATTAGCGAGAGGTTCGTGAATTTTTTGCCAGGATGAATTATCAGACGTGTCTTTGTTCAACCGAAATACATTAATGGGACGATTTGTCAAAGGCGACACACCTTTACTAGGACTTGTGCATTGTCACCTCAGAATTGATTTCATTTAGAACCGGCAGTTATTCAAATTTCAATTGAAGAGTGCGACCTCCGATTGCGCGCGAGTCGTAAAGAAACGAAGCGCTTCGTTAAAAGACCTCGAGAATCCGTCCATGCATTAATAATTTTATGACGGAAAGTTGAATGATCCATAAAGTCACTGAATGATATTACGGTCTTTCGTAAACAGTCGTTACATTATGAATGAAGTATACATAAAATTTAATACCGACAACGCTAAGGAAAAATATAATCGTCGTTCAGCTTGCATGTAATTTATTTTGGGGCACTTGAAAAAAATTTTTTTAATGATCTAGTTCTAGATATGGAAGCCAGCCGTGATTTGCCTGCGCAAAAAGTAATCAAGCGTTCCAATTTGGAAGCGCACTCCAGGAAGTAAAATCAATGCCGCGAGTTGTCGCAAGAAATTTCTATAATAAGGCAGGCGTAGCGCGCCTTTACTGTTAAGAGTCTACGTGCGCGTGACGAGAAAATATATTCCACAGCAACGTGATATTAAACCATATCAATGTAATTTCAATGATCGCTTTGCGAGCCTCTTAGGAAAAGAAAGCTGCAGCGCCATCACGCATACAATATACGAGTTCAACAGCCACATCTAATCTTGTCCCCGTATATGGTCAACTCGCTCGAGCTTTCGATCCTTTTTTTCTTGCTGCGCAACTAGCGCCGAGCGAAAGTTTTGCCTTGGAAGAAAAATCGTTCTCGTCTGTTTTTGGATGAAAAGTGGAGTAGGCACGTGTCGCGAAGCGAAGAGTTTGGAGCCGAGGCCGAGAAAGCTCATAGCGTGCGCTCGGCCACACGCGAAAGATCATCGCACGAAGTTTGTAGTTGTCGGCGCGGTGGGATGATGATGCCGCGTCTCTCGCATTTGCGCTCGGCTCGCAGCGCGAGTTACACGCATTTTTTCAAACTCGCCGCGAACAGCCGCGTGCCGTTTACCTTTGGTGCTCGGCATATCCGCGAGTTTTCGCTCTATTATTTGCTCGCGGTCCCGTCATTACTGTGCGCCAGAGAAGATAGGAAGATGCCTTGGTCGTCTTGCATGTGAGTTTTGAGCTAACGGTCAGGCGGGAGAGCGCGCAAGACAAAACGTGGAATTAGAAATGATTTTGCCGAGTAATTTACGTTCTAAGTATCCGTTAGCCATGCGCGGACGTGATCGCTAAGAAAAACAAAGCGAGGATCGTTGCGAAGCACGCCCGTCAAAACAGACAATTTGGACTTGACGAACTTGACTTTGCCGCAGATTCGAGATGCTCAAGACAGCGGACGGCTCGATAAGCGGCTCTCTCAAAGTCATCGAGTCGCTAAAGAGTAAGAAGAAAGGCAAGAAGGGCAAGGACGGAGCGGAATGGACGTGGAAAGAGCAAGTAGACCTGGTCAAGTTCTCGGCGGTGCCGATCGAGCAAAGTTTGCTCAGGTTGGACAACGAACTGAGTGGACTGGCGGTCGAGTGCTTCCTATGCCTGATGCGCTACATGGGCGATCAGCCGTTGCCGCCCGACATGAGCGAGGTCAAATGCGTCTATACCATCCTCATGGTCAGTATATTGCATTTCTTACACGGGCTGATAACATTTTTCTTCCTGTGACCGCGAAATTATCGGTGCTCGACTCGGGTTAACGCGGAAATTCAAGTCTAATTATGAATTGCGTGTGCTCTCGTTTTTTTTTTCGGCTTACGCTCGTTAAGGCACGCACAAAAAATTACGTTCCACAAAACCACGAATCGCTCATTGAAAATATATGCCTACGTTCCTTTAGCAAATCTCATTAAAATAATGCAATCTTTGCTAAACCTCAACAGCAGTAAGCAATTTGTAATAGATCATTATTCCCGAGAATTGATCGCACGATTTCGCCAGAACTGTTGGAAAGGATCGAATAGAATTGGTTGCGCAAGCAATGATTTTCGCGTAATTATCGGAAAAATCGGTGATAACTGCAGATAGCCAAGTGCAGAGGGTAATGCGAGATAATTCCATTGCAGCACTGCCACAAGTACGAGCAGCTGCGCGACGAGGTCTACTGTCAGCTGATGAAGCAAACGACGAACAACAAGAGTCCGAATCCCGACAGCTGTCAGCGGGGCTGGCGTCTGTTTAGCATTGTGGCCGCGTACTTCACGTGCAGCGAAGGCCTGAGACCCTACCTCAACAAATACCTGGAGACGGCGGCGTACGACAAGCGACGCGCCTATCACGGCACGGCCACCGTTTGCCTGCAGAATCTGCGCAAGACCGTGAAGTACGGCGGGCGGAAGAATGTGCCCAGCGTCGAGGAAATCATGGCCATCAGCGCCGGCAGAAATGCCAAGAGGCAGATTTATAGGCTGCCCGGTGGCACCGAGAGGGTTATCAATACCAAGTGCACCACTGTCGTACAGGTGAGTCGACGTTACGCCAACCCTTCTGAGAATCCGATCCAGATCGCTAGACTTGTCTTGGCGTCGATTTTGCAGGATGTTATCGAGGAGATGTGCAACGTTATATCCGTACGAAACCCCCACGAGATGGACGAGTTCTCGCTTTACTGCATCGTCGACGGCGACGCCTTCACCATGCCTCTGGCCAGGGACGAGTACGTTTTGGACGTGACGACGGAGCTGCACAAAAATCATCAGCTCTTCTACTTGATATTCTGCAGGTAAGCTGCGCGTGCACAAGCCGAAGATGCGCTCGCCTCGAGAGCTACTGGCGCCACAATCACGATTTTTCTCGCCGTAGGTCGGTCTGGTACTACCCATTGCGTCTGGATGCAGCGCTCTACGTCGAAGTAGTTTTCAATCAAATAGCGCCTGATTACCTGGAAGGCTTGCTGCTGGTTTTGCCCGGAGAGCATTTGCCTCAGGAAGTCATTGTAAGCTAATCAACGCGCTCTGCAATTTCCATGTATTTTAACTCTCAGCTGTACTGATGAGCTCTTCTCTGGTCTGCAGTACGACATGGCACAGATCGCTGCACTGCTGCATAGAGCGGCTGACGTGAAGAACGAAAGGGAAGAGCCGACGACCAAACGAATAAAGTATCTGCTGCCCAAGCCCGCGTTGAGCCTGCGAGAACCGCGACCACAACAGTGGGCCAACATGGTGCAGCAAGCTTGGGCCAATGTGCAGCTCACGTCCATTGCCAATTGCAAGGCGCAAGTACTTGGTGAGCAATCGATCCCGGCGTCGTTTAACGTTGGACAAATTGCGGCGATTCGATGGCTCAATCGTGCCTTACGTTTGTTTCAGAAATACTCTCAAAGTGGCCACTGTTCGGCTCGAGCTTCTTCGCCGTGAAGAGAGTGCCCGAGGGCAAAGAGAAGGGCGGCGACCACATCTTGGCATTGAATCGCCACGGAGTTCACTTTATCGACCTGATAACACACGTAAGTTAATCGATCTTCGAATAGGCGCGAGCTTCCATGGAGATCGAACGAATAACGTTCAATCGATCTTGTTCACCGACTTCCGTAGGAAACGCTCTACCACTATCCATACTCAGAGGTAATCTCAACGCGCAAAGTAAAGTCCGAGGAGGGCACGCTCTACCTGGACATGAAGTGCGGCAACCTGATGCAGCAGCGCATCACGAGGCTGCAAACCGAGCAAGCTCACGAAATTTCCCGTCTGATTCGCCAGTACATTACGATGGAGCAGAGGACTACTGGTAACCAGGGTGCGGCTCCAGTCAACGGCTACGGTCTCAGATAAACTGATAGTCTAGCTTGTTCTTCAAGTAATTTTTGTGCGAGCCGAGTCAGTTTATTATTGTCGAATATTCTCCCCATGTAAATATTATCGCGTAGCAACGACGATTAGTTAACACAAGCGCCCTACTACTCTGTTTACTTGTTTCCCAATCTCCCACCCCTTCTTCATTTTTTATTGTATGTGTACATTAGGTAAGGGCATAGGAATATGATTTTGCGCATTCGGCAAATCAACCAACTGCGAGAGACCAAGTGGAATTATTTTTTGTTCTTTGTTTGAGCTACATATATAAAATCGTACGTTGATTTGGCGAATGGCAAAGCGAAACGTGTTGCTTCTGTCTTCCAGTGGCGAAGTGAGAGAGATAAGAATGATATCCCATGCTGCCGAAGAAGTTACATGTATACTGTTTTCCTTTTTTTTTTATTTGTTTTTAAAAAAACAAAAAATTATATTTCATGTAACATGTTCATTTATCGTGGATTTACACATATGTTTATCACGTAAATACATTCGATTATCATTCAGAAGAAAAAAAGTTTACAGGTAATGAAACTCTTATTATTTATATATATTTTACATATATAAAGTGCAGCAAACAATTGATTGTAAACTATTGTTTCACTTCATTATGGTACAACTTACATGGAGACATGCAAAGTTTAACTAATAATAATATTGAATAAATGTCTTAATAATGAACAAAACTAACCGTTTTGCGATTGTTATTATTGATTATTAACACTGTATTACATTCGTATACATAAGTGTAAAGATGAGATGAGGAGGCGAAATCATGTTGAAAGTTTGTATTAAAAAATTGATATTTTAAAATACTGAAGTATTATTTTATTTGACACGTCAGTCTACTTATTTCTGAGAAATCAATATAAAAATCTCATTTTTTTTTAATTTCCAAATAAAAAAGCAATTAAATTGTAACTTCCAATAAACATGAAAGTAAAATAGATTGAAGTAAGTAATTTGTCAATTTTATATTATTATTAGGAATAATGTACAGTTTTTACATGAAAGCTTTTTTTATTCATAAACATAAACAATTTTATAAGCTCATTTTACTCAGATGAATCTTCTTCAGCTTCCTTCAACCACGTAATAAATGGCAATAAAGCTTTCTTTATTGCTTCGTGTGTATCATGATCTTCTTCCTGTTCATTTTCATCGTCTCTTTGTGATTCACTAAAATTCTGTTCAAACCAATCAATAATAATTTCTTCTCCCAAAATATCCTTGTCATAGAATACACGTAAAATATTTCCAGCATATGGCATCATTAACTTCTTATTTTTACAAATTACATCCCTTATGGCACATAAGCAATCTTTCTGAGCCGATTTTGTTTTCATGTAATTGTTAATTATAGGTTCTACGTAATTTATAACTGGTATTAAAATTTTATAATAATCTTTAAACTGAGAATTATCGCCTGTCTTGAGAACGTGAAATGGTAAAGTGAAAGATGCTTGAATTACACTGTACAACACTTGCTCACTACTAATATTTTGCGCCAATCTCGATGAATTTATTTCTAAAATTACATTTTTATGATAAAGCTTATCTTCGTAACCACTCAGTAAATTTTCAATAACATCAGATAAGAATGTCTCTTCATTTATTTCTTCTTCAAGAGTTTCTGGCATTGGTGAATCATTTGTGGATGATGATGAAACAGATGTTGAAGTAGATAATGCATCATCATTGTCATTATCTTGATCAAATTTGAAATCACAAAACATACTTGAAAAGCTAGTATCGCAATTCTCTACAAATTGTTCCATTGTTCTGACTATCATCTTTCCACTATCATTTATTTCAATAACTGAATTACAATAATTTTCGTTGCAAACAACATTTGGCAACAATATACATGTATTTAATTTGAAATTCTTTTTCAGTAAACATTTTGAAAAGATGATTGAGTCTTTAATGTGGCAATAATCTTCAATCACTGTATCGGAAAATATATATGAATCTTCTATGCATACATTATTTCCTATTTTACAGTTGGCACCAATAACAGTTCTTTCAACAGAAGAATGTGTACCTAGAAAACTATTTTTACCCATAATTGACTCTGAATGCAAAATAGAACCTTTTGACACCACTGAACTACAGTGCTTATATGTACTTCTAGACATGTAAATAAAGTTTTTCAAATATATTGGTAAAGTATCAGGAACTAAAGGATAACTATGTCGTTGCAGTATATCTCTGCAGAGAATTCTGTAAGTTTCTTTTGAACAGATTGGCAAAGCATAACTTGGACAAGCCAATGATTCCCAATAAATTTTTGAATTCAAAAATTCTTCATTTATCAAAACACCATGTATAAAATCTTCCATTGTCTGAAAAAAAGAATAAATTAAAATGTGTAATTTTTATGAGTTTCTTGCAAAATCAATTCAAAGTCTTTTGTCGATATAATCTAATTTTAAATATTATAAAACTTCTTTACCTGAAAATCAAAATTATCTGCAAACAAAGGAAGAACAGCTTGAGAGCACATGTAAATTCGTGTATCGAGATGAGAAGTATCAATGCTAACTTTATTATGCTCCAGGAACCATTGCAGTTCAAGTTCAATTTTATCTTCATTTGGAACATTTTTCTTGTACATTAAAATCTTTTTCGTAGGACTGTTGGAAACAACAAGATTACATTCTTTCTTTAATATAGAATCTTTCATATTACCAAGATTTCTTAGAATCATGGTCATAACAGTAGTTTTATCCTTCTCTCTACGAGCTTTATGCAAATCCATAAGTTGACTCAAATCTAAATTACCAAATGCTGTACCACGAATGAGAATAAAGTCATTTCTGATGAACCCTTTAGTATCAATATCTCTAAGAGCATCTCCTAGTGACTGACAACCATCAGATATTATAGGCACAATATTAATATTCTTATATACATTTTTCAAGGAATCCAGATATGTCTTTAGAATTTCCAGATGACTACTACAGTATAAAAATATTTGTTCCACCTTTGAACGAATCAAGGTATCCAATGTAAATTCCAACAATGGACAAGTAACAACTGGTAGCAGTATGCTAGGATATACTTGATCCACAGGTTTGAGATCATCAATAAAGTCACTGGCAAACACAATTGCTTGAAGGCTTTCTTGTTTATCAAATCCATTTTTCAGTACTTTCTTTCTTGTGATAGCAGACATATTTTATTGTCTATATTTAATGTGATACACAGCTAAATATAAATAAAAATAGTGCTTATATTTAAATATGTGCTATTTAAACATTATTCATTTTTTGTACTTAATTATTACTTACATACTGTAATAGGCTTCTCTACAGGTACGACCAATAAGTAATACAGCAACTTCCACCACTCATGAGGCTTAAATTAATATTCTATATCTATTGCATTTTTCAATTGTCTCTATATAGTAATTAATAAAAATAACATCGACGATATAGAAAATAATTATGGAATTCACTTTTACACGGGGCACATGGTAGATCGGTAGCAATCTCCTATTCTATTTCATCACTTGTTTCATTAGGGTCTGTCTCCATAGGGCCTGCCTGAGTCCGTCCGAGCCGGCCGAGATTTTTTATGGGCACGCCATCTCTATAATTTCGTGTTCATGCGTTTCTCGTATTGGCTGCGTCCGATCGGGCTCGTTTATGTAAACGCAGCCATTCACTATGAAACTCGCCATTGGATACGAAATTATAGAGATGGCGTGCCCATAAAAAATCTCGGCCGGCTCGGACGGACTCAGGCAGGCCCTATGGAGACAGACCCTTAAGCATCTATGTCCGTTGTTTCATGGAGACTTCCATGCATTGTTTACACTTTTTCATATATTCGTTTAGGCAGTAGCGCCACGTAACGTAGAAAATTAAAACCAATCTGCCACTGCTGCACTGGCGGTGATGCGCGGGAAATATTTGAATGGCCATTATTGCTTATTTAGTTCGATTTATTATTAGATAAAGAACTTTCATATGCTTAATTTGATAATTTTTTTAATTACACCGATGAATTCCTATATGATTGCAAAAAACTGTCGATTCAATTCAGTGGAACATACAAATATACGCACATACAAGTTGGAATTTTAGAGAATCAGCCTGAAGAATAGAAGAAAGATATATTGTCTGCATCTCCAAAAACGTGTATCTTGCAAATAATTATCTTGTGACTACAGACCAAGATATACCTTTATCGTCTGATGTATAGATAAAAGTGGAATAAAGTTTTATAACTCAGGTTTTAAGAACTTACTTAATAATGTTAATAAAAAGTTAAAACTCATAATTTATTCATGAATTTTATTTATTTTCAAAAATATAACTTATGTTAAAACTTTTCATGGGCCAGATTGTCGTATATATTTATATATAATGTCGCGTCGTAAGCCGCACCTTCAGCATTTATGCCACAGCTAGTTTACTACTGCGACTCTTCGTGAATTGTATTAATAAAATTAATAAAAAATTAACAGTCTCTGTTTTTTTCTCGTGATATTTATATAACTTTAGTTCAGTACATTTTCAACTACGTACACAAAACGATAAAATTAACGATAAAATAAAATTTCCATGGAAAAAATTTTATAAATATAAAAAGTATAATTAAATAATACATATTTAAACAATGCAATTAAGTCTTTAACGAGTAACCGTTTCTCAATAAAAATGTCAATGGCAATGTATTACATTTCAGATATACAAATGAAGTTTTTCCTTCGTATAGAATAATCAACGAGGTCAAGAGCCAAACGACTTTTTCATTCTATAAACATATATATGTAACAAAATTGACATTGAGACATTACATAAAAAAGGAGTACAGGAGCTATGATAAAAAGGTGGAGTGTTTCATTCGACTCAACGAATAACGTTTTTTCAAGGATTTGTGATGTACACACGCTCGTAGAAAATACTTTCCAGGGAAAATTTGGCATACCGACGCAATAACAAAGCCAATGACAAAATGTGTTGATGTCCATGTTTAAGCAGAGTATGGCAGAATCGTCAGCGATCACGCACGGGATTGGATTGTAGATGAGGCCAATTGCTAGCAGCGTGCCTAACGAATCCAGGATCATTGGGCGAGGCAGGAGTGTGCGACTGCCTAGACGACTTGGCGGCGTTGGTTGTAGTTTGGGTGGCGGTCGTAGTCGTCGTCGACGTTCTCAGCGCGTCGAAACATTCCTCCAGCATCGCGATCTCGTCTCGCTGGCTGGCCGCCGCTGTCCCTGTCGTGGCGGCGCTCGGCCGAGAGCCTCGCGAACGACGCCGATCTTCGAAGGATACGTCGCGCTGCCTCTTTAAGATTCCTGGGGAAGAGCCGCGCATTCGCGTCGGCACGTTGTCATATTGACTCGAATCGGATAACCTGCAAGCCCCCATACGACAGCACGTTCACCGAGCCGACAATTACAAAATCGGGTAGAAGGGTATGATCGACACTTTCTTTCAGTTCTATTTTTAGTTTGTGCCAATGAAAACGTACTTTTGCTCCTTTGAGCCTGATTTTCATGTGACGTGATTAACGTGATTAAAACACTGATGCTTCGAGTGTGCCAAGTTGAAGGAATGAAATGAACGAATAATGCTTGAACAGATGCATTAACTGCCATAAAAAATTGTTATTCTACACGCTGCTGCGCTCGATTTTACCAAGCGAATAATGCACTGTATAATTTGATGCGGTTTGATCGGGCGCTCGGTGAAAACTACAACTTTCTACGTTGGCTAATAACACAGAATCTACATGAAGCTCAGAGTTACAGTTTCACATCGTAAAATCGAGCGGATCTCCAACAAATACAAAATAATTTCACTCTTTTCATTTTCAAAAAGTCGGTCGTTTTAATAACGAAAGTATAAAATAAGAAAGTATAAAAGTTTCCTTCAACGTTTTTTTTTGGAGTACAAAACACAATCGCACATCAAAAACAAAAGAAATCAAAAGGGGAAAAAACCAAGTGCGTCGCTAAGTGTGCTTCTACCAGACTTGTTGAGTTAGAAGCGTGTGCAAAAGCGCAAACAACAACAAAAAAAAAAGAACAAGCTACTGAGATGTCGATTAGAGCATCCAGTCACCTTTTAGACAATCCTGAAAACGAGCGTGACTTGCCTGTAGTTGTCGTAGCCACGATCTTCGTCGCGTTCAACGCGCATTATCTTCACTCCAGGATTCACCATCTTGGCGAAAACTGGTCGCTCGTCACTGTTCGTTGGGAAAGGCGGTGCGTCGTCCACCTCGTCTACTGGCCTTTGATATACATCTTCCCTATAGTAGCTATTCGATTTCCTCGACATGTCGTGCTGATCTCTCTGCAGTTTGATTTGATTTTATTTTATAGTTGGCAAGAGTGAGCGAACAGAAAAAAACATCGACCGATAGGTTACATTCAAAGTCTATCAATCCGTTATTAATGTTGTTCTCCTAATGTTTATCGTCATCGTAAAAATGACGCTTCATTATCCCGTAATTACACTATGTAATAATAAAATTCACATTTAAGTTCTGCTTGCAGTAAGTGCCAAGGTCGTAAAATCGCGAAAGATGCTAAGAAGACGCTAGTATAGCTAATTTACCGATTGTTTAGCACGACCATTACGATCACCACGTCCGTTCTCGATATTCTGCGAGTATTCGCGCATCTGTCGCTCGGCTCTCTCGAGTCGATGCTCGCGCTCGTCGTCGAGGTCGGTGGCCGAGCCATTCATACTGTTGTGCTTCTCCGTCATCTCTGGGGTTGGCGATCGCCAACTCGTCACGTGCTTGGTTCCCGACGCCGACGACTGCTTTTCTTTCTCGCTGTTTATCGTCATGGTCGTCGTTGTCACATACTGCTTGCCTGCTGCGAACAGAAAAACGACACCCGCGTGTTGTGGCACACAGCGCGGCTCTTGTCCACGCTCTCTTCACTAGCTTTATTATTCCTTTTATTAAAAATGTTTTTACTGTTAATGGCACATGGGTATGGTGTTGAGGCAACCGTGCGTGAGATTTTACACGTGGAAAGTGAGCAAGCGCCGCATGATGAGTATGAAAGTTTAGTTACACTTTTGGTCTTGTCGAACGCGAACCATTACTACCGTTTTCGTGAACAGGAATGTCGGAGCTCGGCAGATCAAGATTTCTCCTGTTTACCGTCTGACCTAATGCTCATTGTACTGCAACGACCTCGATATGCTCATATAATCGTATATAGCAGAAACTGTATCACATTAAAATAGTTAGGAAGTTTAGACGGCTCATACGATAAATATTCTCGTGTTATTTATGTGTCATACATTTTTCATAATTTCCGGATAAATAATTACAAATTCTTTGGTAGACCGCGATAATTTTCTGTTTTCAATAGATTCAATCACTGGCATATTCAAAACAATCATAAATTTCAGATCAACAATACACTCGTTTAAATAAAGCTTTCAGAAAGGTGAAATATTTTCCTTTGTCTGAATACGCTACTCAAGAATGGAAATTGAATAACATTTGTATTTTTCTACCTTCGTCAGTCACATTAGCGGTTTTAACTTTTTTTTTTGCTATTGCGTAAGGCGTAGCCTAGACAATCTTTGAGTCATCCACGATGGTTTTCTTTTTCTTTCGAGACCAACAAAAAATTCGAACGATAATGAAACTGTAATTGAAATGTCCTTTGGCTAAGTTAGTTTTGCCGATACATTGATATTTTAAAGAAAGAATCGCGATGAGGCAAACGATTGCTGATTAAATGCCTTTCACAAGCATCGCGTCGACAAGCTGTAAAAAACAATTTCACACGTCGAGCGGCTAGTTGTAAGCGAAGTACAGATAGAAGTTTTGAGCGTAGAAAAGTAACAAAAAGAAGCAGGGACGCTGCGGGATGTGAGATATCGGTCCACACGAGGTCGTACGCGTATTGCGAGAAAAGAGCGTAACGGCACGCAATAAGAACACTCGTACACAGGCAGCTCTACGTCTGTGTACGAGCGGTTGTTTGTTAGTGACAATATAATCGTGACAATTGCTTGTGCTACTGCGGATTTCCATGAATACGAATTGAGGCTAATTAGAAATCATGACGCGAGCTATTACATTTCGGACGATTTTGATTTCGATCGAGGTACACCATAATATACGTAATACTCATTACGTAATCTGAGCGTCAAATGTGACTCGAGTTATTTATTTCAGTTATCTTGGCTGTGACTGAATTTCGAATGCCGAAAGTTTCATCTGATAAAAATTACTCGCCCGTGTATTATTTTCTTATTTTTATTAGCGCGTTTCTGGATTTCAAAATAATTCAGTGTTGACGAAAAAAGAGAGACTCGACAATCCAGAACAACTCGATTTAGTAACGAAGACAATAAAAGGATACGGTGAAATTTTGAAAAACCAATCGTCAATTTTGATTTACACTTTAATGAAAGCCAATGAGATTATACATGTATTCCCTTAAGCCTACGAATAATTGTGCTCAGCCGAGTGACAATTGCTAATTTCGAGACGAATGAAAAGAAAAGTTGCACGCGTACAAAAGTGACGCGCACGTGCGCAAAAGACGTGCGCGCACACTCAAAATTTACTTTCTGTGCGACAGACCTTGTTCCTTGGCTGACGTCGTCTGCGTGGCGTCGTGCTTCTTCTTCTTGTAGCGCGGTTTCATCAGCATGTCCGCGATGAAAACGAGAGCTGTCACGAGGCACAGCACACCCAAAATCACGGCGTTGTCGATCAGATCAATGGGCACACTGTCGATGGAGGACAATGCCAGGCCGCCAACGATGCCGAAAAGGATCACTCCCAGGCCCAGGAAAAACACCTCCTGATTGTTTTTTTTTTGTCATTGGCGCGATTAATTTACCTTGCATTTGCAAACTATTTTCCCGAATCGGCTAGTCGAGCGAAGTGTCGAGGATAAAAGTGAATATAATGCATTATACAACCGCGAAATGATTCACAACGATAGTGCGTTTATATTAGGGTATACAGCGCACAGCGAATAAGCAATAAATTCAATTTCACGCGCGATATGTATTTTTGCGCTCGCTTGTTATAAAATCGCAAGAAAAAATATTGATCTTATCACATGGAGCGCGAGCGCGCGCGCGTGTGGCAACCGATTCCCGCGATGTATGTGAATAATGTGAAACCTCGCAATCGCGGCGCCGAATAGTTAACAAATCAGTGATCCCAAGCGCGAATTTCCTCTAGATTCCAACGATCGCTAGCGAGCACGCGCGCGACAGGGCTGGCATAAATCAGCCGAGGTGATTTTTCGCCCATGTAAACGCAATACAACGTCATACAATAATAATTAGCTTATTCAATTGCAGTCTCGAGTCTCACACTGCGCATGGCAAGCAGACCATAATAGCCGTTCGCGAAACTATAAGCCCTCGCGCGCCTAGACGCGCGCGTACTTTGCGCAAGGGATATTAGTCACACAGCCGAAAAAGGTTGTCGTCTGCGTGCGCGCGGGCCCCCATTGTTTTATGACGCGTAACATAGAAAAAAAAAATTCTCGCACGCGCGTATGTCCTCCTTCGAAAAATCGAGTCCTTCGACGTGCAACGTTGGCAGGCGTGACCGTTTGCGCAGGTCGCGAGCGAGCCGAAGGAATAATACAATCTCGCTCGAGGTTCCTCGCGCACCGTTAACGAGGGCGCTACGGCGTGCGTCATCGCCCACGCCTTTGCGTATCTCGCAGGACACCGCGTCGACCTTGCTGCGCCTCGAGAAAACCCTCAATGTCGCGCGCAACGTTCTCACGCACCGAGATGCTGCCGCGCGTGCACGACCTGCTTCTCCTCTCTCTTTCCTTCCTTCGAGCGGAGCGCGCGCGCGTATGCACCTCTCGTTACGCGTCGATCTTAATCGCTCATTAGCATCCACGTCTCTTCTGCTATTCGACGAGCGAGACGCGCGCTCGCGCCAGGTGGCCGCGCCGAAAGACGCTGACGGACAAAGTGGGCCTCGAGTCGCGCGAGCGCCGTCGTCCCTCTTTTTCATTTTCGAGTATGCAAATTTTCGGGCGAACGCGTGCTCCGCTCTGCTCTACATAATACGCCAAGGATTTCGCGTGCGATTTGCGCGGACTTGCGGTTCGCGCCATGAATAGCGCTTGTGGATTCCATTCGAGTGACTATAAGCGCGGGAGCGACGCGCGAGAAACGTCTCTCCCGAGCGAGCGGTGCGTTCTCCGCGGGCAGGCGCCTCCGGTCGCGCCATTAAAACGCGATAAATCTCGTTGAGTTTGTCCGCGGATATATGTCGCATTCGGCGCCGCGGCTGTGGCTTTCGTCTCGATATTGAGCGGTGCGCCTTATTGCCAACGAATACACCGCGGCACAAGCGAACACCAGGACATTTGACAAATCGCTGGACTTGGCTTTTTCTTTCAGTCGGAGTACGCCTCGCCCACAAATCATAACGACCGAGCGCACTTGCACGGACAATTTACGCGTTTGCTTGTGTAAAGCGGACTGATTAGGTAATTGCAGTACGCGCATGCAGCTTCGCTCGAGCGACTTTTCGATCGCGGCCGTGCGATGCCGAGGTTCATCAATTTCAACTCACCGTCTTCCTTCCGCGAAGTTCACCAGAGGCGGCAGCGATGAGCAGACCGATGGTGACGATCAAGTAGCCGGCGCAGGTGGCTGACGAGAAGGCGGAACCTGCGAACACGTCACGTACGTGCGTGTATAACAAGTGCATCGCACGACGCCGTTCTTTGGTTTTGTCGTTAACCTCGTAGACTTTTCGCTTTCCCTTTCTTGTCTGTTGCACACTACTGCTGGGAGCGGCGACGGTTATCTGCTTGCCGCCACGAGGTGATAAGTTCGCAGTGGTTTCGCCGAGGCTCGAAGAATTGAACGACGGTCGAAGGCACTTTCGCGCGCGCGCGGCGGAAATGCGAAGCCGCCTCGCGGTGAAAAAGTCATTAACGGAATGGGCGTGCACGCGTGCACGCGTCTCCACGTGAGAAAGAAAAATTAGAAAAGTCCATTTCAATCTGCGTCGTCGCGTTAATGGGTCTCAGCGCGCGAGCCGCAAAAAAGTAAAGGAAAGAAGATGGAAGAAAACAAAATTTTCTTCATTTTTTTGTTGCTACAATAGCACACATTTCGCAAGATTCGTTCGGGACCGACTATGGGCTCCGCGCTGAATCAGTCGCTTGCGGCAAAGTGTACGTGCGATGCAGGAAGCGAAAACTGATTCGAACAGCTATTATCCGAGCGTGACCCATTTCGATACTTAATTCGTGCACGCAGGACCAAGCAGCAAGACCACGCCGTCGAGAATACGGGCTGCCGATGATCTATCGCCAAAGATTAGTCATCGATTCACGCCCACCGCGTGCAAGCTTCTTTCGCCGCGCGCCTTTTTTATTGCCGATTGTTCGTGAATCTCTTTCGGCTTACGTCACAAATGGAGGAAAGAGTCGTTAAACTTACCAACGGCTCCCCACGTGACATTGTTTAGGAGTGACCACTCGCGGCTCCTATTGCGCAGGTAGTGGAACACTCGTCGGCTCTCGTCATCCGTCACCCTCAGAGCAATCACGCACGCGATGCAGAGTAGCTGCGATTACGAAAACAACAAGCACATATGCATGGCTATTAACGAAATTTAACTGGACTATGGCGACTTCTCTTTTCTTCCTCTGCGTCGTTGCGTTGCATCGTGGCGCTAGGTTTCTTTTTTATTCCCACGCGTTTCAAGGCTATCTCACACGCGTAACAGCCAGGAATGTGGGCCAAAAATACTTAACGAACATACTATTATCCCGCGGCTCTACGTTCTCATCAACAAATGAAAATGTTACGAAATACGACGAACGGATTGCGAGGAAAAAGAGGGAAGTAATGCGATTGGCTTTCCTTTTTTTTAATTTTTTTGTTATAGTTGCCAATCGGGCCTTTTCAAAATCTACACTTACCACCTCGATAATCCTGATGAACACTTTTCGGTTCCACATGATTTCACAGCGAGAGCAGAGCTCGTGCTACTCGCGTAGCTGATACACACTCACATTCATACACTAGCAATACTGCTGTATACTTGTGCGCGTCGTATAGACTCTAATCAAAGGAAGGTCGAGCGCGATTTCGAACGAAAGCAAGCCTCACAAACACCGATGTTGATCTTTTTTGCTTCCATCGAGTCACCTTCTCATCTGCACGTTTTCTCTTCGCAATTGCACTCTTGGAAAAAAAACATCAGAAACAATTATTCGAAGGCACACTCGATTTTTCACTGCATATGTAGAAAAAAATCGACAATTTTCATAGTTTTACAGCAATAACTTTGTAAATCGAAGTAGTGAAAACATTGCGCCGATTCAAAATTTTATTCAGCAAGCCATCGAGTGTACTATTATTTCATAAGTGAAATGATTCATGATTCTTAAAATAAAAACCCGCGATGAAATATTTATGTTGCAAAAAGAAAAGAAAATCAGATGGTTGCCCGATCGATGATTATTCACTCACCCTCGATCGTGAAAAATCTCGACGAGAGTAATGAGTGACTGATCGCTTGAAGCTTCTAAAGAGTCACGATAGAGAGGAGTGGATGGAAGTGCGTGCACTACTCGCACGGCCAACGACGACTGAACTCGACGGCGGCGGTGGCGGCGAGTTCGCAGGACAGCGCGAGGAGAGCAGATAAAGGCCGCGCGACTAGGTGGCTCGCGCCTCGCGCTGCTGTTGGCCTGCACGGATTGTGTCACGTAATGAGACCTGCCTTATACACGTGCATATGCGCAGTGTATATTCCCGCTGAAGACAATGCCATTATCGTCGCTGTGAGATATACCAACGACGACGTATAGAAATGCGGCGTGGGCGAGAACCCATCGCTAGTTTTTATGGCAGCAGTCTTTGTACTAGCATGTCGCGTCTTTTCAGCCGATTTGTTGCTCCAATGCGTCTGATAAAGAGTTCCGCTTTTATGAAATCTCAGACTTGCTCGTTTTTTTTTCATTGTGTCTCGATTTCCGCTGAGATGCTAATCTCGCTTTCTCCTTATTTAGTTGATCTACATTCCTTGGTGCGTCGCGGGACATTCCTTTCAAGATCAAAAGCCACGCAAATATTAGTTAACGATTGAAACAAGCATCCATGTGAGAAATTATAACAAAAGAAGTTATGGCATAATCGGTGGCACCTGCCGTTAATACCCAGTAGTATCGCATTTCACAAATCATGTTTCATATAAACTTACAACGCGAGCCAATGATTCCACCTATCAGACTACAAAAGCGGACTGTAATATTTATTCTCAGTGAATTGTCTGAAAGCGAGGAGTATAGAACAATCACGTACATTATTGACAATTTCAAATAAGTAACGAACGAGGCGTATTTGTTTTTCGACGAACCTATATCATATCGGTAACAGGCTGTCGTTGAATAAAGACTCGAGCGATACATTCCCCCACCTATTTGACCCTTACCTCTTAACCCACCACCAACCGAAAGCCAGAAGTATTAGCTGAGATGATTGGCAGAAGTTGGCGATACGTTTTGTTCGTGTAAGTGCGCCTCAAAAATCCACGAAAAACAAGATCCAACGCAACATTCGTACGCAAGCTGCAGTCTGGTGCGATCTCGAGTCGCGATTTTTTGTGTGCACACGTCTAACCTTTGAGTTTCTTTTTATTGTTCTGCAGATTGCACTATCGAAACACGTTTTGATTCTTTAAAGAAGTGATGAATCCTTGTTGGCAGTATGACAATAAGGACGATCTAGAACATGGTGATACGCTACACAAACATTTTTTACGTAATGAGGATGAGTTGGGCCACAAGATACCCAAAATCTTCACACGGTCCTTCCTATATGTTTCAAAAAATACAGGTAAGTGATTGCAAAATAACTTTTTTCTTGTGTTTTGCAGCAATTAACGTTCGCGTGAATATGTACAACCCAAAATATAGGCGGATTTCTAAGAAGCACTGCTCATTTCCGTCTCGTATCTTTTGTCGGATGGTTGGATCCTTACGTACACATAAATAAACGTTAATTTTTTTTTTCTTTTCATTTCAGTTTGTTCTTTCACTTATTACAATTAAAATTGTATTTCAGTTTCTTGTGTTAATGACAAAATTTACTTTTGAAAAAATGCTTGCATAGATGCAAGCATTATTTGCCTTTTGATCAACTTTTTATTTTATGTTAACAACAAATAATTTTCATCTAATTATCTTGCAACTTAGATTAGTGAAATATATTTGTTTCGCTTAATAAGTCACTGTGTTTTAGAAAAATATTTATAGTATAATTATTTATTTTTACAGATGTTAAAAAATCAAAAAAGTCAATCTCATTAAACACCTCATCTCAAGAAACATTACTAAATATTGATGATACTTTCAAAAATCAGCAAAAAATACTTGATCTACAGCATGAATTAGGAGTGACAATTGTACAAAAGAATGGTCAAAGAAAATTAGGTGGACCACCTCCAGGCTGGGTGGGACCTCCTCCTGGAGCTGCATGTGAAGTCTTTGTTGGTAGAATCCCAAGGACTGTTTATGAAGACAAACTCTATCCAATCTTTAGTCAAGTTGGTGAAATATATGAGATGCGCCTTATGATGAACTTTTCTGGTACAAACAGAGGATTTTGTTTTGTTATGTACACAAAACCAGAATATGCTCAAGAAGCTATTAAAAAATTGAATAACTACCCAATCAATGGTGGATGGCAACTAGGAGTGGTAAAAAGTGTAAATAATTGCCGCTTACACATTACCGAATTATCAGCTAGTACTGATGCTAAAGCTCTGATTGAAGTAAGTTTAACATTTATTACAAACTTAGAGAATTTATTGCAATGTCTGATTATTTTATATTTTTCAGAAAATTTGGCCACTACTGGAAGATATTGATATAATATCAGTTTTCACTAATTTAAGCAATTGCCAAGTTAAACATGCTTTGATATCTTTCAAAACACACAGAAGTGCAGCTATGGCTCGTAGAACTCTTTTACCCGAGCGTAATTATTATTTTGGTAAAACTGATGTGAGAATTGAGTGGGCACATCCTAAATTTTACATTACTAATGTGGTATGTATTATTAATTTGATAATTTCATTATCTTTTGTAACTCTTGCCCTCAAAGATTTTGCATTATACTATTTGAGTAACATCTTAACACTCTCATCTAAGAGTAAATTGTAGATAAGTTTTGGCAAATTAAGATTATTTTGTACATAGAAATTTATACAAAATAATCCAAAATTATATACAGCAAACTAATTAAAATTACTAGACGGTACCAACAGCAACATTTTGATTTATGATGCTACTCTGAAAATGTACAAAAATATTTGAATAGCGAAAATTTAAAAGAACGAAATATGCGTTCGATGTAGAACAATAATGGTCAAAGGGAGGCCAAAGCACTGGCAAGTATGATTCTCTATGGAAAAACGAGTATAATGACGAGTCGCGTTGCTATCGCGTGAAAATAGAACGTGGGTACTTTCGCTGAGCGATGGCTTTTCACTCTCGACCCACGTACATACATACCTATATGCATGCTTGTTAATGTTTTTCCGTCCAACATTTAGCAAACGTTCGATTTTGCGATTCCCCTTTTTACGTTTACTTTTCTTACGTGTATCACTTGGCGGAATCTAGCACGCCAGTTTGATTAGAAAAAAAAGAAATGCTGTGCACCTTCGCACCTCGTGATAAATGTGGCATGCGCAAATGAGTGTCTCCAACAGTATTAATGATCACTTACAACTTTGCTATAAATCGTTCGGGATCTTCTAATTAAAATTCGTGTTTGTTTGCTAAATTTCAATGGTATTTCGGAATTACATTTTTATTAAATTAAATTCATAAATTTGATTCACTCAAAATTTGATTTTTGACATATTTATTGTTTTTTTCTATATTTAAATCGCAAAGCCCGAGTCAAAATCATTTGGCATTTGCAAAACGCGGCTGCACGGTGCGTTGCAACAAATGCGCAAAATTGAGGAAAGTTGTCGACAGACGGCAGCACCTCGAGTACAGTACCTAAGTACCACCGGTGTAGTTTACCAAATCAGTTGACACCGCTGGTTGCTTTCCGAGTGCCTGTGCGCGACAATTGATTATTTTTCCATTGATCATTTTTGAAAGAGAACATTGAAAATGAGTGATAAGAGCGAATATTGTGACTACAGGAGTCCTTTAGCAACGCGCTATGCCTCTAAGGAGATGCGTTACAATTTCAGCGACCAAAACAAGTTCAGCACGTGGCGCAAATTGTGGATTTATCTTGCCAAAGCTGAAATGGTTTGTTTTAGTTCTTTTAGGCTTTTATCTAAAAATTAATTTATAAATTTTTTGTCTGAGGGCTTTGTGTTTTTTCAATTTCTACAGAATGATAATATTACGTGAGTAATTAAATATGTTTTACTGTGTTATCTTTGTTTGTGTTGGAAAGACAATTTAAAAAAAACGATATTTTTAAAATAATTTAGAATTATTAAAAATTTAGATATAATAAAACGCATGTTTAAAAAGACATTAATTAAAAGATCCCCTAGGAGTATTTACGAAACTTCAGGTCATCCGAGGTCATCTAATCAGTTGTTTGTACATGTTTATGCCGGTTTATAGTGCGATATTTATTTCAAAAAACTTAATTGCTAAATTGACATCTAATCGACGATCAAACGCAAATTTCGTTCTTTTTAGGCGATACAACCGGACTTTGAATTAAATTATAAAATTAACATTGATCTTTTCTGGCTATGCAATTTCTTTGCTGTTAATGATAATGTTAGATTCAGTCTCAACTTAAAAATGTGGTTGAGTGACATTGAATATATTGCTAGTTCAAATTCGACATTGGGATTATGGTTAATAGGTTATTTTATTTATTTGAAGCTTGAAGAATGTGGAAAGCTTAATAGTGATGGCAAATTGGTTATAAAAAGTATCGCTATTTATGGTAACAAAATGAATCATTCAAATGATTACAAGAAAAAACTAACAAGCTCTTCCAAATCACGGAATATTGAGATTCTAAAAAGTCGAAAATGTCCCAGCATTAATAAACAGAAATGTGTTGTTAATAAAGAAAAACACAATGCAATGGTTAATTATGATTTGCCAAGTTCTTATGATGCAGTCAGTTGTAATAACAGCCATAATTATGAAAAATGTCAAATGAATCAGTATCATCATTCAATATCATCTGATGAATCACTATCAGATTTTTCTAAAAGCTCTGAATGCGATGAGTTTAGATGCTTAAGTTGTAGTCGAAATTACAACATGCCATTGTACTATAATGTTCCAATATTTTCAGATCCTAATAATTGTTCAGTTGTTCAATATCCATGGGGATTAAATAACAATTTTAGTGTTTTCAACGAAAATTTGAATATTCAACAAAATGCTGCTATCCATCATGTATCATTTCCGTGGAGAACAATGAACAATCAAAACAATGTGATGTTATCAAATGCTATGATCAATTTTAATCAAAGATTGAAATGCCATATTCCTAAGTTAGTTATAAACAATTATAACAGTGTTAATGCTAGGCCTATTTTGAATCGTAACTTATAAATCTATTTGTTATCAAACCTTTTAACGATGTACCAAACTATATCATGCTAAAATTTTATTTAATTTGCATACTTTAGTAAGCTTATTGTTTCTTAAAGATAAATATGAATTTTTTAATTTATTTAAATTATTTGTACATTAGTACACAGAAAATATTACTTTTTTTGTTTATTTATTGTTCCATTAAAAATTATGAGTTTTGCAAGATGGAAAATTTTTTTATTGTAGTTTTAAATGATTAGTTTTACTTCAGTATAAATGCAAATTAGTGTTGACAAAGATTTTATATAAAATTGATCTACATTCATAATTGCAAATGAGCAGTATTGTAAAGATTTTTACTCTCATCATTGAAAAAGTGCCTTTCTTAATAATGTTATTTACGATATTGAGATCTATAAAAATCAAATGTATAATGTTTAACCAAGATTCATGATTTGACTTGAATGAATGGCATTTTATAATATTTCAAATGTTTGACTTTTTGCATGAATAAGTATGTTTTTAATCTTTGTCGTCTGCATGTAACATTTGTTCATTGAGTGTTTTTTGACTCCCAGATTTATTTTAATACAGTTTATCACTATTATCTATTAATATACAGTACTTGAACTACAAAAGAAAGTTGTGAGAATGTGAAATTGTAATTTTTGCATTGCATAATAAATAACAGTTAATTAAATAATTGTATTGTTTTTCAAAGGCGTTCGCTAAATAAATAATTTAATCGTATTCAATTTATTTTTTTATTAATCGACACGGAATTTATATCAAACAAGGATAAATCATGAAAAAGATAATAAAAACTTGAAATGGAAAAATAAGTTTGCCATCTTGCTTATTCCAAAACTCAGCTAAATTTGAACTTATCTTTTTAATCTGTAATTGTGAAAAATCACGTAAACACACATATGCACGCACGCCCAGAGGTGACTGAGAAAGAGCGAATTGGCAAACGGCGCATACGTGAGTCTCTCGAAAAGAAAGCGAAAACAAAGAACTAATGGGCTTCGAGCAAGATCAACAATGGACAATGCCGCAAGGATAGACGAATCTCGGGGGGAAAATAAGGAGGACACGGTCACCTCGGTCGCCACGCGGTTTCCGGCCACCGACCGCGAGTATATGGGTAGGGCCTTTTTTACTCGTTAAGCGGAAACCTTTGCACGATGTCGACGATGCGCATGACGCAAGTTTCATTTCTTTACTTCTCATGTATCTCCAATTTTTTCTAGCAGTTCTGAGGAATTATTATTCCCTCTTGTGTACCAATTCAAACAATCGTTCACCTTGTATCAGGAAACCGAATTTCTTAGATACACTTGTGAATAATTGAAGTAACTTACTTTAAGCTTAAGTTACGTGGCAATTGCTTTATTAATAACCGTAGAGGAAGATCAGTATGACATCGAGAAGAAAGAGAATGGCACACGTCAAAGAAAAGATCGAAGCGATGATAAGTCTCCAAACTGAAGTTACGCTATCCTTTTTCGAAGCAAAAAATATACCAACAGCAGCTACAACGAAAAACGCGGCGCCCACTACACCGAACAAGAACATCTAGGGGAACAAATTCATACCATATCAATGAAGATGAATTTCACGGAATGGAAGAATCTGAAATATTATTTACTTTAGACTAACCGGTGTATCGGTGATTGGATCATGAGCGCATTGACTTATCATGTCTACAAGAGTTATGAGAAGGAATGTTCCGAAGAGACCTGTAATTGCCACTGCCTCAGTTAGTCCATACGGTGAATCATTGCTAATGATAATCTGGCACGTTAAAATGAACAGTACTAGCACGAGAATCTGCCTTAGACGAAGAAATATGTAAATGATAATCAAAACTTATCATTTCGTAAAACTCCTCGTTGACATATTGTTAATGTGTCTCATTACAAACTGAAATATCCTGATTGGCTTTGCCCAAGGAACATTTTCTTGTATACCTGGTTGGACGGGTACCGCGTATATTGGTCCAATCATTTTAAAAATTTTCTTAACGTTACAATCGAGACTGCAAAAAAATAGGTTAGTGTAATTCAGTGGCACAATTATTTGCATTTTTGGCGCGAACTCACGTTTACATAAGTTGGCTGTTCACAATAAATATATCACAATAAATGTTCCATATATAACTTTGCTTTTATTAAATTTTTCTTTGTAAAATGAAGACAGCAATTATTAAAAACTTTTTATAAATATATATTTATGTTTATTCATCATATAATTCTTATTATTACTTAATTTATACTAATATATATCCTTGAGATTTTCAATAATAATTTTTCATCTGCAATATGTATACACAATTTATATATGTTTCTCTCAAGAAATTTACCGATAACAAAGGTACTCAGGTCAATAAAAGAAATCTGTTCAAATAATTCTTATGCAAATAGTAAATTCTATCTTTACAAATATTTATGCAATATCGCAATGTATATATAATCTATAAAAATTTGTTTCGGCGATCTAATACGAAGAAGAAGAAAAAAGTCTTAAACAAATAAAAATACTTTTGTTGTCGTTTAAAATGTGCCTTAATTTGTAGGACGAACACGAGCAGGCGGTTGATTATATTTTGACTTTTAACATGATGTTTCGTACAGGTCAATTATCATGGACGGAATATAGCTAATTACAAAGGCTCGTGCTACGCGCGAAGACTTCGTATTATAAATATTGAGGACGGATTCAATTGATACGTTCGTATCTGCATTATTATATTACGCATTCGATTTCTTTTTTTTTTTTTTTTTTTCGTATATATAAAGCCAGAATAATTTCCCTCGCAGTTATTCGCCAATTATGGTAATGTCAAATTATCCGTGATGTAATTTGAAAGAATAATTTGGTTTGCGTAACAATACATCATATTGCGATCGCCAAACGGAAAATTGTCTGATGAAATGACGAAGGAAATTATTCGATGGTTTTGCATACTATATATCAGTACATATACCTTGTCATTGGCTATTCTAAAGGCCAACGTCGTAAACGCCTACTTTGGGATTGCAGCATTGTGTTTACAAGTGTAAAATTCTGCCACTAGAACAATTAGACGTGAATTATTGGACAATTAAAAATGAAAATTGACATTGAAGCGAGCGATTAAGAATTGCCTAGGCAGAATGCTAATTGATCGGCCGAGTCGAAAAAATCAAGCTTACTAACGATATCTTGTACTATCATTCATTGCACGTGTGCACGTGTGTGCGTGTGAAGAGGCGTGTCGGAAAACAAAACAAGAGGAAAAACATGTTTGTAAAAATTTGGAATCGATGTTTACGCAACAATTATAACGCCGTGGCTATGTGGCTAAATATCTATAACAAACAGGTAAATCGGCTATTATTACATCGAAGACCGCTTGGCCAACAACTCTCGAAGATTGATAATTCGTGGTGTGCACTACTCAGATTGGCCTTGGATGGCACGTCGCGAATCGAGACAAGGAGAAGATGGAGCTGCTCCGATCGAAGTAGGGCGTTTCCTAGTAGTACTTGATCGTGAATAACACGTCGATGCCGAATAGCAGCGCGTTGACGAAAGTGAAGAAACAGCTGGCGATCATCATGTCCATGTATTGCTTACTCGCGTACTGGTTATTGTTGTAGAATATGCCGTAGTTGCCACTCAGCTTCCTATGGTTGACGATTATCAGGATTCCAGCGATCACGTGCAGAATCGAACCTGTCACCGAGAACAGCAGCGACTGCAACAGCCCACCGCGGATTATTAACGATCATCAATTGGCACTCTTTATCGGTGTTTCGCAATCCAAGATTGCGACCGATCCGCGCAGTGATATGCGCGACGGCAGCTCGCCTTATGTAACGCGAATTTTCCATTTAGCATGTGACGGCTGCAAGCTGGAGATAATCGGCAATAACTCGGGCGACGAGGAAGAGCTCATTGCACGCCACGGGAAATGAATTTGCGAATGCTTCAAATGAAAAGAAAACTAAAGTCGCGTCCTTGCGTTATTGCACAATGACGCGTCGCGCTTATACGCTCCGTACCCGTGAATAAAAGCATACTCGACGTACCTGCGTTCCCATTTTACTCTTTTACTGCAATACGCTTATTTGCGTTGTTTTACGTTTCCAAGTTAAATGTTAAATTTACGTGTTATCTGGATATACCTATGACGCATTTAGGAAAAGTAATCTCTACAAATCAATCCGAATGTAAACAAGGACGTTATTTGTTTTGGTACGGAGAACTGTTGTTGTTATTTTCATTAAATATTTATTGTCACGGCGCGAATTGTGCTAACAGTCAAAATGAAATCAGGCGTTGGGAAATGACGAGATGAAGCTTTTAGAAGGTCTCTATGAATTGAACGCTGACATACTGTAAATATGACATCTTTCAACGCAAAAAAGCGAAGCCCTTCCTTTAAGCAAGGCGGGGGCACAGCGTAAGAACAAGTAAAAAAAGTGTATTACCGTTCTTTTCGGCATTCGATCTCCCAGCAGATGGCCAAGTATGCAGATGGTGTTGACGATGATGAAACCCCCGAGCGTTATATAAATAAAAACTATGTCGTCGAGCTTTGGTCTCGGTTCATACCTAAAAAGTGTGTTGAACGAGTTGAACGGGTCGACGATCAGACCTATACAGAATACCGATATCACCTGCAAAACAAATAGAATTCATCAATTATTTGAATGCGCTGAGAAGAATTCGAACACGATCGAACCTAGTCGATGATAGTGTATTGCTGTTATGTTTTGTGAACACTAAAATAAATAAAGCTCCGTGTTCATCGCGTGAAACTGGAGCGCTAACTTTACATTATAGTCTATAGTCTACTACCCCTGTTGTATTAAATCAACAACGCAATACAGTCCAAGATCCAAGTAATCGAACGATTAGCGTGTATTAACCCTGTGCTCAATCTTGGAGCGTAAGTCGGTCTCTTATAACCGTTCTCTTTGTGGCCAGTTGATAGCAAAAGTGATTTAAAGCGAATCGGACCTTTTAATAATTTCTTTGTTTGACGACCAAAGATCAACTTCGACTGATTGCTTCTGATCGCTCTAACTGAATATCCAACGGTAATATTATCATGTCGAGAATATCCAAGTTTCGTGTGAACGAATGCTCATTTTTAATTTAAAAGGTGAAAATAGCGTGAGAGAGAAAGTTAATAACTAACCACTTCGACGACTTTGAGAATGACGGATTTGGAGCTGACGACCGTAATCTCTTCGTATTCCTTGTTAACATGGGCATCTTGCATCGTCCCCTCGTCCGCCATCCTGACGCGTTTGTGCTTTCCTCGCCTGTCGCCCAGCTTGACTGACTTTATCGCTCGTGCTCGCTCTAGTCTTATAATGATCTGTCTGCTCTATTGTATGTGAACGACCATCAAGGGCTACCAACGTACTCTGGGGCATATGTGTGCCACGCGAGCGCGCGGCCGTCGTTACACCTGTAAAAGGTCAGCTGCTACAGTCCTTTTCTTGTTGCTCGTACACCTTCCTTTTTATATTCCTCGTGCAACAACTTATACGTATACACAATTACAAAGCGTCGACGTACACGCCAAACTAGCACGACACGTTCTCTTTACTTTTTATTTTCTTTATTATCCATTTTCAGCGCATAACCACGCGTTGCCATATATATTGAATTCGCCGGTACACAAGCGGTGACTTTCCCTTGTGCGCGCGCGTCAACTCGAACTAATAACGCAAAAGAAAGAAAACATAAATATGTACTGGCAACACCTCGAACTTTACATAACATTGTGTAATCGGTATAGATTTTATACAAACATTGCATCATCAGTCAGTAACACACGAATCCGTTAATTATTATTCGGTTCGGAATCGAGGAATATTCGAAGAGGCAGCAAGAAAAACAACTTGCCTCGACGTCACGATGGAATTCCGAACAGTCGCATAATGAACCGACAGCAGTTTCTCTCCGCGAGAGTGGGAATTCAGAAAAAAAAACTGACCCAATGACACTGTTACGCTGGACGACGACGTTGCCTCGCGCGTGTATACGCTATCTAAAAAGTTCATCGACCAGAGACGGCTCTCCGAGGGAAGGCCAATTAGACTTCTGTTTGTTTTGGAGCTTCTCTCTTGCAGGCTCGAGTTTACCTGCGCGCAGCATCCGTTTTCGTAAGGAGGGGCGCGAGCAGAACGAACCCAATCCTCGTAAAGTGAGACAACCGCGCGTTGGCAAACAAAAGCCAAGCTGAAGGAAAACCGAGAGAGAGAGAGAGCGAGAGCGCGCGCCAAGGTATCGCGACTTAGGCGAGTCGCGACGAGGTTCTGTCCAAGGCGTGTGTCCGCGCAGAGAGCAGAGAATACTTGGGAACCACTGGTGCTCGCCGCGGAGTCCCGGAACCTAACTGTCGACGCAAGGCTCGGCTGCGATCGCTGGCCCACACGTGCAGGCGCGCTGGCATCACTTACGGGCGTTGTCGGCGAACAGTGCCGCCGCCCGCGTGACCGCGCAGCGCGGGAGAGCGACGGACGAGTTACGAGGTCGGCGAAGGTGAAGCGCGTCGGAGCGCGTCCGATGACTAAGCGCGAGGCATGCCCTCTACGGCGAGTGCCCTCATCGTGGCCTCGCGCCACCTGCGCCGCGCGAGGCGCGGTCGCGGTCGCGCCAAGCGGATGAGCGGCGAGCAGCGCCGGTCCACGGACAGGTGACGTCGACCACGCGGACGAGCCGCACTGGGTGTATCGTCGCACTGCACGTAGCCCCGCTGCAGGCACGCCAATGCGCGCGCACATACACACACAAACAAACAAACACACACCTTGCTGGAAGGATATAGCTGGATGCTCGCGGCAGCACGGCGTTACTCAAACTGGAACGCCGCGCGCACACCAGGCGACGCGCCAGCGCCGCGTTTGAACTCGCCTCTATACCTGTTTCTCTTTCTCTCACTCGATGCCCCTACTACGCTCGCGACACTATGCAGGCATCGTGCGCCGCACGCCGAGAGAGATAACAGGGCCCGCCGCTGCGATCGCGTGCGCAGCAGCTATAGTCTCTTTCGGCCGGGCATTTGCATTCGGCTACGATGGTGGGTGCAACGATCCCAGACTCATGTCCCCCTCGCTGTTTTCGCCGCCCAGAATTCCGCACGATGCCTCGTTTCGCTTGCTTCGAACTTGTTTATTCGATGCTTGCCGTATAACAATCGCAGTTGTAAATAAAAAAAGAACAGAATCCCGAGTTGGTCAGCGAGCCGATTCTCGACTGGACCGACGAAAAACCCGTTGAAGGCTGCGAACGGGCGACTTCCTTGTTTCTCGAAAAGATAGATAATAGCGAAAACAACCTAAAATCTCGTTGTTCGTGTCACATTTTTGTTTCTGTCCGAACGTAATGCGCCAAGATCAGTCTGTTGCCCGGTAAACACAGGTATAAAGCACACCGACTAGCGTAGAAAGGTCAATAGGCGTCTGTCGATTATAGCGCTCGCGTGGCTGTGCTCGCGAGCGGTAGAATCTAAACCTCATGGAGAACTGACACCGTAATACAGTACAACGTGCGTCCGTCCTCGGTTGTGCATGGAGCGAAGCTACGTAGCGCGCGTGGCACACACGCGAAGGAGAGAGAGAGAGAGAGAGAGAGAGAGAGAGAGAGAGAGAGAGAGAGAGAGAGTGAGCAAAAACTGCGTAGCGTTACGCCCGGGGCCCAGTCGCGCAGTCGGTCAAAAAAAAAACGACGAGGAATTCGTCGCGTCGAGGCAATTCAGCGCGATGAGCTCACCGCGCGCCTCGGTTCCCTCTTTTAATGACAGCTTTATCGTGAGACTGCTTTGAATAAAAAAAAGCTGTCATTAAGACGCTTAACAACGCGATCGCGTGGCGGGCTATACGTGTAGCCAAGATTATAGCTCGCTAAGTGTCGAGTCGTATTGATCCCTCTACGCGCCGACGGAGAGAAACAGCAGGTGGATTAATAAGCTGAATGGAGGCGTACGCGCAGCCGACGTAAACATGCAGGCGTAAGCGGGGCGCGCACGGGCCTCGTGCTATGTGGGTATATATATATGTAGCAGCAGTCCAAAGGTGAGAGAGAAAGAGAGAGAGAGAGTGAGTGTGAGACTGAGAGCTGTGGAGGGGACTCGAGTCGTGTATACATGGGCGCGGTCCGCCTGCCGGCGAATGCAATTTCTTTTTCCTTTTCGTCCCAGCACTCGCGTGCTTTTCGTAGACAAATTTTTACACTTTCTCGAGCGAGCAGCATCGAGTTTCGAGCACAGACGCTCTTTGGCGAAGAGCCGCCGCAGATACGCCTGATCGGCGGTACGCCACGCGGCCACTGTAGATTCGCAAAAAGAACGCTGCAGCCTTGTCATCTACTGACAGATATCGTAATACCTTTCATCCCGTGGCCGTGATCGGTACGAGAAATAACAGCTGACAGCGCGCACGCACAAAGAGATCTGTTGCTTCGACGCGAAGGCACAGAGGAGGAAAATCGATGCCTCGGCCGCACGCGCGACATGGACGGAATATCCGTTATTGATTGAAACACCCGAATTGAGTGACAGTGCACGTACAGAGTTCAACGAACTAGCGGTCGTTTCTAACTTGATCCACGATCCTACTGCCCTTTATTCGAGCGAACAAAAATATCTAAAATATGCTGCTACGTGTTGATTCAAACGTATAGTTGCATTTTACATCGTCTTCTAAATCATATCGGGTCGGCTGGATCTACTACACGGACGAGAAAAGAAAAAGAAAAATAAACAACGCGTCGTTGTGCTCGGCGCAATTACAAAATATTGCGGCGGGTACTTAAGCGACACGGAAAAACCAGGTCACCATGGGGGGAGAAAATCGATCGAGCGTAGAGTCAAGATTTCAGAAAGAGTAGCAGATGGGGTTGGGCAAGCGGAAGTGTCAGGCTTATCGATAAAAATTGAAATACCGCGATTACATCTTGCATTCGTTGCTACTACGTGGAGTTCAAAATGATTACCGCCGTATTTCACGTACAGAACACACGGTTACGACAGTGCGGTCGCGATGCGGGCATTCGTTTCAAAAGCCCTGCGTCGAAAAGCCGAACAAAAACGACCGCCGCGGATTGTTACTCGCGCCTACTTGGGCGGCGTGAGCACGAGCAACTTGCGAAATTGCACGAGCGTGAAGGAAAGAGAAGCATCCGCACGCGTTTGGCTAATGAAATTAGCCAGGCGAGCTACGAGGCATTGTCACGACCAGATTCGCACAGCGCCAAATTAATGAACAAACGACGCGACCAGTGGGAGAGGGTGGAAGAGGGGGCGAAAGTGACGATTTACATTTTTTCGCACGACCGCGACGACGACAACGACGACGACGACGTCGTAGTTGGCAATTGTGCGCGCTCGCGAAGCTTTCTAATGCAAATGCCGTACTAACTAAGTTAACAGCTAAATTGGCCGGCTTCTGCGAGAGCAACAAAAAAAAAAACGAGAGGCGGGACCTCGCCTGCGCTGATAAACAACGAAATGAGATCGACTCTTTTGTGTAGGTGGGTCGAGCCCAACTCTGCTCCGAGGTCAAGTAAGACTAATTGATGTACACAGCAGTAGCAGCAGCAGTAGCAGCGATATGAATGATAATGGCCCTACTCACAGATGCACGCAATGAAAATATATAATGCACATTCCGGTAATAACAAGCCGTGACCGCAAGCACTAAATAACGCGTGCGTTAGGCACTCGACAACACTCGGACGAGCTGCGTCTTCTACATGTCTCTCGTGCCAAATATACTTTGTTCTGACACTCGCTAATCTCGCGTTCGTTACTTGCGGACACGTCAATTTGTGCGTGTCGTCAAGCACTAACAACGACAATCGTAATTCTAAAAATATTATTGCGACAAGAACAGTCGTTTCTACAGGCAAATGAATGTAACGAAGTGGCAATACATCTCTAAAATCAATTACCCTAAAAAAATCAAACGATATGTTATAACAATAATGCATGTCCGTTAAATACTTTCAATATTGACTGGCTAATAAATATTTGTACTTCGATTTCTCTTGCGCTCATATTATTTGTACCATCTGCATGATTAAAGTTGGCTTAAAAATATCAATAGGTTTACAATTACGAGCTTGTTACACATACCAAAGAGCAAGCCAAAGGAAATTAGTGATGCTTCAGCTACTATGACGACCGTTCACAAACTCTTAGTCACCACAACGACATCAATGTTTCCTTGCAAACGATCTAATATCTAAACTCATCTTCGCCACTTCAGCTCGTTAACGCACTTTACATTTCCTCTGAAAGTAGCATAATCTTCAGATACTGGTAATCATTACGTGATGCCGAAATATTTCAGAGTAAATCATCCGTCGAGGTTTTCCGGAGATAGCGTTTGTTTCAACTTTAACTTGAAAAATACAGATGTGTTTGTCTCATGAATAATAAAACGTTTGCTTATTTTTTGTCGCGGAATCTAAATGACGTCGGTTATTCTCTCTCATATCACACCCAGGTTTTTGAAATGGTCTTCTACTTACTCAAATTATTCATTACTTTTTATTTCTATTGATACAGTCGACAAGAAAAAAATACAATGAAATGTAGAATACAAATTCAGCAATGTAAAAAAGTGAAAAATAAAGTAGTTTAAAAGTAGAAAGGCGCCCGAACAATTGTGCAAAGCTTTATTATTGTGCACGGTAACTTGCCGTGAATCAGCGTGTATCAATTCTTACACTATATTTTTGTACACAAGAATTTGAGTGTATAATAAAATCGTGCAAAATTGTCCGTACGCCAGTAAAAATACTATCGTTCAAATGCGCAAGCCTAATCTAGATTTACAAATATAAAAATATGCACGAAGAGAAACGATAAACAAGAAATTGATTGTTGGTATGTCTAAAAACAATTCTATAGTATAGTTGTACTCTGTGACAATCATCTTTGCAACGTAGAAAATAAATGTAATACGAAACGGAGTCTTCGCATGAAAAGATACTCGTCGATAGATTACTAATAAATAAACGATAGATACATTAGAGCTCAAAGTTCACTCAAGAATCAAATTGCTCGAAGAGTTCGTTCTAAAAATGCTTATGCAAATTCTTCTTTGACAAAATGTGAGCAGGTCAGAATAAGATCGACAAGGTATGCCGCGCCTTCGAGCGCGCACAATGATCCAAGTGCAAGACCAACCTACAGAGGAATCATTGATTAATAAAATATCACCAATAAGTCATGGCTGAAAATCTGGATTTGTCATATTGATCTCACCTGTCGTTCACTCGAGAATAACAAGTACTTGTACTCATCCATGTATCCATGCCAGTAATGCAAAGCTGTTGCTCCGACGGCGATGAACATGAACATCCCCACAAAGTTCATGATCATTTCCTATAAGATTGAAAAAAAAACAAACATTCGAGCAATCGTATTATTGTTTTTTTATTGCTTAAGAAAAATGTTTGAAAAAAATATGCGAGGCTTCAACTCACCACAAGAGTCTTTTTGTGTTCCATGGAGCCAAAGCAATAGCTGATAAGAACTGTCATTGTGTAAATGAAGAATCCTACAAAAACTCCTGAAGCCACTATTTCGACGTCTGGATTTTTTGATTCGTTTATATTCCATGTTCCACCGACACCCAAAAATTTACCTCCGTAACCAACTCTATACAGTATGATAATTATCAAATTGAGTACCTGAAAATTATTTATATGTCAAATATCAAAGCCTTGTATCTTTAATCAATTTATTACTATTTTTATGGTATTTTCGAAACTATTCGATTTTAAAATTATTACAATAATTCAAAATAAATAATTCAAAATTATTACATAAATTCAAATAACTTACTGAGTAAACTATAATATTTGGATTACAATGAATATCATACTCAAAAAAAGAAATTGTTTCTTTTAAGATTAGAGTGGAAAAATTGTTATTGAACCATGAGCGCATTCCGAACCAACATATAAAGGTGCGAGAGCGTGGCGTACGCGCCTCATTACGATGTCGCGCGTAGCGTCACTCAGCAAACAATACTAGGCTTATCAACTCCACTGATATATTGAAGTGAATCACAATTACATCTTTTTCAAAAGTACCAATCCGATGAATTCGTAGAATAGCTCTAACGAGTTTCAATTAAGGACGATTTAACATTCGATTAGTTGATTTTTGGGGAAAGCCTATTAAAAACTCAAATTTTTATTCCTAAAGTGCACTGACCATTATTGTGAAATAATAATTGCGATTAGATTAGGAATGTATACTCGATAATTTGTGAGAAAGATTCTCACCCGCAGGTTAACGCGATAACTTGATTTCTCCTCGTAATTTTAATTACATTTTTCCCAAAACACTTCACGAACATTTCACTATCTTCGCGCCACATCATGTAAATATTTTACATATTCCGAAAGCTCTATCCACTCACCACTTTAAATATTTTGATCGCAATAGAAGCAACTGTGGTTATAGACACCATCTTGGGATTTTGGAGAACGATGCTTTTTTTTTTCGTTCTGAAAATGTCAATGGTATGCGAGGCGACGCACTTACGAGCCTTGAATGGAACTCACTGCGAAAAGGCGAGGTGAGAAAAAAGCAAGTATTGCTTATCTAATCTGATAACGAGGCCGGTAGATAAATTCATACGAGAGGCGATTGTAACACCTGCGCCTGCGCGACTCATCTTATCTTCTCCGTTCGTACGGTACTTTTTGTGCACTGACCCATTTCTTGCAGTAACAGACAAACGACATTGTTTTTTCGGCTCTTTATTGCACCATGAGAGCCTGCTAGCAGTTATGCTAATATTAAAAACGCGAATGTGAAACGTATATTACATTTCGTCAGACAGCTGAAGAGGGAAAGTAGACTGCGCACCACGTGTGCGCAAGAAAGGTGCGGACGAAAAGCAACGTTAGTGCCGAGAAAGTCTGCACCATATAACTTCCGGGCCCCTCATTAGGGAAATCCACAAGCAAGTTCAATGTTTTCGTGACCGAGCGTTGGCTCATGATCTCAACGATCCGTCGTTCTCTCATTTAACACATGTAAAAACAAGTACGCGGCTGTTCTCGAGAATACCTACTCTGAGGTCGACAGCTTGGAGAGCGGGCCAGCGTCGGAGAGACAAGTTAAAACAAAAACTGGTGAAGGGGCTGGCGGGCATGCGGCGAACGAGCCCCAATGAGGCTGGTGTACACCCCTTGCTAGTTTTTCATACGTTGCTGGGTTTAGTAGTTTTTGTTTAATCTTTTATTTAGCAATGACCACTCATTATCGACCACACCTTAAATCGTATCAGAGCTGAAATAAATTGATTTTGTTCGTAAAAAGAAATATTTCAAATGTATCCCTGCTCACTTGTCCCTATTATCAATATTATGTGACTATTGAAACTTTTCTTACTCGATGTGAGTTTTCACTTAACCGCTGGTGAATCATTCGCGGTGAATAAGAATAACTTTATATATCTGTCACCGATGACGAACGAGTACAATTGGAATTGGGAAATTGAGAAAAATGCAAAGCCGCCCTCAGAAAAATTAATCACTCGTGAGACCATCTGAATGTTATAACGCTGTTTTTAGTTTTCGGGTTTGGCCATAACGCAAGAGCAAATAGGTGAAATGGAAAAGCACGTAAGTGACATCGACTTCGTTGCCGCGGCAAAGGAAGAAAAGGCTACCAGACATGACGTCATGGCTCACGTGCACGTTTTCGGTGCCCAGTGTCCAAAAGCTGCACCCATCATTCACCTAGGCGCAACCAGCTGCTACGTGGGAGATAATACGGTATAATCTTTTATTCCAAACAATTATGTCGATGCTCGGAGGTCATAACGAATATATTCTTAATGCTTTTAGGATCTCATTGTACTTCGCGATGGCTTCGATATTATATTGCCGAAATTGGCTGCAGTTATCAAGAGACTGGCCAATTTTGCCAACGAGTACCGTTCATTACCGACTCTTGGCTTCACTCATCTGCAGCCCGCTCAACTGACAACGGTTGGCAAAAGGGCCACTCTTTGGCTGCACGAGCTGCTCATGGATGAACGTGCGATTCGCCGGGCGAGAAACGATCTACGTTTTCGAGGCGTTAAGGGCACGACTGGTACCCAGGCTTCCTTTTTGCAACTGTTTAATGGTGAATTAATATTTATTTTCACGTAGTGACTGACTTTATTCTCGAGTAAAAATGATAACAGCTTGGAAATAATGTTTAAAATTTTCTTTCGATTTTCATACATTCGATGTTACGCAATCAGAAATAACATATTTTTTCTTAATTTAAAATTATTCATTACTATTCAAATCAAATGATAGTTTTTAATTTATTCGTTTTTAGTTTGCACATAGCAAAATTATTTATTTCCCTCTTTAGAATATGAACTAGAATTATGGAAAAATTTTGAACTATTAAATACTAACAAAAATCAAGTGATAGTTAATTTTTGTCATTAATCAATAGCCAGAGTATAGCGTTATAAACAGACCTGAAAAATGTCCTATTCGTTCCCGCATAGAAAATAACGTATCTATTTCAGGCATTGACATTGACCTGTTTGGTTGAATGATACTAATGTTATTACAAACAATAATTTAATCACAGTAACTAATTTTAAATAAGGCACATCTCAATGTTTTTTCTGGAAGTTCTGAATTTTCGAAGGCAAAATTATAAATTATAGCGATCCGGTATTCTGTCATATTTCCGAGATTAAAATCTGCCCTGAAGTGTTAATTTTCATTACGTTACTGCATTAGGTGACTTAAAATATCGTGGTTTCGCCAGTAAAGTGCAAAAATTCGGAGTAATAAAAATTATTAAATACAGGAGACGGTGAGAAAGTAAAGCAACTGGATGATTTGGTTACAAGGATGGCTGGATTCGAAAAACGCTATGCCGTCACCGGTCAAACTTATAGCAGAAAGGTCGACGTTGAGTGCTTAAACGTTCTTGCTTCATTGGGCGCCACCGTTCACAAGGTAACTCGAGTTCGCAAATTACTTGTAATTAGCAGATTAATAAATGACATACTAACGAATCAATTCTGTTTCAGATCTGCGCGGACATCAGAATCTTAGCAAACATGAAAGAATTGGAAGAGCCGTTCGAAACAACTCAAATAGGTTCCTCAGCAATGCCTTACAAACGTAATCCAATGCGCAGTGAGCGTTGTTGCAGCATAGCTCGCCATCTGATGACGCTAGTGAATAACGGCCTGCAGACAGCAGCGAACCAGTGGATGGAGCGAACCCTGGATGACTCGGCCAATCGACGTATCACCCTTGCAGAGGCATTTCTCTCAGCTGACGTCATACTCATGACTTTACAGAATATTTGCGAAGGCTTGATTGTTTATCCGAAGGTCATCGCTAGGCATATCTCTCAGGAACTGCCTTTCATGTCGGCTGAGAATGTTATTATGGCCATGGTCAAAGCTGGTGGAGACCGACAGGTATTTCGCAGTAATAACTTCTTTATCGAAAGTTTCCAAAAGTTAGAAGCTACAATTATATGTGTACAATTAATGCCGATGAAAATTTTCTACATCGTAGGAATGCCACGAGAAAATCCGTGTTCTTTCACAAGAGGCCGGTGCTCAGGTAAAACAGCATGGTAAAGATAATGACCTGGTCGAGCGCATTGCTAATGACAAATACTTTGAGCCAATACTTGATCAATTGTCGGCTCTCTTAGATCCTTCGACCTTTGTCGGCAGAGCACCTGATCAAGTAGTTGAATTTTTGAAAGAAGAAGTTTACCCTGTCTTGGCAAATTATGACATTAAAGACGTCTCAGTTGAATTGAGCATTTAAACGGACTGGAGATTCGTATTAATTCATAAATTCATTTTTATATTTTTCTACGGCCTCTTTTTATCTACACACATATTGTTAAATGTAAAAGGATGGATAAGGTTATTAATGAATGTGAAATGAATTTATTTTAATCAGTGCGTTTAATGGATCATTCTTTGCTCGTACGATATGTAAATACACTTCTTTGTTTATCACCAAAATAGTGAAAATTTATCATTATATTTCACGTGCAACAAAGCTACTGCTGTATATTTTCATAATGGAATGTAATAAAGATTTACGCTTATTGTAAAAAAAGAACTTTCTTAGTAATGCTTAAGCTATGGATGTATTTTCATGTTACTTTTTAAGGCAATAACTTTTACATATTTTCAATCTCAAGTGATTTTACTATGTGCTGTGATAGCTTACATAGAAAAGGTAATGTAAAATTGTAGAAGTGACAGTAAAATTCAAAAGAAAATAAGAAATAAGAAAATAGTTAAGAGATCAGCAGAAATGAGAAATAGAAATCGAAGTAAATTGATGTCCTATAATAGTCATGAGAAAAAGTTGATAAAAAGTATAGTTTTTCTAGTTAAAGGAAGACAGCGAATTTGAATTAACTAAGTTTAACACAAGTAGACAAATCATACAGATCATATAGACTAGAAAAGCAGTAGACCAAAAGTTTGTGTAGAAATTAAGTAATATGAAAATAATTAATGAAAGCTATTTTACAAGAAATCATGTAGACAAGTAGGCAGACGTAAAAAGAACTAAAAGTGAAAATAAAAAAATAGTTTGAAAGTTTTATAAAAGTGATAGACAGAAAGTGTAAAAATGACAAAGTCCATTTCAAAATGTAATACGGAAAAATAGTTTTATAAAGTAATACAAAGCTTTAAATTTACAAATAGAAAGAAAAATAAATAATAGATGTAGTGTACAAAGAATAGTTGAAAGAATAGAATTGAAAAAGAAATGGTATAGAGTAAAAAGTTGAAAATGTGATATTTACAGAATGAAAGGAATAGCAGAGAAAAAAATAGAGATAGGAAAATGATAATTTAGAAAAGTCAGTTTGAAAGAAAATTTGTATAAATCTGTAAGATGCATTATTGATAGAAATATGAAAGTATAGATTTTGAAAATAGTAAATAGTAAAAAATAAAGTATTTACACGGTAGGTTGAAAAAAAGAAATTGGAAATGAAAAAAAAAAAAAGTAATTTGCAAAGTAAAGTTGAGACAAAGTAGAATAAGATTGTATTATAAGAAATAAAAAAAGAAATTTAAATAGAAATTCGTAGGAAAAAAATCAGTATTTTTAGAATGAAAAGAAAAAGAAAATGACAAACAGCGTGGAAAATAGAAAAAGTTCAAGTAAAGAAGATAGTATCCAGTAGCAAACGCCAAGTAGATAGTAGACAGGTTGAAAAAAGTAGGCAGATAGAGCGAGCAAAAAACTGAAAATGAATAGACATGGAACAAGTAAGCAAAGATAAAAGTAAATATTATTCTGGCAAGATTCGACGTCCATTGAGATATTGAAAAAGTAATACTGATAGGTAGAGTCACGAAACGGAGAAATACGGTAGAACATTGAGGATCAGTCGTGAAACAGAAAAGAAAAGAAAAGAATAGGCGTCAGTGTAATAGCTGGAAATGAAAATGTGTAAAAGAAGATCGTAGAATAGAAAATAGGCACAGTACAGTACAGGTAGAGAGAAAAAGTAGGAGAAATGAGGAAGAAGGAAACGTATTTACAAAAGACGTAGAGTAAAAGTAAGAGTACAAGTATAGATCAGAATTAGAGAATTAAGTACCCAGAGTCGCTAGCGTCAAGTGGCAGTTGTAATCAAAGAATGAAACAGTAATAAAATTTCCGAAAACCAAGAGCAAAACAAAGTGTTAACAGAATAATGCCGTGCAACGAGACGTTAAGCGAGCATAGAAAGACAAAAGGGAGGCTATCACAGGTAAGCGTTGGGATCGCACACGCTTAAATCCAATTGAAAGTGAGCGGACAAAGTGTCGTGGATATAATAAGGAGAGAATCACTCCTTCGCGATGCGGTAACCGCTGAAAGTGGTGGTGCTGTCGTCAGGTTTGCCGGTGTCGACGAATATAGCTACTTGATCACCAAGAGCCATGCGCAACAATACGGTATTGGCGCCTCCGTGGGGTCCTGTGCTCGCGATCGGTTGCCAGTCGTCGGTTTTGTTGAGCTTGCGTTTCAATGTCATGCGTAAGTCACTGCTTCCGTAGCCCGAAAAGCTGAATTGATACAGGCCTGGGCAGTAAGTGGTGAACGTGCCGGTCGACGCTGCATAACCTACGCCTTGATCTAAGAGCGTTTCACTGAGGACCAATTTGGCATCCTGATAACAAAATGAAAGTAATGTATTTCACATAATTTTGATGGGCTGCTTGAATAACTATAAAACTTTCCGTCTACTTGCTTTCTTGTGACTGCAAATTAGTCAAAATATCGACTTCTCTACGCTACCGCATTAATAAAAATATCGAATTTTCATGGTTGATAAGTGAAAGCTGCTCTCGAGGAAAAATAAAGTCTCCTTTCAACACGTCTAATCGGCAGTGCTCGCGGCGCCAAGCGAATAAATAACTCCTAAGATGAGCGAAACCTGTACCTGGATGTCAGCATGAGTGCCGGAAAAGGCGACGGGTTTGGAGCAGCCGGAAGCAGTGGCTAACTTTTGCGAGCCAAGAGTGGTGATGTCCAGAGGGGGGTCCGGCTTCGCAGCATCGACCGCCAGACCAATCGCCAATAAAACCGCTGCCCACGCCAGCCTGCAAGGAGAACAAGCCAAAGTCTCACTAGGCTTGCTGCGACTCTCTATTTTCGACGAGAACGAGGTAGCCCGCAGCCGCTGCAGTCGGCGGTCGCTCGTAGACGCCTTACGAAACAGGCGACAATTGCGCAACGTGCGAGCCGCTCGAAAAACGAGCGGCCGCGAAGTGAGAGTGTCCGCTCGCGCAGCGGCTGCGTTCTGCGATTTAAAAAGTGAAAGGCACGTGCGCGCGCGCGGACATTTCCCTCGCGTGCGTGTAGCCGCTGCCACGGACAGTTGTAACAATTTGCGCAACGCGAGCTACTCGAGAAATTTCTCGTTATGCACGGATGCTGCCGGTTTCGGTGATGCCCCCGGCGATGCACGAGGACCAAGTTCATTAGCCGTCGACTTTCACTTATGTAATTGTGTCGGTTCTGCCGGGGGGCGCGCTTTCCACGAATAATTCAATTATCGTCCAGCCGTGATCAATTTGGTGTCGGCGAAATTGCAATGCGGTAAATTGCTTATTATGGTTCCTTTGACGAGTGTTGCGTGCGAATGGTGCCTCGCGATCGCCTACGCGTTACCTGCTTTTACGTGCGCGGAACAAATTAACGAGCTGCAATCGACTTTTTCGGCCGCTCGTCAATTTCTTCACCGAGGCCGCCTTTCAAAACAACGAAACGAAATTTGCCGCGCTGCGACGGTTGTTTAATCAAGCCACGTCGTTGACGTGAAAGTAGAGTGGCGTTTCCGAGGAAATTCGCAATTTGCCTTCAAAACGCGGGCCATAAACGACGAGAACCTCGTAGAGGAAAAGGTAATCGGCAGCGGCCGCGCAAAAAGTTCGTCTCCTGTAGTAAGATTATCGGGAAAAGCCGGTGGTCGAGCGTGTCGCTTAACGTTCACGGTCGATCGGTAGTTCGTCCGCAGGCGGACTCGTTCCGCTTTCTACTCGGAGAGAAAGTGCCGAGCGTGCGGCGGTCTTTTCTCCCTGGTCGTCTTGTTTTTTTTTCTTCTTTCCGCGGCTGCCTCGCACAGCATTAAACGGCCCTAAGCGAGCAGAATATCGGGGGGGACGCGTGCGTTATGCTCTCTCTGAGAGAGATGGAGATATATATCTACGCGCTCGAAGTATGTACAGTGGCGAGAGAGAAAAACGCGTGCGAGGAAAACCTTTCACTTTTCCGCGCGCACGCAAGTCGAAGGAGTTGCACTCGCTCCGCGCGCTGCGAGCATCATTTATACTCTTGCCCGGCCACGGAGAATTGCGAAAGATATTCCCAGTTTTGCCGATCTCATTGTCGAGCTGCTGCGATCCGCTCGACTACTGACGAGGCGAGCTTGTGTAAACGTGACTACAGTCGTGGTTATAACAAGAGCAATGCGTTACACCGGCGCCTATCCGTCCGCGTGATCTAATGTGAAAGTGGAACTCTGGAAAATGATATGCATTTGTTGCGCATAGAGTATTGATCAATTAGTTACTCAAAGGATAATTTAAATTTTTACTTTAAGTTGCTGGGTAGACTGCACATATGCATGTGATGTTGCTTGCGCAGCTCGTGTTCATATGTGTTAAGTATTATGGGCATAAATTAATACTTTTGCAATCATAAATTCGCACCCACTTAACAATTGTAATGAGTGAATAGAAATTATTGCGAAGGCCTTATTTTATTATACTATAAATGTTTGTAAAAAGCTTATGATTTACAAATATTATGAGCACAAAACATATGAAGATAAATAATAAAATCATACGCTTGCGAATACAATATATCGACTTTACTAGTCAACAAGAAAAATCGAATAAATACTTTATTTTTTACTAACTGAGTGATTTTTATAAAAAAAAAATAAACTAAAGCCGAGGAAGAATCTATCATGCTTTTACTCAATTTAGTGATCCCAGATGTTAGCATTAAGCATTTCAAACAAACCAATTGTATTTAAAGCAACTTTTCTATTGTCTACACTGGCAATTGTTGCCGTAGTGAAGCTCTATGGTATAAGAAACATAAATAAAAAAAGAAGAATAAGAAGAACGATGAGAAAGTGAAGTATAGCACTTACATGTTCATGTTAGCTCGAAGATAAGAAGCGCAGAGCAGTCGGCGTCTAAGTGAAGTGGTGGGCGCGGGCGCCGCGCGCCTCCTTTAGCTCTGGTTCGCTTCTCGCGTCGCAATTCTCTGGGGTCCGCTGTCTTCGGGCCGGCACGCTCGCCGCTTTATATCAACTTCCAAGCTCGCGTCGTGCCCTCCTTCGGGCTCCTTACTCCCCACGCCCGTTACCGCGTGCGTAGCAGCCTACTCTCGGACTCGCTGTGTTTTTACATCGACGAAAGTGAGAAGAGCCTCCATTCTTTGACTTTTGTTTGACTTTCTGCGCCGCTCCGCAACTTTATTTGGCTTTTTGCGACTACGATATGCCTGTCGCTTTAGTAGCCGTTTCTTTTAGCATCGAAACCACTGGCTGATTGATTGGTTTTCAAATTTTCGGTTTCTTACGACGATCAGTCAAACATTTTTCACGTGCACTTTCTTAACGAATTCGAATATGCATATACATATAGCCAGAGTGTTCTGAATTTAAAGTAGTCGTTTTTCATTTGTTTTTTATGTGGAAGGGGAATTTTATTATTCAACTGCATTCGCTGAATGTGTCGCAACGTAAACAACCTGAAAAATCATTTTCCATCAATAAAACAGTATTGCAACTGCAATCCAAACAGTTATGCAAACAAGTCTTAGATAAACACCTTCAAGTTATCCACCGCACGTACCACACTTACGTTCCACTATACACTTTTTTTATAGGATAAAAATGCTCCTATGATTGTGCTTTGACTCGAGTTCCGAATACCAAAGACTTATCTGATGAAACTAATTAATATTGCGTTCTCTAACTTGTCCTTTCATCACATATTGTACGAATTCTAATAATAAAAAGAAATTCTATTTGTTAAGTTCGTGAACGAAACGTGCAGTTACGCATGTTCGAAGCCATTAAATGTGTTGCATAAGATTTTACGGTGGCAATATAATTGGCTCGCCAAACAGCTGCTGAGGTACTAAAACAACAAATTATCACTACTCTAATAAACTTCCTTCTTGCATTATATACCTCAACTGTAATAATATTGTATAGCTGATCAGAAAAACCGTAGTGTAACGTCGGTAATAACATTTCCAAAAATTTTTCTAAGTATTTCCTAATTTACACTCCAAACGTGTATTATCAAAGAAAGTTCACGTAAGGTCTTTGTTCGGTCGAATGTTCACAAATAGAAAGGTATCAGTAGGTCATCAGATCACCCTCGCCTTAACCGACACACTTTCCATTTCGGCTTATATACGTATGCTTAGCCGTTCTTTCATTTCTCTTTTTTCACTTTTATTCAATGTCTTTCCTTCCAGTTCAAGCCCTTACACTTTCAGTCCTTTCACCATCTTTTTTTATGTTGAAATTGGCCAAATAACAGAAAAAATATCGCTTTGATGTGCTTTTTTGGAGAGTCATTCGTGAAGACAAAGCTAATTCATTTGCGAAATATATACAGGCCTATAGGAATACCTAAAAAATAATGATTGCACAAAAAGAAATCGTAACAGTATGTCGATCTTTGTGTTCAAATATCAATTACTTGACCAATTGACCAATAGTTTCTTAGACGATCCAGTTCACTGAACTCGGCTTTCTATGTTTTCATGACCAATTCGCAACTGTTTATGATAATTTTGTTCCTTTTCGTGAATAACATTGATTTTTTATGGATAAAATGAAAATAAATCTGGGAGACATCTTCACTTTTTGTGGGCCGACTATCCAATTAATCAATTTTTGTTAAAGCAATGAATTTCTCTTCTAGTCGTGCAAACTTTCCTTGTCATCGTACTACTTCGGTTTCGGGCTCTCTCAACCATGCATTTTAATTATTTTGCTTGGAACAATAGCTGTCCCAACTAGAATAAATTACTTTTACTACTTTTGCTTGCAAATGATACTTTCAAAAGATCGATAAACTTATTTCAATCAGACATTCATAATTATTATGGTAATAGCAATATGCCAATATTCAAAGTTTATGAAACTGGAAACTATCACGATTTCTCATGCTTATGAATAAATAGAAATTGTAAACTCATTTTATTATGATTAAAGAAATATCAGGTGAAAGAAAGAAACTCTTATCGATATTTATATATAAGAATATTTTTAATTTATATACAGAATATTCAAGCTTACAAGCTATAAATAACTAAAATAAACATAATCGAGTATTGAGCATATTTTTACTTTTCTATTTGATGTAATTTTCAATTGGGGAAATAATAAAATTTTGCATAGTCTCAATTTTCTGAGTATATTTACATTCTTCCAATATCACGTTTATGTACAATCAAATTTTTATATTTGATCATTGCATTTTTACATTTTTTTAATGGTATTCTTAAAAATATGTAGACCTCAATATAATTCATAAGCAAAAGAGCTAATATGTTAGACAAACGTTCAGGCACATTACTAAATTTTTTTTTCTTAAAACTTTTAAACGACTAGCGTTCTTAATACATTATATATATATGTGTATGTGTGTATATATATATATATATATATATATATATATATATATATATATATATATATATAATTAGGTCAAGATCTACACATAATATATATTCAATTTAAATCTCACCGTTTGATATTCGTTTTTTGATCTGCGTATTACAATTAATATTAATTAAAACTTGATGGCAGCAACAATTTTTAAATATTCTGTAAATAATTTATCAAAATTTGTAAAGTATATTCTATTGCATCATAAACGGTAACTTATCAAAATTGGCATTCTAAAACCAATTATAAAATATTAAACTACAAATTACAATATAAATTAAATGAAAAATTCGTATAATACTATAAATAATTGCGTGTTCTCTCACGATGTCGTTAATCTTTCTTTTGCATTCTTAATAAGACGTAATTCATGGCAGTGTAAACACTTCATATGAGAAGTTTATTTTCTTGGCAAGCAGGACCTTTGCTTGGATAGTTACAAGCTCCTGCACTTGAGTCGAAGGCTAAGTGAACAGGGCAATTGAATACATGTAAGGTATACTTTTTCTTCCAATTGTCCCAGTGACATGCATAGAACTTGTTACAGTGTTTCGGATGTCTAAACAGACCTGGCCTGGCACAGTCAAATTCTTGTTGCAGTATCTCATCATTGTCTCTCAGACCACCAGATTTATAACGGTCAAAATATGTATCTTGATTCTTCAAGTTGTTTGCCAAATTCATCGATCCATCAAACAAAGCTTTACCAGACCTTCTGTTTGCAAAACTATCCTCGACTCTTATCAATAGGGGCTGACGATTTTGTGTATTCGTGCTCAGAGAAGCTTGGTTTTGTCTTAACACTGAAGAGAATGGTGGTAGCGTTGACGGAGGAAGATACGCAGTCGACGGCTTAGCAGGAAGATAATTGGAGGACAGTCTACTAGTTGGCGGTAAATACGTTGAAGATGGTGGTTCTACCCTAGAGTTGAATACAAAGTGACTATCGTATTCCTCATTGATCCTCGCATTTGAAGTCTTGATTAGTCTGTTTGACGGTATATTTTTTGCAAATTCAATTTGGCTTTGATTCTCTTTATCCGAGTCCATATCTACATAAATGTCACTCTCATCGTAATTGGCAAGGTCGACAGGTCCACGATTTTGAGAATTAATAGGTAAGGACTGCCTAGTTGGCCCACGGAATACTGCAAATGGGTCTGCTCTGCACGTGCATTCAGCGCCAAGTTTTCCAAGAATTAACGGATGTAGATCACTGAGTTTTACGATGACCTTCTTGTTCTGGTTTCGTGTGCTCGACTGTAATCGAGTTCGACTATAATCACCGATATAAGTGGTAATTTCCGGAGCCAGCGTCGTGCTCTGTTGTATTCTCCTACCGCTATCAAATTTGGTTTCTACTTTTAGGTCTCCACTATTTGCTGAGCTCTGAACTACACCATTTCTGAAGCCTGAGTTACCAAACGACGTTACGACCTGAGATCCAACTAATGTTCTTGTTTTTCCGTTAAACTCCTGATTTTGATTCACCGAAGATGTTGATTGACCTCGGGAAAAGCCTTGATTTTGAGTAATAAATGAATTTCCATTTGTTTGACTGATTGAAAATTTGGTATTTTCTCGACTAGGAAAAGCACCTGCCGCTTGATTGTTAAAATAAGTCTCAGCTGCTACTTGAGGGGTAACGCCTGATGATGCTTGATTGCGTAGAATTTGACCATTGTTGTGCCTTTGCGATTCATAGTCGTAAGATGGTTGATTAATTGAACCACCGTTGGTAGCTCTTTGCGGAATAGTAGTGGATGAAGCTTGATTCTTTAAGAATCTATTGTTTGATCCACGGTAGATAAAGTCAGAGTTTTGATTTTGAGTAAACTCAGCAGCTACAATAGGACGTCTAAAAGTAACACCGGCTACGGGAGAAAGTGTCGTTGATGGTAGGTATACCTGGAATAAATGCATAATTTTTTTGGTACTCAATATGAAAATCTTCAATACATATTCGATATTATTTGATAAATATTTCTTACCTGGCTCGGAATATTAACCCTTGCTCTATTATTACTTCCTTGATTGATTCGTACGGATTTAGTCTGAGAATTAAATTCTGTTCCTATTTGAGTGAAGGCATCGTAATTTTCTGCGGTTGGTTTTACGAGCTCATTATTTTGTTTTATCTTAAATTAGAAAAAAAGCATTCATCAGGACTAATTACCATTAACTGTTACTCTTAATTTTACGTAAAAATATTTTTACCAAAGGAGAATTTGTTGATGATTGTGGATAATTGTTAGTAAATCGTGCCTGTCCGCCGATTTTCTGACCAAAAATACCTTGTTCGAAATTAGATGTAATATCGGAATAATCTGAATTACCGGTCGAGCCTTGTGCATAAGAAATATCGTCATAGTTTCCTTGATCGAAAGATACACCTACATCCAAAAATGTCTGTGGTGTAGTCGATACAACATTATTTTTATTAATTGGCCTGAGGGTAGTAATGAAAGCTGGTACTGTCGTTGAAGAAATGATAGTTCTCGAACCAGTATCTATGACAGGCCGAACAGTAGAAACCTTTTGTGGTAGCCGAGTAGCTTGGTAAATTGTGGTTCTGAAATTATCTGCTTGATTAGTAGTATATCCAACTGGTGAAATAGTAGAACTGTAGCCATTTTTAGTTCCATCGATAATAACGGAATTTTGATTTTCTATTGAAACTGGCGTTGTTGACACGTAATAAGGTGTTTGTGTTACTGTAGGGGTACTCGAAGGGAAATCAGTTTCAAATGGCGTAGATGGTTTGGGATACGAATAACCAGCAAAATTAGTGTTTGTTCCTGTAGCAGTATTCGATTGTCTATAGTCAGTAGTAGTAACACCATCAGGTAGCCTAGTTGTTCCAAAGTTAACAGTGTTTCCTTTAACGCCAGACATTCCGAAATTCATATTTTGGTTTGTTGCGAAATTTGTCGTGGTTCCACCTGTACCAAAATTGGTACCAGTTTGTGCTATACCGAAATTAGTAGCAGTTGGAACTGGAGTTGTACCGAAATTGGTAGCAGTTGCTACTGTACCAATATTTGTAGAAAAAGCATGTTCTCCTATGTACTGAGGATTCGGTCTTTGCCTCGGAGTACCAGTTCCTATCACGTAGCTGCCGGTTCCTCCTACTTGAGCTGTCGTAATACCAGTTTTTGTGGGACCAGTTTTTGTAAATCCTCCTCGTGTATAGACTTCTGTTGTCGTTTGTTCACCAGCTTTCAAAATAGTCGACTGCTCATTTTCGCCATTACCAGCATTAATAATAAACGAGTTAGGAATTCCCGTGTAAGAAGGAGTTCTGTAATCTTGTATGTCGTTAGTTTTATAGTCTGGGTATTGCGTGCTTGGAACATTAGCACCTGGAGCATAAAGTCCGAAATTTTCGAGTTCCACAACAGGCCTTGCGTCGCTTAATGGAACAACTGCTGGCACTGAGACATGAATTATATGATAATTTAATTTATAATTTTATCAGACTCTATCTAGCTCTTCGTTTGCAGTATTTTTATTTTATGCAATTTAATTAATACAATTTTATTCTCACCTTGTTTATTGTAACCTGGAATGATTGTAGATTGAGTACCCGAAGTCTTAGCGAAACCAGTAACCTGATATGGATTTTGATTCAACGTTGTTCCTTTATTATAGAAAGTACTGCCAGTGACAGTTCCGGTATTCTCATTATATCTAGTAATTTCATTATTAGGTACTAGACTTGATCCGATAAGTGGTGAATTATTGTTGTTGGCTGTACCTGCGCCAATATTATAATTTGGAGCAATAGTTGATCCGCCAAATGTACCGAGTCCAGCAGTGGTTTTCGTAGTTCCACCTATAAAATGAAAAATTAATGAAAAAAGTTAATTTGTTGATAATTGAAAAAATATTTTCAAAAGAGAATAAATTACGTTACCTATGTTTGAATTATCATAGAAATTAGTGACGGTATTATAATTCGGGGTACTTTGTGTCGGTCCGTAAGAACCATACTGTGCTGGTGTTTGTCCTTGACTGGTAAAGCTCTTCTCAGCCTGATTAGTGTGTTGCGTACCAAAGCTTTCACTTGTTGAAAGTCCCACAGCTAAGTTCGAATTGTAAATAATAGCTATATTAAATATAAAAATGTTAAATAGGCGTTTGTTGTTAGTAATTATATAATCATAAAAAACGTACAGTTAACAGGTTTTGTGCCTTGATAATCGTCTGTATTTTCTTTTCCTCTAAAAGGTAAAATCGTCGAAGTGGGATACCCAAGATTAGGATTATATGTAGCATTGTAAATAGTTGGCCCGTTTCCAGTGATGTATTGCGTAACATCAGATCCAAAATTATTTGATTCAACATTCGTAGTACCTATACTGCTATAATAAGGTCCCGTAGAGCCATATGTATTTTGTACGTAGCCATTCGTAGATCCACCAAATGTAGTTCCAGTTGGGCCAGCGAAATTATTAAATCCAGTTATTACTCCTGCCGTATCAGCACTGTATCCCGTAATAGAACCTTCTGTTGCGTATCCAGCAGTGTTTCTGTCTCCGTAGTCAATTGTATTACCAGGAGCATATACCGTCGTGGAGCCTCCCGTATATCCATTTTTAGCATTTCCTGTGCTAACACCTGGTGTATAACCTGTGGTAGAACCAATATCTCCTGCGTAATTAGTAGCTATTGCTGAAGTGAATCCAGTTGGTGTACGAGTATCTCCAGCAAAATTATTTACACCAATAGTAGAACCAATAGTTCCTGCGTTGAACTGCGTGGTTTTACTTCCAGCGTTGAATTGCGTGGTTTTACTTCCACCGTTGGCATATGTATTTCCTTGGTTAGCATAATTATAAGTAGGAGTAAAATCTCCTCGATCTTCATAATTTACCGTAGATGTCACTATATCCTGACCATTGAATCCCGTAGGCCTTACCGTGACAGATTTATCGACGTCTACATGAGATTGAGCATTACCATCGTAATTTTGATTGTTATAATCTTTTCCCATATCGACATGAACTTGCGTATCGCCACCGTAGTTTTGATTGCCATAATCCTTTCCTACATCTAAATGAGCTTGAGTATCGCCATCGTAGTTTTGATTTTCATAATCCTTTCCCATATCTACGTGAGCTTGAGTATCACCTCCATAAGCTTGATTACTATAATCAACGCCACCGCCAGCTCCATTATAATTTTGTCCATCATAATCGACACCACTATTTTGTGTCTGGTAATTTGGTTGATTGTAAATACTTGGAGCAAATGGCCGAGGTGAACTTATTGCACTATTACCACCGGCATTATAACCAGTATCATAATTATTTCCACCTATATTAAATGTTTGACCATCATAGTCTGCACTGTCAGGTACAGCTCCTGCTGAATTAATTCCGCCTGAATTGTAAGTTTGTCCATCAAATCCAGCCCCACCAACTTGTCCAATATTATATGATTGTCCGTTGTATCCCACTCCTGTTCCACCGCTGATCCCTGTATCGTAAGCTTGGCCATTGTATCCAGTGTTTGCTCCACCAAAACCTCCAGTATTATAAGTTTGTCCATCGAATGCAGCTCCGGCTCCGTTGTAATTTTGCCCATCATAATCCGGATTGAAAGACTGTCCACCATATCCAACAGCGACTCCACTTTGACCGTGTACATTGTAAATGTCTTGCGCTCCAAAAGCTCCAGCTGAGTTAAATGCTTGACCGTCATAAGTACCAGGTGTTCCAGCAGTATTATAGTTCTGTCCGTTATATACACCAGCTCCAGATCCAAAATCTTGTCCACTTTGAGCATCGTATGTTCCTCCTGTTAATCCTCCTTGACCTACAAATCCGCCTACACCTACGATTCCTCCCTGCGGTACATCTCCTCCTTGTGCTCCGTAAACTGCGCCATAATTGTAAATACTATGAGCCTCACCATGATCGTCACCATGACCATGGCCATTGCATTTTGGCACTTTCCATGGCCATTCGCATATTAATCTATGCTCATCAAAGACTAAGCCAAATGGACATCGAAACTCGTATGGCACCATTTCAGGACCACCTTTTAACAAAAAAAATTTTATTCGATATTTTAATTAACTGTAATGTATAAATGGAAAGGAAAAAAAAATTTTTTTTATTTATTTACCGAGATCATAACAAGCAAAGAACCATCTACAATTCTGTGGATCCGCATAATAACCAGGATAACTAGGACACCGGAACCTACTTCGTGGTACCGGCTCAATTTCACTGCTACCTGGACATGCAGAACTTCTCGGTAATGATCCAGGCCACGTACATACTTCAGTTCTTTCGTCGAATGCTAAACCAGCAGGACAGTCGAATTCAAATACGGAATAATCGTCGACTCTTTGATTATATTTGACACATCGATAAAATCTGAAAGTACAATAATCAGCAATAATTCGCAATCTTTCTGAAAAAAGTATTTATTCAGATGCAAGTTCTATACCTATTACAACTTCTTGGGTGAACAAAGTATCCCTGTCGTGTACAAGTAAATGCCGTTCGAGTATTTTCACGTACAGTTTGAATTTTTCCCTCAGTATCTATAACTTGTACAATCCTGAAGTCCGAGGATCTTACGTGTCTTGGGTAAGAAATTTTAGAATCCTAATACAAATCATGAAAAAATTAAAAGAAAAATTGACGTTCTAATCGTTTTTGCAGTGAATTAAAATGTGGTTTACTGTTGCAGACAACAGATGCCAGCTTCGTACAACTCGTGCGATAATCGAGCGAGCTATGGTTTTACACCTTTCACTCGAACTCAGTATTATCGATCGAGTAGCTGCTAGCTTGCTAATCGTTGACACAGTAGATCACCTTCAGATCGGTAGATTAAAAATCACTTGCGTCGTACCTTTAAATCACTTTCCAATGATGAAAGTAATGCTTCTCTAGTTTTTCTCTTCATTTCCGTGAATGATTTGTAAACGGCTTGAATTACAGATACTCCGCAATCATTCGTTATGTCATTTTCAACATCTCGCAAACCCAATCCAGCCAAGTCTCGTAACATTACATATTTTCCCTATTAAAATAAACATATGAAAATCAATAATTTTAATTATGTTTATTTTACGACTTGAGTGCAGGTAAATAGTTGGACTAGAAAAGTAAAACGGAATGAGTTTGACATGCGTGCGATTGTAAATAAAAAATTTTCCTCTGAACTTGCGAAATGAGTTAGAATAAATGATAATAACGGCGTATTAACCTTAATTTTGAGCGAAGTCTCATCTTCAAATGCAAGCCACGAAGTATTTTTGAATGCGTAAGGCGCCGTGAGATCTTCATCTCTCTCGACAGTCCACTCGCCATCGTTCATCACGTCGCAGAGCTGCAGAATAAAAACGAAAGTAAGAGATTTTTTTTATTTAGCTCAAATAATCACGCGGATAAAACTCGAGTGGATATTCGGTCATGAAAATCTCATACTTTTTTACGATCCAACGCGACGGGCTGCTCCTCAATCGTCGGGGATCTTGGCGCATTCTCTTCAGCTTTCTTCAGCGTAAATTGATAGGCGCCAGCGGGCGCTGAAATCAATATTTTTTGCTTGGGCGCGCCCATACCGCTTATCAGGTCCACTAAACTGTCGGTGTTTAGCATGTCGAACAAGCCCATCAATCGTGATGGATGAAACGAGTGGTAAGCCTCCTCGTTGCTTCTCAAATAGTGCGTTGCTACCGTAAACACGTCTACGTATCTGCGAAAGTGAATTTTACATCTTTGCATAAATCAACATTATATACGATTCGTTATTCATTTTATTCCCACAGAGAATAAAATGAATATCCACAATCACGAAAAAATTGCTCGTTTAATATTCATAAATTCGCTGAAGATCGTCGATAGCTTGAGTAGTTATTTAGCTCTACATAATCTCAATTATAATGGTACCAACGACCTTAAGATCGCGAACCTCTTTTTTTCTCAGTCGCTCGTCCATATGTAAAACTAACGGCGCGTGCATTAATTTGACGACTGCCAGCTGCATCCGCGCAGTAGGCAATTCTCTCATAGTAAATAAAGTGCCGCGGCCGCGTTGATGCGTCAACCGCGCGGCTGCATCCTCCATCCTCTCGCTCGTCGTTTCATCCATATTCAACGAGGAAATCTCGCGTTCGAACTAGTGCACGCACATTCCAGGTGCATGAACCAAGATGCGATCAATATACCTAAAAGGAAGCTTATTTTGCCGAGTGGACGGCGCAGCAACGTGCGTTTGAAAGATACACGCCCCGATGAAATGATCTTGCGCTTGTTTCTTCGTTTTTATGTCTCATGAGAAGTGCTTCGACTTGCCACGGGCACCGCGTTCAAGATCACAGCCCTAGTTAGCGGGCAAATTTGTCGGTGACATTGCTTTTCACGGCACATGCCATTAGAATCACCCTGATGGGATTTGTTTTTTCTAGCGTTCGGCAATTCCAAGTGAATATAAGGTTTTCTTTATTCCAGACATTTCTCGAATTTATTTTTTGCTTTTCGAGGACGCACTTCACGAGTTTGACAGGCGAATCATTCTTGGACGGATTTCTTCACAATGCTTTATGCTCGGATATAAGTAACTGCGTTATTATAAGAAATTGCATTTCCTTAAGTACCTTGCTTCATTTCCATAACCCATCTTTGAGAAGAAAAAAAAGCAATTGCATAAGAGCGCCAACCCGTACATCACACGGTGTATCTCTGGAACCGACAAAAAAGTTGTATCCGAGGCTCGTCACTTTGAAGAAGAAGAAGAAACGTGGGAATGCGAGTCTCTCAAGAACGATGCAGAATAATAAGCCAACTCGATAGATAAACGACTGTACGGATGGTAGCAAACACGTGAACCTATATATACGCACTTGGCAAGCTCCTTGAGCTCGAACTGCTTAGCCAAGTATTCGGGTTTCGTCGGCAGCGACAGCAGGATCATCTTGTCGATACTCTTGTTAACCAACTCGTCCTTCAGGCCTTTAACGAACGAGACCAGCCGCTCCTTATTACCTGCCGTTATATTAAGCTCCACGCCGTCGACCTTCCAACAGAAAGCATTTTTTGTCGTTCGATATATGTTGAACATCTAAAATAACGCGTTTCACGACAATTTTTCAATATTCATGATCGTAACTCCCTCAGTCAAGTTTTACCGATTACATATTAATACCACTTGTCGTTTATTTGCGCGCAGCTGGCAAAATTTATATGTTTACACTGTGCACGCATTCAATGTTTCAATGTCTATATAAAGTTGATAGAACTTGTTTTGTATTTAACGATTTTGTGTGGTTATTTGTCTATGCGGATAGACATGGGCAGTCAAAAATTCATAAATTCCAACAATTGCAATCGTAAAAAGAAATCGTTAATGAGCTAAGGATTCTTGCTAAGAAAGCCGTTAAAAATAAATAAATAATTAAGCAGAGATAAATCACGCGAGCGTTGAATCCAAGTTGTACGTACAAGCGCGTCAATTGGTTATGCATCGTTAAGCGGATAAATAATGATTGATTAAACCGCAGGCAACATTAATTACTCGCAAAAACCAAGCCATAGATTTATAATAGCGACGAATTTATGATCGACGCCAAGCAAGGAAACCAGTTTTTCTTTTTTCTTTTTTTTTTCAGGTTATGCACGTAATCGAAATGTTTACGTGTCGATGAAATCTCACGGTTTAATTAGACGATTAATTAGAGAAATCGCTGAACTATAATAACGATCGCGCAACGCACAATGTCCGCATCGTGCAAAATCTTTTCGCGCAACGACAAATTGCGCGCGCGCGAAACATCCCGAAAAAGTGTTGCGTTAAACGCAGTACTAGCACGCAGTAGTGATTGAGATGTATATAATTCGCGTAAGCCCCAAGGGGCTAAAAGCGCTTTTTTTTTTATAGCGCGCTAACGAACGTACATAAAAAGTGCCCCGGGGCGAGTTCTGCACACGCCTACAGTTTCATGGTCGCCGATGATTGTTCCCCCGGCACGTGTATAATACGTGTGAGTAACGAGATCGCGCGACTTGTGCAATTCGACCGCGTAGCGCAAAGTTACACCGTGACGCGGAGGATAATGAGAGCTTTCGGAGAATTGTCGCGGCTTGTCATTAAAACGGCGATTTCTTTTTTCTTTCTATTTTCTGGTTCGCTCGTTTCATGCAAATTACCAAGCGCGCTTGGTTAGTCCGAGATTCTGGAACGTTCGTCGATGAATTTATAATTGGTGAGGATGATCGTAAGATGTCCATTAGAAAGTTGTAGGTTGTGTTCATTGTTATGAAAACTTGTTGGGGAGCTTTTTCTTTCCGCCGGACTTTAATTTGCCGAGAATTTCCGAGATTGAAAGAATTCGGAATTGTTCTTCTTTTGCGCAACAGCTATATAATAAATATAGCTACCAAAACAATGATGCATAATAAGTTCGCGCGCTCGACAAAGTTTTTCTGAATATTTAAGCGCGCGAATACTGTAATTTGGTGGTAATTACAAAGTTGTGCAAAAACCATTATTATATCTCACCTCCTTCAGTACGTCACTGAGATATGTGGCCGCATCTTGTCTCGTAGTTCTCGAACTCTTCAGTATCTCGTGGTTATCATTGATCGACATGACAACTCTGATAATGGGATTCGCTTCCTTGGCAGCATTTCTTAAACTCTTTAATTCTGAAACAACGGAGTTCCATTGTAACCACTAGTATATGTTCTCGTTTGATTAAATGAAATATCGAACGCAGGCGTGTTTTTTTTAAATAACCGATTCCATCGTGTATTACGTACGCGCGCATCGTTTGTAAGCGAAGAAAATACATTTATCCCATACTCGATACCAGCCGCGCCTTTTACATAAGCATGCAAATGCCACCGAGTTATTGCTCTCTTCGGGTGATTTAATATCTCCATTTCAAGTTTCGCCTGGCGCGATCTGCTTCCGACAAGCGCGGTCCGTGAAAATAAATAAAAAGGAAAGACAAAAAGAATATCGCTACTCGCCCACGGCTTTTGAAATTCCAACGAGCCGGAAGAAGGAACAGAAAGCTTCGCCGGCAGAAAGCTCGAGTACTCGCAATAAACCGGATAATTTACAACAACGAATCGATCATTTCTGCCCGCGCACAGTGGAAAGTCGTGATTTTTCTTTATTTACAGCCAGGATCGTTCCGTTTCGCCGATGTATTAAGGTGAAGGTCGACGAACGCACGCGCGCATCGCCATTAAATCTTTTACTTGCTTCTCAAAATGGACGGGCTATTATCTCGTCGTTGGAATGCTTCGTGATTGTAATTGGGAGTGGCGAGAAACCGGAGCAATTACCCAGCTAATTTAGCTTAAAGTGGTTCAGCTCTTTGTTCGAATTTATATTTTTCTTTCGTGTCAATTCTACTATTTCTAAAGTAAAAACGTTCATTAGGTGAGTATATTCTATTCGTGAGCGTGTTTTAGCTTTGATCAGGAAATTTATCGTCGGCGAACAAAGAAATTGTTTTTTCGTTTGCAAACGCCAAGCGAATATCCTTGGCGCCAAGATGTATGAATTATTCGCACAACCTACGCACGCGCACACGATTATTAAGAGTAAATGAAGACATTTTATTAGCCTATAAATTTTTTAATACCTACTTACCTGGAATAGTTTGTAAACTGTGTTACGAATTGGGATTTTTTAAGATACCTTGTAACAACTAATAAAGCACCAAGTATTTACAACCCTAATATAACGACTCTGCCATATGAATGAGCACAACTCTTGTACTGAAATATGACCGACTCATTACAACTCGCGTTTTCTCATATGCAAATTTTCGAGCTTATGGGTGCAATATTCATTATTATAAGAAAATCTATTTCACTGAACGAATTGTGCAAGGGCAGCTTGTGCATATTAATCAAAGCGTTTATGAGTACAAATCGAAAGCGATCGGTTTATTTATCATGGGATATTTAAGATCCTGTGACGTTATACGAAGGACACGAATCTCCTTTCCACATGTGGTGAATTAATCGACTGCGCTCGTCGCCAAAATAAACGAGCTTTCACTTTTTTGGCCCATGCTAACGTATTCGTAAACGTCGAAGCTCGAGACCAATTCACAACAATCGTAATAATACATTGCACAAATTCAATTTTTATATTTATCTTCTCATTTACCAGTTCAAGAAGGTGAACTGGTTATGTAAACATTTTCGGTGTGAATAATGAGCTCTATAAGAATCAATAATCCACAGCCTATTCAGCGAAGAATGAAAAAAAAAAATTCGTTATCAGTCATTTTTCAATTTCTTATTAATCAAATTTCGAGGGCGAATGTGAAAATATTAATATATAAGCATGAATCTGCGTTTGAGTGATTGACACTAGTCCTAATAAAGCGCGACGCCAAGAAGGTTTGATGAACATTCGGATATGCATATATTTTATCGGTGGTAGAAACTTTGCAACGATAAATTCGCAATATTCGCACGACCGTTCTTCATTTATCCGCAAAAGTGAAAGGCAGTTGGGCACGATGGTGACAGTTATATCACGCGGTATAAACATTAAATTTGTCTATAAAGAGCTTCGATGAAAAATATAAATCAATATAACAAGCCACTCTACAAATCATAATCGCCGATAGGATTTTGCCGCCACATTTACGCTAATTTCTTTATAATTACTGTCGATAACTCTTAGTTCCGCGAGATTTGGTGCTGGTGCGGGTGCGTGTGTAACGAGATTTTTGCAAACGGCGAGCGCATTTGACATGTTCCCAGGATTTATACGCATTAGTTATTTCGCAATAATGCGCCTGTCAGTCGATTTTCGCGATGGAAGCTTTGGTTTTTCATATGTAATGATTTTCGTACAGATCCGCATGAGATAAATGCCCTCATAAAAGTTTACCCCATTCCGATACGCGAGAGAATGCAAACTATTCTACTCGCGATATTAACCATTGAAAAGAAATTTATAGAACCATGGCTGATAGTCATATGTATACGCCTCCGCTATACAATGGAAAAATAAGAAAATTGGGCCTGCATAACGTTAACTGTAGACTATATTCTTTGGCACTATACATCGTAAAACTACCATCTACGCCATTCTCGTGCAGGACTTTTCTTACGCTGATAAAGCATATCATTTTGTGATCTAGTGAGTTGTCAAATGATATAAATTGTTTTACAAAAATATTGAATTTATTGCATTCATATCACCGTGTTAAAATTTTTTAAATCGCTTTTTTCTTATTACTGTTATAAAGTAATTTATTGTAAATAGATCTACCAATTACATATATGTAAGAACAAATTTGTCAAGGCTTTCAACTCAAAAGTAATGATTTTTTATCAAAGTAAGAGGGAAATCCGAAGGATTAATTAAAGAAAAGTGAAAGCATTTATATTTAATTGTTTGCCATGAACTAAAAAAATTATTCAAGTGATGTTATCCACTCCGGATGTCTGTCTATTTCGTAGCTTGGGAGGTGTGAAAAGTATGACATCCAATATAATCAAGTCCTTGCTCTAAAAATATTCAGAGGCAGAATAATATTCACAATCTCGCTGCATGCATATTCATCCATAGCCAAGTAAAAATCGTACAAAGCCTCTCCCGTTACGCAACGTCGAATCGAGAGTAAGATGAGAAAAAAACGAGTTCACGAGTCGCCCGAAGCGCTTATATATACCGACTGCTTTCTCGCTTCATCCGTCGTCCGACAAATTTGCGGGTGTATAAGGTCGTTACGAAATCTTCGACGACCGAAATCCTTTGCGCAACGTCCAGACTCGCAGAGTGCATGTTTCGCGTGCGTCATTGCTTTGGCGTGTGCACTAATTGTCTCATAGTCGCTCTTATTCTTATCGTGAGAAATGCGCTTATGCGCATTATTAGACTACCGATAGACCCAATTATGATAATTTTACCAAAATCCCCACTCGTCCATAATGTGATCCATATTGGAATTGTAGTTGTTTCAATGAAATATTTAAATTAGATAACGATTAATTAATGCGGAACATACTGACACTAATCCCTGAGACTCGGTTATTTACTGAAAACGTGACTTATCGTACGCTCAATTAATTTGCTTGCAGAATTGCAGTAAGCGCAAGTTTTTCTCACACGGCGCTCGCGATTCAGTTGTATCGAGCTGCGAAAAAAAAACAATTTTATGGACCGCAAGCACGCAGTAGCGAATGGCTTGTAGAGTACTAACACAAAAAGATACATGACGAACGGGGTGAATGGGGGGGGGGGAAGAAACCAATCAATCTCAGCCGATGGGAGTATGGCGTGTCTTTGTCGGCATAGGGCTTTTCAAGCTCTCGAAGTACAGCGCATAAACAAAGCCGCGCGCGCGACGCGTACGTGTTCAGGCGCGTTAATCGGCCGCTAATTGCCCGTAGGTGAGTTGCGAAAGCTTGGGCAAGGGCAAAATTGCCGCAGTGACCTCGCGCCACATGCCGACCCTTCTGACAGTCGCGCGTGGGGGATGCACGTGGTTCGGCGCTTATCGCCTCGCAATTGATAGCTCGTTTTCTTTTGCCCGTTAAGATCAACGCGAGCAATTAGTGCTCGGAGCGTCGTTACGAATTTTCGAGGCGGTAATAGGTGGCAAACAAGCTGCGGGATGGTCTAATTAGTTCGCAGACCGGCTCGGCAAAGTTGCGTGTAAATCACGCCGATGCCGACTGCGAGAGTGAGTGGGAAAACTAATTACTCCGGCTTTTTATTTGCACCTCTTGAACGACGCGTGTGCGCGCAGGTGAATCTACTCTGTACTCATAGAACTGCGGGCTCGCCAAGTGTATGAGGCGTGCTTTGAACATTGATGTAACTCTCGCACAATAATGTCAGCGCTTATATATTAGGGTAGTAAGCGTTCGTGGTTTCAGATATATTTTATATGCTCATCAAATCCATCGAGAAGACGTGTATTATTGTTTTACTTTGTAAATGACCAAGTCTCGAAAGAAAAACAAATAAAATCACACAATTTACAGTATCTGATCGTCTATCAATCATTTTCAATGAATTTCAACTTGAACGTCGCAACGAAACAAAAAAAAAGGTTGTTTTGTGCGAGTACGAAACAATCGGTTCTCAGGCAATTAATCGGGGGCCATGCTCTCGCGAAAGGCATATCCTTAAAAGTCGAGAGAAAGGGAAGGATCGAGAGAGTGCGAGGGCGCGCGAAGGTACATATACTATACTACATATACTCACCGGAAGAGTCAAGGGATTGCAGGTCGTGGCCTTGATGAATGAGAGTCGTGCATCGGCAGATGGCGTTCTCCAAGCGAGTCACCTCGTGGCTCTTCGTGTAGCAGACGAGCTCGCGACCCGGCGAGCTGGACCCTCGTTCCGGACATTCTGAAAAGTACAAGAACGTTTTGCGCGGAGATCGGTTAGTCAATGCAGGAAGTCATGACTCGCTGACAGGTTTATATTGTCGACGAAGCTTTGCGGTCGATCTATTAGTTCTTACTACAGACGATTGCGGTTCTATTTTTTTTTGCTATTGGATAGTTTCGAGATCGAGCAAGTAAAAAATCCATTCAATGACTTCTTTATGAAAATATCTTCAACGCCAATTTCATTGTCTACCGTTCGAAATAAAAATTGAAGTTGTTCGTGAAGTCTATTGTAAAAGTGTATATAGAAACAAAATCTCACAATAATAAAATACAGATAAAAACAGAAATTCAAATTCTATCGGACATACTGTCGACAACCCAAGCAAAGAAAGCAAGCGTTAATAGTTTTTTCTACGTTAAACTCGTCATCAATTAATCGTACATGCCCTAGTCACGGCGATCTAGATCTCCTCGTTGTCGGCAAAAATGGTTAAAACTATTTAACATTCTCACTTGATTGATGTGAAGAGAAGAAGGACGCTTCGGTAATTTTTATTCTATGAACAAAATCTTTGCCTAAATTATTTTAGCACGCTTCTTGTCCAATTGGTCAAACCGGCATTCTCACGTTGCTTGTCGGGTAGCAATAGAAAATAAAAAAGAATTTACTTGGTGCCATTTGGTTAAAGCGACGCACTCGTAAGATCAAGTGGTATTAGACTATTTGAAGATTTTTCAACTGACGTTACAACTCAGGAATGAGAAAAAATACCAGGTACTCTGTCTCATTCTAATTCGAGTGAAATACGTATAGGCATTTATGCTATATGCTAATTTAGGTGCGACAAGTTTGCATGTTAGATGTTGAACGAGTTGGACCACATAAATAACTTACATAAGATGATTATTGGCAGTAAACACTGAAGCATTATCAGCGAGAGAAAAGTTAACGAAGAGGAAATTTCAAACGCTTTTTTTTTTCTTTAACTCGAATGAAACCACACTGCAACGTAAAAGTCGCGCACGCATATGTTACGACTGCCATCACGCGTAACTCCGCCTAAGGATTTTTCATTTATACATAAGCATACGTCGAAGAATCATCGATCACTGTTGTATTTTACATCGGCAACGATCTGTACAACCGTCAGCAGGGTGAGTCAGAGTGAGAGCATTTCGCAAATCGAAATGAAGATAATATGCAAAACAAAGCCCAATTTTCGACATCAATCGTGCGGCAGTAAACATGAACTTGCTTTGCAATTAAAAATGCACGACACGTGCGCGCGTGCGGTAAAGCCAACTGGAGAGAAACATAGAATACTCATCAGTGCCACAAGGATCATGGCGGAGAACCGGAAAACTAGCACGTGTGACATCACCCGCGGACGCGATGCAATGCTGTCGAAGCATGCTTTGCATGACACGATCGACAGCTACGTTATCGGCATCGAGACTGTTTATTTAATTACATAAGTCAATTTATCGGCGCAATTAGTCGCGCAAAAAAAAGAAAAAAAAACGAAAAAAAAATCGCCTGTACAGGGTGTGCGAGCAAAAAATATGTCGAAAAGTTTGTTTCACTTGGCGAGCTTTGCGCAGGCGTTCACGGTTTACCGAGGAAGTTATGCGGCTAATAAAAGTTACGTTTTTGTTGCACGCTCGAAATGCGTTTTATAATCCGTTTTTATGCTCGGCGTTCGGATAAACAGGTGATAATTATGTACGCGTGCCTGTACATAATCCATCGGTAAATGAAGAAAGTTCTATTTATTTTTGCATTTTCTGCTATAGCATAGCTATATCATTATCCAATATTGATTTAGGAAGTTTTAGATTGGGTAACGCGCGGCCAACTATCCGCAAATTGGAGTTTTTCAGGAACGAAATTAAGGAGGCGCGCCTGCGAGTATCAAAAAGTTACTTTGCCTAATGCACTTGTAAAAAACTCCGATTACAGCTGATCGGCCCAATTAGAACTGGACTCTCACCGATTTCAGAATTCACCAGCGCCGATCATCGGTAAATCCTCATTCCTTGCGAGCAGGGAGTCTCTAAGAGAGACAGAGGAAAAAAGCACACTGCCAGTCTTTTGCTATATATCCCGACGGGGGAATTCACCACGCTAGACTGCTTCTCGCGAGTTATATTACAGATGCGCTTTCCAGTTTGTTTTTTTTTTCTTTTTTTTTGCTGCTCGCTTCGGCTCAATCGGCACACCTGTCCCGATCAACGCGACTCCTGGACGCGACGGTGTCGAAAGGCCTAATTGAATTTGACAAATAGCTCGAGGAAAATGGTGAAAACAATGGAATGGAAAATTTGTTAGTCCGATCGACGACTATCATGACGTGGTGATTGGTTGCGAGGAAAAAATGCAAAGTGTAACGGCCGCTGTATTTGTAGAAAAAGGGATTATAGAGTAGAACGAACTGAAGCCAAGGGAAACTCACGTGGCGATCACTCGTATAAGCTTTGGCTGAGGTGTGCTCGTGATGCACTATGTAAATTAAAGAAGAATCGATGAAATTGGTATTTCACCGTTTTTGTCTGTACTATGGTATCGAATTGATGGTTTTGAATGTTGCTTGAAAGCTCCTACAAAATAAGAAGGCAAGACGATCACCGTCGAAAGATAAGAACCGAAAGATAAGGGCGCACAATCACCGCGAGAGCTTCGTAGACGTTCATCGCGGGTCTGTTCTTGGCACAAAAGCACTTACTCAGCGCAGGGCTCGCACCGATTAGTAGTAACAGTCCGAGTAAGTAAGACACGCCACGTTGAGGCGGCATTTTGCCTCGCGCACAGAACGAGCCGAAAAGTCGATCACTGGTTTTTCAAGGCATGGGTCCTCCGTCTAAAAGCCTCTTCTCCGAGCCTATCGCTAATACGCCTGCTCGTTTGATTGCTCGTGTCGTTTTTCTGGCCCGATCGCGGAATCGTCTGGGCTATGACTGAAGTCGGGGATTCTGCGAGCGCGAGCTTGTATACGCTCGCTGATATCTCGGATCACGGGGGAGGGCGAGGCGAGCGAGCCGCCGCGCCGTTCGACCGCCGCCGCGCCGCTGCACGAGGACGAGAGCGAGAGTGAGGATCGCAAGTGTGCGTGCCGCTATGTGCTCTCGCTTTCGTGGATGACGGGGCACTTGTTCATTTCGAGCGAGGAAACGACACTCGATTTTTGCCACTGACCCAGACTCTGTGACGCGACATTCTTTTGCTTATTTTTGGAGATGCAATTTAAACTCGACTCTGAGCTGGCCGCTACCCGAACCAGGAGATCGGCTCGATGCATACTCTCAGTGTCAAAGAAAATTTTCGTTCGTTTATTTCTTTTTTTGGGATAGATTCTGCTAGAGCGTAACATTTTTTTTTGAAAGTCTAATGAAAGTACTTTGTCTGGAATGCAGATTAAGGAACAAAATTTCTCATTCAAATTTCAAATTTAATTATAAACGCGAGATAATAAATTGAAACAATAGTACGTTACGTAAGCGACGCGGAAATTTTGTTGAAATTAAAAGACAATATTTTGAATGATTATGAGCGACTATTAGCGACATTTTATGAAGTGTGAGCGTGCTGTTTGTGGTCAAATTGTAAGGGCAGTCAACCAGCTTTCATAAAAAAGTATTATTGCCTTGTTTTACGCTTGAATATAATCGAATCAGATTTTAGCAGGCATTAATTCAAATGTCTTCATGTTAAATATAAACGAGCTTATTCTCCAATTGGCGTAAATAGTTTCTTAAACAATTGAATTAAGTGCTACTAGCGGTGTTAGAAACGCGACAGTTATAAGTACAATTAACGAAAATAAGAAATAATTCATTACAGTATTGAAAAACTGCTTCATAAGTTATTTTTTGAAGTATAACCTTTGCTTAACAAAATGAGTTGCTCATAAAGTCAACAAAGTTATAAAACGTATGATCGCTTGAAGCGAACAATTTTCACACGAAGAAAATCGGGGCAGTGATATTATCAATAGCCATTCGCGTAAAAGAAAGCAGCTTTCGAGCGTAAAAGTGTAAGGCTAACGTTCCATCGTAATAATTAAGCAGTTGTGTGCGCGCTTGCTTATTGCTTTTCTTTTGCACGAAGGATGGTGACAATTGTCGTCCTCGCGTCTCGTGTGTATGCGGTTCCGTGCGCATAACACGTGGGAATCCACGAGGTCTTCCTGCTCCGCCCGAGAAACCGGGATCTATAGTGGAAAAACAAAAAGAAGAGCTTGTCCTCCGAAAAAAGTCATCCCTCTTACAAGAGCACAGCGTATGTAAAATACTATGGTGGCATTGTGAAAAGGACAAATGATGCGGTTCTCGAGGCAGTCATTACCACCTGAGCGAGAGTGTGGGTGCGGTTGGTAAGAATGCTCGTTAGAATTTGAAGGCTTTTGTCTTATTTTTTTCAAATCCTGCGCATGATATAGCTCACTCATGTATCTCTCTTTCTCGCTCTCGAGGTCTTGTAATTACTCGCGTTTTCTTCGCGGAACCTCTCCCCTTCGTGAGGAGCATTGTCTTCTGTTCTTGATTAGTGCGTTTCTAAAAATACGCGATACGCGATATTAATAAACATGAATCCAGTTATCAGTTTGCAATTCTGTACCATCTGAAACACTAACTAGTAACATTATCCAAAGATGAATCGACTATTGTCTGATATTAAGTCATGCGGTACCTGATATACATTTATTTTATTTTTACATCATTTCGCTTCGTGAATACGGAAAGAAGCTTTTATAAGATTTTATCGGTGGACAGCTGACAGTCTGGATTGAAACGTACGTGCGAAAAAATTAGGGATTCACGATTGTTCGGGTACATCTGTATTCAAAAACTGAAAGCTCCGAGAGAGAGAAAGAAAGATGACAGTTGTTTATGCGTCCGGCGAATCACACGTCATAATTCGATCGCGCACGCATGCGTTCCTTGACATAGTAAGCTCGCCGGTACAAGTGAAGTCACTTGGCAAACAATGGTCGTTAAAAAAAGAATATAAAAAAGTGAAAAAATTAAACGCAGTTGAGCGAATGAGCCCACGCTCTCAGACACTGCGCCTACACGCTACGTTTAGAGAGAGGTTTTTCACTGCTTCGGTGACGAATTACGATGAGATGATTGTACTCGCTCATGAAACGGAAGCCTCCGTCCATGAAATATGCAACAGCGCTGGTTGTTTGTATTATGCATGTAGGACAAATGTTCACACCTGTGCTGCTAATTTGCCCATTAATTTTTACTATTTGATGTTGTGCAAGCGAGTTGAACCTTTGCATGTTTCTTTGCTTCAATCGAACAAGTCGCCCTTTTGATTGATAGTTAAAGCAACGAGAATCAGACTGAAATTATGCCCGACTGATTGAATCTTACGGGTTATATTCGATCAGCGTTAATAGCGTTATAGAACAGTTAATAGTGTTCGATGCGGCGAATTCGAGCGCGATAACGACATTCCACCACTTAAATCAGTCGGAAAGAAGTCTTGTTTAATTAAAATATATCAACTGTGCTAGGAATTTTTTTGTCTATAATTCGTGACCGAATGCGAATCTATTTTACGAAAGCCAATAACTGTAGGGTCAAAACAATCTTTTATGAGTGACGTGACTTTATCCAATTTTTCAGGCTCAGTTGACTAGTGGAAAATTGGAAATTGACGTTCAATCCGTCTATGAAGTTTTACTCAGCTGTTGATTAATATCATGCTCGACAACACGCAAAACGCCTCAGTTTTAAAAGTATATCGTAATATATTTTCATGTGTATGAGGTCGTGCAGGGTTGAAAGAGAAATTAACGTCAGTGGCCAATTAGGTTTGCCTTCTGATTACTCTTGCCACGTAAATAAATCGACTATTCTTTTCACTCAAATAAAACCATACAAGATCGCGTTAAAGAAATTCTATAAAATGTTAACGATATTATGTAAGAAACGGTCCGGTTGTATCTCATCGATTGAGTGACATACGTACGCTGTGGTGGAAAAAATCGCTGGAGCGCACGTGACTCTGCGGAAATTCTTATTGTCGAAAGTCAATGATTGGTGTATCAGTTAACCAATTCAATAGATAACTAGCTCGATCGTTCGACGATCTTTAATTTTCCGCGTGTGTCATCAAGCAGCCTTTTCCAGCGTCACATCTGCGGGCGTTAAAATTGCCGTGCCGCGGGCGCTGACTGCTTCATGGCGTTATCATCATATTAATGCGTCAATCGTTGGACAGCGTGAAATTTACTGTGGTCTTGTCAATGGTCATCGAATCGATTACCACCAACGACGATGAAAATTACGAAAAATCGTTCACAAATCGAAAACTTTTCCCGATAGCAGGGAAATCGTTAAGTAATATTTGTTGATTAGCTGTTGAGTTTTGGCATCCTAGTGACGTCTATAATTTCGCAAAAGATGTATATCTCGTCAAACATGCCATTCAGCATACCTCTTGTATACAATTTATGAAAGAGTAGTCGAAAGTTTGCATGCTATACTTAAGTAAAAAAATTAAGTAATACAGTATATTTCAGTTTGAAAGTTCGTTAAGTTTTAATAAAACGGATGCTTATCGGCTGAACAAATCTAGAAACGCACGAATACCGTGCGATCGCCGCGCGGCTGCGTAGAGAGTCGTTTTTTTAACAACTGCAAACGTATTATATACTCCCATTCTCGTAGTTAGCCACGGGACAGTTGCAGCGAGAAGCGAGCTTTGCAAGAGAAACAACAGCCAAAGGGAATAAAAAAGATTAATTAATTAAAATGATCGCGCGCGTGCGTGCGTACATCAACTCTGCCAACTACATGAGCAACCGCATAGAGAGAAAGCGATCCACGCAGCCGCGACCGACGATATTATATACATATTAATCCGCGAAGGTGTATTTACGCTGTGCGCGCGTTGATACGGGTAGCCGGGGGCTCGATAATCCCGAACGAAAAAAGGCAAATGAGAGCTCGTTAAATCATCACGCGCCAAGCCACTGCACGTAATAATCCACGCCCATGTAACGCCGCTGTCTTGCTTTCCGCGCGTGTTTATTTGTTCTGCTTAATTTTGCTCGCGCAAAGTGAATTAATGAACGGGAACGTACGCGCAAAATAAAAGCGACAATTAGGAATGAAGCAATTCGTGCGCGGCCAATGAATGGGCGCCGTTATATGATTCTTTTTCTTTTTCCGCTGTAATCAGTCATTGACTTTCACCGAATTCGCCTGGGACAGGCTGTTTCGTGATTGATATTATGCCTATTGGTCACCAAAAATCTCGATTACAGGAGCTTTCTTTTAGCCTGATCAAATTAATGAAAATCTCATTATTATAATTGATTGGCTTACGGATGCTGCCGATTTTTCTGTAGAACTCTGCGTAGGTTTGCAGGTAATAGAATTTGGTATTTTTATTGAAAGAAGAAGCCTGCGTGACCTGACATTTTCAAAGATAAAAAATGCGCATTGTAAATTAGAAAAAAGAGGCGCAATCTTCTCACGGGTATATACACAGTTTGAGATTCCGTCGATCGAGTTAATCGACGAATTTGCTCGGGGCAGTGGCGTCAATGCGTGCGAAGACAAGTGTCGAAAAGGCCAGCGACGCGCTATTTGACAGGAGGGTAAACACGAGTGAGAAAAAGCGCGCAAAAGACAAAAGTCGCGCAACACCAATTATACGTGTGGCAATCGCGGCCTAGGGGCACAAAAAAGGAGCAGCGCGCGGAACGTCATCTGCACCGCGAGCTCCCTCGGCGACCTATCGGACTAATGAAATTGAACTACGCATTGGCTAATTGTAGCTCTGCCAGATTCCATGGATTTTTGAAGCCGTTACCCGAACAATTCAGCTTCGTTATTTTTGAGGTCGTTGGGTTGGCTGCTGCTTGCTTTTTTTTTGTTACTGATGATTGTTTAGAAATTAATTGCTAGCAATCAATCGAAAGTAGTCCGGTTACGGTGAAAAGCAAAAATTTTTCAAGTGCCCAAGTCAATTACAAACATCGAACTCCGCACACATGGATCTAATTGAATCTTAGTACTTTTCTTACAATTTTAAAATTCTTTCGTGTGACACAAAATGAAATTGAAAACCCTTCAGAAGCAAATCTGTTTAGCAAAACTGTCACGAACGTATTTAGAAAATCATTGTTGAAGATCGCTCGTTCCAATGTAGTCATTGAAAACAATTGATTCACGTTTTTAGATAAAGTAAGTAGAATTGGAAAAAGAATTATAAGGAAAGCAATTGTCGCACTAAATCTCGATTTTCATCTGCAATGTTGTAGGCATAAAGTACTTTCACAGAGGCTCAGGATCCTTAGCAAAACAGCCCGAGATATATACGTTCTATATTTCAAACAGTTTCTCAACAGCGCGAAATTTTTCCGAGAGTCAATCAAATGCTGCTCGTTCTCTCTCGTGAAAGAGCTGCAGAGCGCGAGAGCGGGCGAGCGAGCGGAGGCTGTCGCGAAGTCGAGGGCGTGGTTGTTACGATTCGTTCGTTGTGGTGATCGGCAAATCGATGGGTAAACCTTGCCGCAAGGACAAGTGGTCGGAGTTTCGTATACTCGTAAATCGCGATAACAGCGAGAGGAAGAAAGGCGCAGTGTTTGCTTGTGTAAGAAAGTCAGACGATGTATGCGGATTATCAACGGGGGAAAATCCACTGACGACGATACACACTGTCGGATGGATTATTATTGCGCGCGTGCTGCTGCTCCTTTGCTCTACCGATTATCGGCATTGCTGCTCCTCTAATCGACTGCGATTTAATTGCTCGCGCGCCGTTTCGCAAGTCTTTGTTCGTTTCTGTTACGGCAAACATGATCAATATTGCCACTGGCTCTTTCTTTCGGTCCCTTTTGCGATCTGTCGCATGCGTGTTTCGGATCAAGGTTGCTTTTCGTCACACTGCCGCTCGACAATAGTTTCCCGTGTGATTTTTAGTTGTTAACATAGCCGACTGCGTCTAGTATTTTTCAACGCAACGACTGATCCTTGAAGAAATTGATTAAATCCAATTTGTAATTCGTTCCATCTAATTTTAGTTTTATGTGTAAAAGAACGCTATATATATATATTTACACACACCTGTGCCACGAAAGATTCGCTGGAAGTTGAGCCAAGCACGACGGTGCTGAATACTCGCTTGAAAAGAATCGAGTTGACAACGAACGAAAGCCATAAGCTTTGATTCGCGCAAACGGCGCATTCACTCGTCGGATTTATTCGGGTAAAGTGCGTTCGAGTAACGCACTGACAAAGAAAAATTCCAATCGAATTTCGAAAGCTCTCCAATATCAGCTGGTGCGAAAAAAGACTGCGCGTGCACCTCGCGCGTGTAATCGGCCTGCGGCGATGCTGCTGCTGCTGCTACTGCTACTGTTGCTATACTGCTACGCTTTCCCCTCGGAGCGCAGCCACTCTCCGATGACTATCTGCCGATCGCGCGTGTAATTTGCGCATTTTTGCTGCTCGCGTAATCCGCCTCTGACACTCGTTGCCCCCTCCCCCTCCCCTTTACAGGAGGAGGACCGGACCGCGCGTACACGCGATAATTGTCGCCGTACGCTAATGTCTGCGTATCTGGAGAAAGCACACGGGCGGAGAGAGAAAAAGGAAACGCTTTGGTCTCGCGGGAAAACCTTTGAGGTTTGGCTTGCGTTGCTGGGCTTTCGAGGATGTTGATTATATCACGGCGCGGCCAGAGCGTATAATTTCAGAGCTGTTTACACTCGTCAACACCGTCAATGATTTCGAGTAGTTAGGCGCCGCACACGCCCTTCCCCCGTTCTCTTTTAGAAAAAAAAAAGCAATCATGAATCACAGGAGGCATTAAATATTTTATGACTTATACATGGAAAGGTACATGCAGTGCAGTTCAATTTGGCGCTGCACTATCAACCTCAGTTTTTACGTTTCTTCGGTACAATATAGTTGCTCCAGCATGCTATCTCGTACGTTGGAACCCGTCGGACGTAGAAGCACGACTTTTCGAATTCCCTTTCGAGTCTAATAAGCTTGCAGTCAGTCAATTTTCTCTAAAACTTTTCCGTGAGTTGCTATCATAATATAGTTTGACAGAGTGCAACGCGCTGTCGTGAAACCTTTCAAACCCTCCGTCGTAAACCTGCGAACCGTTCTTTGTTCGCGTACGCTCCGCAAATAAATATGTGCTCGTGAGCCTATTCCAGAGCATAAGCCAAATTGACAACTGACTGTGATTGGATTTGAGTGGATCAGTTGATGAATTTCCATTAGAGATAGAGCGGTAAAAAAAGTTATTACATTAATTTCATGCTAATAGAAGCAATCCATTAGCAGATGCCGATGGCGAGAGGAAAAAAGAGTTTGCACGGGACTCTCGAGGAGCTGTTGGAACTTCTTTTTATCTCTCGCGAGTGCCATTACAAATCGACGACTCGTCGTGATGGCGTCGCGACAAAAAGCCCTCGCGAGTATACTGTCAGATCGTTTATGAATTCTGTGCAGTCCATACGCGTGCTGCATCAGTTTTTTGCTCGGCAGTACAGCGCACCGCGTGCACAACCTGTACTTTTTCATCTGGATACTGGAAAATTCAATCGAAGGAATGCCGATTCCACTAGGGGCCGGCCACACTTGACTACTACCCTGGAATTCATATTTACGAAGCTCGCGCATGATTAAGCACGCCAAAAAACAACATGCGTCGAGTAAGAGCCACTGGGAAAGTTCCAGAGTGCTATATTAATGGATTTACTGAATCCAATCGAATTGTTCCTGTCAATGCTTATGATTAGGTCACAGTATACTGGTTTTACTCATTATCATGCAATTTAGAAAGAACAAATATTAGATCTTTATGAAATCCGTTGAAAAATACATTTTGCACGCTGCATTCCACCATTCTGTAATATATCCTTAACATGGGATTCGAAAATAATTTATTAATAAGATAAATGCTTGGAGGAAAAAAAATTGGCAATTGCTATGCGCTTTTATCGAGACAAGTTTATATATAAATTAACTCACGTGTACACGCAGCATATTTGCCGATCAAACGTTGCTTCAGTACCTAAATTTTTTCCACTGCAGCTCACTTGGAAAGCATTTCATCGTTATCGCAGCTCGATTGTAATTTATGTAACCTAATTTCAACGAAGTAAAGTCGAGCGCCGATGTCTTATGCTTGAACAGAGATATCTCTCGGCAACGCTATTTTATGTATTGTCTTCGACGTGAAAATTCATTTTAATCGATTTATGACATTGTACCGTAATTGTCAGAGCCTCCAATTCACATTACTAAAATGATCAATCCTCGTTTAATTAGAATCTCTTCTCGATTTTCATCTCGGCGAATACTAGCGGTTACAGCAACATCCAACTGGTTGACTTTTTTTTGAGGCGAGCACACGCGGGCCAATATTAAAAAGCCCCTTTTATATCTTATTATTACGTTGTACACCTATAATTTGTATTCTCGCCGGCTCAATTATACGTTCGTGCAAAATGTCGCAATGAACTAATATCATTGAATAAATTTCTCAAAGGTAATATTAAGCAGGCTATTGTTGAAAAGAACGTTGATTATAAAAGGAAAATCGCTTCCTTGAAAAACGAGTGGCAGAGCAGGATCGAGTGTAACGCGGGAGTTGACAAACCTTTTTCTGTGTTGCCGCTCTTTGTCACCGCGACAGATGGAATAAGAGGCTGCGTAACGCGCGGCCACGTTCTCGATACTCCGCACTTTCTCTGCTGCTGAAATCATACGTCAGCCACGTCACAATCGTCCGTCGGTATATATATTTTTTCGCCTCCTGCTCCCTTTAATAATTCACTCGAGCCGTGAGCAATGCCAGCCTCGTTTCAATTGTTCGTGATTTTACTCCCAACTATTGGTTGCTCCAATGCGGGACTTGAGTTTTATTTTATTTATTTTCTTTTTGTGGAAACATTTTGAACTGAAAATGCACTGAGTAAACTACATTATTCAATGTTCTTTTAAATTTAAGAATAGAATATCGCTAATTCATAGATTCATAAAGTTACGGTACGTGGCACACTGTTCTCCCGAGCACAAATGTGATTCGCTTCGGATGAACGAAAAAATTTTTATTTCACGAGCTAACCCTTGCGGTAATCGTCTTTTGTGATTTCTGGAGAAGACGTTTTCCGGGATGATTTTTAAAGTGTCTAATCTCGCCTATACTGTATAATTGGGTCATTGATTGACGCGTGTAATTTGAGCTTTCAATAAAAGAACGGGCAATTTGTTCCTCGGCGATGAGTTTGCAAGCGCCTGTGAACGCAAGAGTTTCATAATGCATGCCAGCGAAGGGAGAGCCATTACGTAAGAAAAATAGCCCGTGCATACAGCTGTAAAATATGTAACGATCCTCCTTTTTTCGAATAAATGAGCTGCGCCACTACCGTCGATTCGTAATTGAATTTTCCAATCGAAGAACAACAACGAAAAATCAACATCGGGACTCTACAATTCAATGAGATATCGTGAGTCTGCTTTTACTTCCTGTCCGACATGCGATAACGCGGGATAGCATGGAGCAATTGCGTTAATCGAAGGACTACCGGCGATATTCGATCGCAGGGGTAATACCGCGCCAAGGCAGCGAAATCGGAGAGAGGTTTGCAAAAACAAACGAGTGATAATTCATTCATAATGAGCTCCCGCCACTCGAGTCTTTGTCGCATGTAACGCTGGGCGAGCGAGCACGCACGCGCCGCTAAAACATCGGTCGGATAATCCAAATCTACGGATTCTGCGTGTGCGGAGGCGTCTCACTTTCCATTTCGCCGCGAGTACGGTTTCGCGCTCTCACGTGTGCGAAGCGCGCTTTGTATGCCAGCGAGGTTTGCCGAAAAGACACTTCAATTCATTCGTTGTTTTTTTTTGGTCCCTGTATATTTATTGGTCCCCCGTAACCTGAATATGTACGTCGATCAAAAATTCATTTACGCCACGACGCGCGCGCGTATCCATCACTTCATTATCCGGCAAAAATCAACAGGTCTCGTCGAATGAAAAATCAGAAGCGGCGCGCGGCCCAGAAGATATCGCGCGATAGCACAATGGCAAACATCAATTTCGCTTATTTTGCATTTATATGTATATATATATTTTTTTTATTTTGCCTTTCGGTCGATCAATCAGTCGCGCGTCTCTGCGTATCGCAGGCAGAAATAATAAAGCCTTTGGTAAACTCACATACGCGCGCGATGAAGAAATTGTCAAGAGCGCCAAGCAATAACAGGAGTCGACGACTTTCCTCGAGCGACGACGACGGGTGGAGTCTGTAAATTATATCAGCGGTCAATCACTGCTACCTAATGGGACAACCATAAACCATCCCCGTTTCTTTTAGATCACAATCTACCACTAATTGTCACTAAGGATCGAGCGCCACGATGTAAAAACGCCACTATGTACGTGCGCCAATCGCCATTGTGACAAGCGTAACGCTCGTCTGTTTTTGTGCGTGCCGATTGCCAGCGCGATTTACTGCTCGCAATGAAAATATTTAAAATGACCGTGTATGAAAGGAAAAATGCTCGTCTCTCTGCCTCGCGCTTCTTAGCAAAGACTCGCTGCCGCGGTACAAACGTATAGATCTATTACGATATTTATTTGCGACGCGCATCGTCGTTAAAACTTGAGTGGCCGTATATATTCAATTTATGATCTAACATTAGTATTATCTATGGACCCTCATTGTTTTCTTGTCCTTCAATCTGCATTTCTGTATCGATATGATGGAAAAGAGAGAAATAACCTGTGTCATTATATCATCGCCGTGAGAAAGAAAGCAAAAAAAAGCAATTCCGGCATCACAAAAGCCACACGGTTTAACGCTCGACATCTTTCACCAGCCGACAGGCGCTGCTCATGCTAATGCCACGTCGTAAAAATCCTATAAAAGGAACCAGCCGAATCCACCGGGCACAATGCACTCATGAAATTTCATGCTGCTACAGCTTATCGGCGAGCAGCTCCGTGCGCAATTGCGGAAAAGTCGCGCGATCCTCGTGCTCGTCGCGAGCCGCGACACACGCACTAGTTGCGAAGGTGGATTTGTGTTTGAATGGAAATAATGGAAAAAGGGAACGATTCGAAAGCGCTCGCTATAAATCAATACCACCGAGAGAAATTTTAAATGCTGCACCGAGCTACCGACGCCTAAGACAATGCGCGAGGGACGAACACGAACGAAATTCGATTTTAAACGATCTGCTGCGAGTCATGTGCTATAAATGCCGTCTGTTCTTTTTGTTTTCTTCCACCAGTAAGATGAACTTGTACATTGCACTAGAATATTGTTCATTATCGTGCTACTGAACGAACGTGCGTGCGTCATAATTTACATAAGCGTCATAAGGCGCACGGGACGCGCGAGTAAACGGTGCGAAATCAATGAGGGCAAAATTATAGGCTCGCGCTAGCGAAATCGCGCGTATGCCTCATTTGGCGACAAAACAGCCGCGGCGAATTCATTAGTTAACCGCGCCAAAGAGAGAAAGAGGGAAAAACTGAGCAGTAGCCGTCGAGCAGTCGACGCGCTCGAATACCTCGTCTTCTTCCGAGTCGGAGGGTCAACGATTCCTTGTGCCGTCGGCAAGTTTTCCAACTTAGCACATTGTGTGCAGCTGACAAGCTGAGAATGCAGTTGTCTTTTGAATGTTACGCTTTTGCGTAACCCGCGCGCGTATATATATATATATATATATATATATATTCACAGTAATAATTATAGTTGTGGCATATGAAGGTGTACCACGGGGAATTTTCACTTTGCGGATCTTTTAATGGGTAGCGGTGATATCACGCCCCTGAGTTTTATCTTTAATGACTCTAAAATGCTTTAACGCGAAGCCCAGAGTATACGCCTCGTTTAATTTTAATTGCACACGAAAGTATATGCTTCCTTTATCGGGAAAGCGGAAAGCTTGACTTTTTCAGCGGCATTGCATATATGATCTTCGTCTTTATGGGAGCGTCAAATGCTTTAAGTTTCAATATGCATTAGGTGTACAATTTTTCGATATCATTTTCTTTTAATAAAATTAAGTTCGATCAACGCACGTCAATTTACGTATCATGTACGCAGACTCTTCCTCGTGTTATTTTAATATTATCCGTGCTGATATAAATTTCACGATATAATACATTCATTACGATATATTAAAAAGAAAGAAATCTACAGCACATTAGGATTAAAATCAATTTTGCGTAAATACGTTTTCTGGCGTAAAACGAATAAATAGCCAGTTTGCATCCTCCTAATAATTCGCTATGCAGCATAAATACCAATTGAACATCACTTCTGGTGTAAATGATACAACAATTACTCACCAGATGAAAAAGTGGACATGCGAACTAAAAGGTATTTCATTACTTACACCACTCCTTAATCAGATCAATCCGGCAAAGATATCAATCGCTGGAAATCCATGGAGCCGCGTCATCATTAAGAAAAAATTGCATATCCTTTATTATTTCGGCGATGAAGGACATCGCGATTATTGTAATCTTTTAGATCAAAATGAGTAAATTATATAGCCCATACACATTTTACGAGCGGTTTTTTATATGGAAGAGATTACAAAAGACTGATGATCGGAATATCTTGATTCTTTTTGCCCATTTCGTTTTCTTCTATAATTATTTTTCTGAATAACATCAATATGCGTCAAACTGTTGATAAATGAAGGGTTTTGCGATTGATCAAACAATGATTTTGATCTGTCAAATAAAATGAGTACCAACGTTCATACGTGCCATTACTTGATTATGGTTATTTTATATAATTCCTTTAATTTTTATAACACAGCGATATGTTTGAGTATCGATTCTTGTATTAATAAATTTTAGTTTTCTTTACTCTGATCCTGAAAAAGAAAAATGAGTAGTGAATTAGATAATAAATACTAGAGTTTGCAATATAAGGTAGATGTTTCATGAATCAGCATTAAATCTGCATAACTATAAGATAATATTCGTTATGATAGAGGCTCTACTTTGCTTACAACTGAAAATCAAAATGAGGTAACTTTTAATATTTATTGACCCCTCGGTGACAAAACATTCTATGCGAATCTTAGCGCATCAATCAATAATCCTTAATTGTCGAATGCGTGACAAATATTAATAAATCTAATGAATTCCATTCCGTAGGTAATGTCAAGCTATCGGGTGAAACGCCTCTCATGCAAAGTCTTCGAAAGATTCTCGATATTCCAAACGCAACGCCATCACCGGCACGCATCCATTAGTGCCGTCAAACAATATCGAGCAGGAGTAATTCCATTACGATGCATACAATTATTGGGTGTGTGCTCTTTCGGGGACACCTCATTCACACGTCATTGATCTACTCTTTGATAACGCATTGCGTGGTGAAAGCTCGCGGATTTGCTTTCATGAGTTTCAATGTGAAATTATAGAAAAGTAATAGTATGCAAGTTACGCGTGTGCAGCACTTGTTCAAGTACAGGTTTAATCTGACAATTGAAACCCGATGAAATAATTGTCCCGAGGCAGTCATTGAAACAGCAGATGTTGCTTTTGCGTGACATTGACTTGTTTAATATAAAGGCCGGAATTAACAAGTTTCTGCTACTTCGGTAAACCAGTTTTTGACTTTTTAGTTGTCATTCAAAACATCTTTTTATAAAGGTACACGAAAGCATTACCAACACTCAATGTCCTCTTTGAAAACTGCGTTAAGTATAATCCGCGCGAGAAACGTGATTATATTGATTTTTAATAAGTAATCACAGAGAAAAAAGCGCTTTGATATTACACCGATGCGTTAATGTGAAATGTTGCGCGCGGAGAAATTATAGACCACGGAGCTCTAAGCCGGAATGCAATTAATGGTGGCGGAACAGTCGCGAGGCACTCCATTTAAATATATTATTCAATGCATTACGTGGCGCGGATTCGAAATTCACGCTTAATTTAAAAACCAACTGCAAAAAACCCACACCTGCGCACCTGCGCGCGACAATGAATAAGTCGCATGCTGCTTGTATTTTTGAAACAAGGAAACTGGACTGGGCAAACTTGTCCGCTGTCCAAACGACGCAAGTAGAGTAGCTTTCCGAGCTTAATTTTTTTTCTTTTTTTTTTTGCAACTGCCATCTGCGAATTACATAAACTGGAACATTAGCTCTACTTTCTAACATAAAACGTCGAAATTACGATTCCAGATTCCTCATCAAGATCTTTGTGTATTATTCTCGGCTATATATAATTTCGCAACATTATACTTTTATGACACTTTTCACCTGCGACCGGACGAAAAAGAAACTCGCGTTGAGATCTAGATGTCGATATTAGGTTTCATTGGACAGTAATCAAAAAAGGATTACTTTCCGAGTGCACCTGCGCAATTAAAACGGGGAAACCGTTTCCAAGAACCACGGACTTTTTACTGTGTCATAGCATCCCTAAAGTTCAACTACAATTGAACACTCGAGGATTTATTGATTTTCTAATAGCCGAAAGAGCCAGCCTTTGTTTTTTCATCATCGAACGTGATCCTGCTGTTCAATTCTTAGCGGAGATAATTGCTCATTTATCGGACGATCCAATCGAAAAGTCCTATACGTCGATGATTATTAAAGATAACGTATTCGCGTCATCGAATATATCTTCAACGTTATAACAGAGTTACTGAGAACGTACTCGCAACTGCAGCAGGAGATAACGTACGAGCAAAGTAAAACAAAACGAAATCATCTTTCGAAAACAAAATCTATTTTTACACGCGAACGACGAAATCCCGAGAGCTTTCGAGAATATAGTTCAAGACTGTCAAGTTCAACTGGATCTCACGACGCGTCGAAAGTGTCCATCCCTTTCACCATCGCGTACCTTCAACAGGTCGCATCCATGGTCGTTCAATATTGCACTGCATCTTGCAACCGTGAAAGCAGCCATCCTTCGTAGTGGTTCCCGAAAATTATTGCAATCGAAACATAACAACAACAACAAAACCGAGGCCACTGCGTGCTACGCAAGTTATACGCTTGATAGGCCGCTTGTTTTTTCTTTACCACTCGCAAACGCCGTAGAAGGCCCCGTTATAGTAAATAGAACACTCACGTGGATTTATATTCTGCCAAGTCTGTCTGTAGGATTGATAAGCTTTGACAATTACTACGGGGACGTTGACTTTTGAGCTACTTTTACAAACAACTTATAAAGATATTTTTTTTTACTTTTGTACATTTTTTATCTATTCATTGTGAAACGGCCCAACAAAGCGAAAGATAGCGAGAAAGAGAGAAATACGGACAATCGCTTGAGGCTAAAAAGCTCGTTACATAAGAGCACGTATGAGCTATTACTCATCTAAAACAGATTAGTCGTCTTAGCAACTCCTAGTGTCTTATATCTTATTCCAGTGAATTGATACGCGAGAGCATGGTAATCACGGCTGAATAAGTGGCTGGATAAAGTGAAAAAATTCCACGACTGTAACAGTTACAATTGTATGATACTTGTATCGCAGAGTCAATAAAGTATGAATTTGCATAATTTTGGTTTTCGTCGATCACGTCGAACGTAAATACAGGCGGTGAACGGAAATCATCGGCATTGTGATGATCATCGGGTGAATCTTGGTCAAGGTCTTGACAGTCGTAAAAATAGCGAGACTAGGGCACAAAATCGAGACTGCAATTTAGTCCAGTGCGTACAAGGGTTTGGATCAAGGAGAGCGAGCTGCGCGCCTCTTTAAAGTGCTTAATAGTTTCGCGAGAAGTATGATTTACTTTAAGCAAACGCTGGTCGAGCAACTTTCGTCTTATTATCTTTAGGCGTAGTGAAATGAAAAAACATTCCCTTCACGGATAAGCTTATTTTCACTCTTATTTTTGATTTGTGTCTTTTTTCTTTCTTTGTTAATACGCCAAGTAAGGTAAAGCCAAAGACTACAAATTGATTGATTCAGAAAGAAAGATCTATCGACATTAATTTTCGGCGATAAAACGATGATTGATCTATATCAATCGGATAAATCGTTCGGTAAAGAGTACCAAATTGATTTTAGAGCCGCTCGACAATATCCGTGAAGTATGTCAACTTATTTTTTAATATTCGAATCGCAAATCGAGTGATATCGATGCACACGTAAGTTATTCAAGCGAGCGAAATAATTCCGTTTGGAAAATATCGGCTGCAGCTAGCCAAGAGAGCGCGCGATAAGATCGTATATCTGAATAAACATTGCGAGCGATCACAGCGTGGATTAAGTCAGGAGCGGCTCTCCGAACGAAGTCGGCTCGCGCTCAGACCAGATTGAATAGTTTTCAATCGTGCTCCAGCTACTTTTCGCCGCACTGTGTTCCGCTAATTTATGCAACATCAATCTACAAGCCGCAACTGTCCCGGATATACGTTTTGTCTACACCCTTTTTCAATTACTTTATTCAATGTGATGTCTGAATAGCTTCAATTCAACGCTCTTTCCTATTGTCTGCTGCTTTATAACTAGCTCACTTATCCAATTAGACAATTATTGCTTTTCCCGTGATTTTTCCCTCGCGGTATCGCTCGATTCATACGGCGATATTTACTTTTACATTTCATGCCGGCTACCAGTTCGATGATATTATCATGATAAATTTGGAACTCCGCCGTAATACAACTTTTATGGATTTGAAAAATACTTCAAAGTATAGCATTTACCATATTTACTTTTTTTTATTTCTCTTAACAAATTTTATATTACCCGAACCATTGAAATGTTACAGATTTTAATAGCATTTAAATTCTTATTTACGTAACAATATTTTTATTTTTTATTTACTACAAGTTTTTTAGCAATCTATCTATGAAAATGAGACAATAAGTAAATGTATTTGCTATTACGGAAGTTAACAAAATACAAAACATAATACTTCAATGAGTATTATGTTTTTATTTCTGACTTATATGTGTATTATATTTTGTTATTTTTGGTTTAATTCTATATTAATTAATTTATGTTTTTTGAGTCGGGTAGTAGTGATCGATGCAGCGATATTAGTAAAACTATTTTATAAGAATTATTCTATTTTACTCTGCAGAAAACAGATATCCTAGGAAAGTACATGATATTTTAACATTTTTTTATTATTATTATTGTTAATCTCCAAACCTTACTGCGAAGTTTTTGAAAATATTTGCTCTACCTGCACTGAAAAATTTGTACGTAATATAAAAGTAAAGAATTTAAAGAAAAGGAATCACTTTCACAAAAATTGTTTGACGCAATTTTATTGTTGTTGGATATTCTTATAAAACTATTTGGATATTCTTATAAAAAATAGATATCATTCGAAAATCGCAGCTTTCTTTATTATCAACTCCGGCATAAACCTAAAAACCTACCTTATCTACCTACGTTATATAAAGTGTGCCTGAAAAAATCCGCGGTAAAACAATAATCATGCGCATTGCGCGCACGGCGTAACTTGCAACATAAATGTAGCGCGTGCGCGCCAGCGTCGTTTTCTTGAGTTCGAGAACGTCACACGAGCGCTAGAGGAAAATCAAGTAGACGACGGGTTAAGCACAAAGAGGAAATTCGTAAGCAGAACAGTTTTCTGGTGGCCGGTTCGAGAAGGACTGCCACACGGGGGAGGCGAGAAAATCCATTCGTTAATCCAAATCGTGACAATAAACTCAACTTCTCGAGCGACCATATTTAACACAACGTTGCCTTAAAAGCGGAGCCGACAATGTCATACTGCGCTCGGATTTTGCAGGCCCAGGTATGTCCACACGACCGACTTTTTCGGAGCCATTTTCAACCTAATTATTTCAAATTTTGGAGCTCTACTTTATTGCAAGGTTACAGTGTGCGATAAGACACTGTAGGTACTTTTTTTTGTTAGAACAGTGTTCTTTTTCTAGTACCCGAAGCTATCTTGGTTACAGTTTGTTGCAGAGTTATAAGCTGTTGTGTAAAGGTCAAAAAGAAGTCTATAATGATTTATTTTTGTCATTTGTGTCGCGACGGACGATAAAAACTGTCAGCGGTACTATTATTCTGCAATCTATGCACTACTCATGCACCATTAAGCTATCATTTAGTGTTTGTTTTGTTACTTTTTTTATGTATTAACTCCAATATTTTTGCTATTGTAACCATACCAGATTTCACACCAAGGTTTTAAATAAAGACAAATCTAGGAATTTTCTTTTACTTCATGCATTTATGTTTCAATTTTCATTGCAACCAAACTTTGGTCATTGTAAAGTCTTTCTAATTTATTTTTAACCTTGAAGCTGTCCGATAAGCAGAAGGCATTGCAGCCAATGACAAGAATTTTTTTTTGCGCAATCTTACGTTTTATTTCATAAGAATCGTTATCTTTATGACTGTTGAATTTACCAGTAAACTCTACGTTTATCATCATCCCGATGAGGAAAAATTTATGAAGCTGTTATATAATCTAGCGCGCGAAATATCTACCTGAGCGCGATTGCTGATTTCAAGGTTATGTTTCGTCTTCTTCTGCTCGTTCGAGAGGCACGAAGCATGCGCGTGTGTGAAGCCATCGTTTTCAAATTGTTAGCTTGCAGTTTTTCAATTTGACAATTAAAAATAATGCAATTTATTCATCAACTAATCTAGAAAATTAATATTTTTAGGATAAATGTATTAAAAAGATATATTTTTTAAATATTATAAGAGAAGTATAGTTACAGTTTTTTATATACAGTATAATATAATTAACAAAGTAGCGGTGTTGTCTGCCTATAGCTACACTTCAAGCTTTATCACATTCTATTTTGTGAGGAATTAAATTAAATAAGTACTTGGTAATTTTCTATGGTATATACATTTATTTATAATAAGCATAATTTTAACTTTATGAACCACTAAATACTTATTTTTTTATGAACTATCAGTTTATAACATGTTCCAAAAGTCTAAGTATAAGATGATATAATAATTCAAAATTTGTTTAATAATTTATAAGTTCCAATTCAACTCTGCTAATTTCATCATATAGGTTGCTATTTATATGCATTATTATATAAAAATTCATAAGAGAGATATCTAGAAGCTGTCAACAAAGATAAGATGAAAAAAATTCTGAAAATATTTGTTTTTAATAATTTCTTTTCTTTGTTTTTTGATGATCATGCACTATTTCTCTTGTTTGTAAGTTATTGAGTATTACAAAATTTAATTTTTCCATTTCAGAAAGTAGCTGTTATAGCTGCTGAAATTCAACAAAGATGTTTCAGCACCAGCCCACTTACTTATGCTGCTGCAAAGGTGGCTATGTCCAAATTTGATAAAAGCAACTATCTGCCCTATGACAAGCTTGAAGAAAATATAAAAATTGTGAAGAAGAGGTAGGATTTATGTAACCAAGAAACAAAAAAGTTATTTTCAGTACAATCATTTAAGTATTGCAATATTTACAGGTTAGATCGTCCTCTGACTCTATCAGAAAAAGTTTTGTACTCCCACTTAGATGAGCCCCATAAACAGGATATCACACGTGGAACCAGTTACTTGCGGTTACGTCCTGATCGAGTGGCTATGCAAGATGCAACAGCACAAATGGCTATGCTCCAGTTCATCAGCTCTGGTATAGAGCATTTTTAAATAAATATAAATTGACATTTTCAACATGTATTATTATATACATTGGATTGAAATTAATTTATTAAATTATATTGAAAAAAGGACTTCCAAAAGTTGCTGTTCCATCTACCATCCACTGTGATCACTTGATTGAAGCTCAAATAGGTGGTGAACAAGATCTTAAACGTGCTAAAGACATCAACAAAGAAGTCTACAACTTCCTAAAAACTGCTGGTGCTAAGTATGGCGTTGGCTTCTGGAACCCTGGATCAGGAATCATTCATCAAATCATCCTTGAAAACTATGCTTTTCCTGGTCTTCTTATGATTGGTACAGATTCTCATACTCCAAATGGAGGTGGTCTTGGTTGTCTGTGTATTGGTGTTGGTGGTGCTGATGCTGTAGATGTAATGGCTAACATCCCTTGGGAGTTAAAATGCCCAAAAGTTAGTTTACAGTTTTTTCTATAATGCGACAATAGTTTATAACATTTTTTTCTGTAAAAATAGAATGGTAAAACTAATACTAATCATTTTCAATTAAAGGTTCTTGGAGTCAAACTAACTGGCGAGTTGAAAGGCTGGACTAGCCCTAAGGACGTTATTTGCAAACTAGCTGGAATTCTTACTGTTAAAGGAGGTACCGGCTTCATTGTAGAGTATTTCGGCCCCGGTGTTGACAGCATCAGCTGCACTGGCATGGCTACTATTTGCAACATGGGTGCTGAAATCGGGGCTACCACCTCTTTGTTTCCCTATAACAATAGAATGAAGGATTATCTGAAATCTACTCAACGTAGTGACATAGCTGCTGCCGCAGACTCAGTCAAATCTTCTCTACTCTCAGCTGATAATAACGCCAAATATGATCAAATTGTCGAAATTGACTTGTCTACTCTGGAACCTCACGTCAACGGACCCTTCACCCCCGATCTTGCAAACCCAATCTCGCAATTAGGTATGTTATATAATACATTTTCTTAAAATGACCTATAATTTGTAGAGGCATTATAACTAATATTACGGACTTGTCAAACAGGAGCTAACGCTAAAAAGAACGGTTGGCCAAATGAAGTAAAAGTTGGTCTGATTGGTTCCTGCACAAACAGCTCGTACGAGGATATGGGCAGATGTGCGAACATTGCTAAGCAGGCCATGAAACATGGTCTTAAGGCTAAATCTGCTTTTAACGTCACCCCCGGTTCTGAGCAAGTCCGTGCTACCATCGAACGTGACGGAATCGTAAGTATACGTTATTTACGTTAACGATCATCTAAAAATAGATGGTGTTATTTTGTCACCTATTGCTTGGAATTAGACAATCTTAATGCAGAACGAAATACTTCGTTACTTTATCTAAACAATATTAACACCAAATTGTTCAAGTTACATTAGGCAATTTTAGAATTCACGTTCTATTTGCGTACTTATTACAGGTTCATAAAAATACTGTTAATAAATCATGTGTTATAAATAGTTATTTTGAATATAGCGAAAATCAGGTAGAATAGAAAAGTAATCATGAAAATAGCACTTTGTTTATATAATTTTATATAATACTACATGAGCAGAATTTGCCAACAAGTGATTGTATTTAATTTTTTGGTACAATTCATTTGTCGGTCAATATATAAACAAAAAACAATTTCACAAATTCATAAACATACAATTAATCATATTTAGGCGCAAACCCTTCGGGAGTTTGGTGGTACCGTGCTTGCCAATGCCTGCGGTCCATGTATCGGTCAATGGGACAGACAAGATATCAAGAAGGGAGATAAGAACACCATTGTCACGTCGTACAACCGTAATTTCACTGGGCGTAACGATGCTAATCCTGCCACTCATGCTTTCGTTACCAGCCCTGAACTCGTTACCGCTCTTTCGATCGCTGGTAGACTCGACTTCAATCCTCTGACTGACAAACTTAAAGGCGCCGATGGCAAAGAATTCCTCTTGGACAACCCCTATGGTCAGTAATATTACTGTATAAATTGTACTCGTCACTATTACTAAAAAATAATTTCAATTTTTCACGCTTTTCTTTTTAGGCGACGGCTTGCCATCTAAAGGATTTGATCCTGGCATGGATACCTACGACTCACCGCCACCTGACGGAAGCAAAGTCAAAGTTGACGTTGATCCAAAATCCCAACGTCTGCAGCTTCTCGAGCCCTTCGACAAATGGGACGGCAAAGACCTTATCGATATGACTGTTCTCATCAAAGTCAAAGGAAAATGCACAACTGATCACATCTCTGCCGCTGGCCCTTGGCTTAAATATCGTGGACATTTGGATAATATCTCAAACAATATGTTCATTGGGTAAATAAACATTTTACTTTTCGTGCGTTTTAATTTTCAATCTTGTATGAAATAAATATCTTATTTCTTGTTATCTCCAGTGCCACAAACGCCGAGAACAGTGAAATGAACAAGATTAAGAATCAGCTGACCGGCGAATGGGGTGGAGTACCAGACGTTGCGCGCCACTACAAGAAGAACAACGTGAGGTGGTGTGCCGTCGGTGATGAAAACTACGGTGAAGGCTCATCTCGCGAGCATGCCGCTCTTGAGCCACGTCATTTGGGTGGCCGTGCCATCATTACTAAGAGCTTTGCTCGTATCCACGAAACCAATCTGAAGAAACAGGGCCTCCTTCCACTTACTTTCGCTAACGCCTCTGACTATGACAAGATTCAACCAACCGACAAAATCAGCCTCCTTGGCTTGAAAGATCTTGCCCCTGGAAAGGTATGTACTGCTTATCCTGAACACGATTGTACATTGAATTTTTATCGCATCTTTTTTCTTTATCGAGGTCATCGCTATTTTTTCTATTTTATGACAAAATTCGCGATCACTCCGTATATTGGATCGTGGCTGATTGGAGTGGTCGATTGTTTGATATTGAGATACCCGTTATCGAAGATATTAGTTTTTCTGATGAGATATTTCAAATAACTTTTAAGTTTTACGAAAGCCTATTACCGTTTACCGGCTTTGTCGATTTATATGAGATTCATCCACGCTATTATGTCGTTTGACTTATTTTACACGTTTATACAAATTTCACCCGTTTCTTAGGGGACAAGGTTATTGTTTTTAAGATCGCGCCATTTAAATTGGTTGTTTCGTACAAATAAATGAAAGTTTCGTACAAATAAATGTTGATTTCGTACAAATAAAAGAAAGAATCAATAACATATGGAAATGCATATAACATATAATAATGTTCAAGATGTGCATTCTACGTAAAATTGGAAAAACATTAATGGTCAATTTTTTTTCTTGTTAATTTTTTCTTGTCCTTTGTTATTTGTTGTTTAGCCGGTGAAATGTGAGATCAAACACAAGGACGGCAAGGTCGATTCGATCATGTTGAACCACACGATGAACGAGCAACAAATAGAATGGTTCAAGGCGGGCTCAGCGCTCAACCGAATGAAGGAGATCGCCGCTGGCAAGTGAAGATCTTTGGATGCAGATCCGAACCGCCAACGAATATGTTTTCACAGCTAGTTACGCGTAGGCCGGTTAAAATTAGACGAAGCACGCTATCTAGCGCTCGCGAGCATCCTCTTTCCTTTCCGTTCTCGTGCTCTATACTGCTTTTGTCATTCGATACACTTCTCATACGACGGAGGAGAGAGAATGCTAACCGCGACTGTCGAAGGTGCATAACTGGTTAAAACTGATTCAATTATATATATGTATACATATTATATATGATATAATAGCGATATACACGAGAAGTCATAATGTAACGTAGCAATGCAACTTTAACATTTACGAAGATGTATTCTCGCTTTTTATTACTAGGCGATCGTACGCAAAGGTGCAATCATTATTTCCGTTGACACGTTTGTAAACGCGAATTGATAAGCCAAATATTTCCAAATGTACGTTCAGCATTATTTCTTGAGACTTTTTAATGGAGGGAATGCAGCTTTGAGTGAATCCGTAGTATTGCGTTCGAAATGCTACGATTTTACAAATTACAAAGTATCAAAAAAATATGCAAGCAAAAATAAATAATAAATAAAAATTAATAAAGCACGACAAAGGTGTGTAGAGTAGCACCAGTTGTTTCAAGCAATCAGAGAGAAAGAGAGAGAGAAAGAGACCAAGAGAGAGAGTGAGAGAAGGAAAAAACGTTTTTCAATATTTTCTGAGGAATTTAACGAACGTTAACGGATAATGGAATCGATGGAAAAAAGTTTGTTATTATCGATGTTTTTCGCACGTTTATCCGGTCTCAAAGTGAAGAATCGTGTACGCCCCAGGCCGGATGCGTCGATTAAATATCGAAGCCGCTTTTTTCGCTACTCCCATGCCCTTCGCTACTCAATGATGTATAAATATATTTATGAAAAACAAATGGAACGTTACTGATTAATTGTGACTTACGAATAAATTCATCGTACGGGACCATGCTAGTATCTTTGTTGTTCTTTTTTTTTGTAATTGGTCCCGCTCGAGCTTGTATCCTTTTGATTTTTACTTACACGCAAAAGTTTACATCTTCGGAATAACAACTGGCGCTTCTGCTCCATCGTTGGGGCAGTTGTGCGTGCGAGCGCGCGAATGGCTCCATTGTATCGAACGATCGAATCATCGTCATTCTTTGCGAAAATGAATTATAAAAATAAAATATTCAATGAAAAACACATATATATCAGTGTCACGTTGTTACTTACCTCTTTATTCTCATACATTTGTTTTAGCATGTTAACGGACGAGAAAGCCAAGAAACATATATATGTTAGACTCTAAAGTACATTTTACGCGTGACTTGCAGCTTGAAATAAATGTTATTTACCGTTATTTTTACCCTGGGGAGAGTGCTTTTGGACCCAATAGTAACCACTGTTAGGTAGCTATGTAGTTTGTTGCGTCAAAATAGTATAAAGCAGAGACACTCAAAGAAAAGCCAGAGAAGCTTGATTTCGGATGAAATTGGTACAAAAGAGGTTATAAAAATGATTAATTACGTAAAAAAATAGAATACATACTAGAAAGAAAAAAGGAATATTCACGGTATATTAATGTACATCATGATTCACAGCGCACGCGCAGGTTCACGTAGTTTAATTTCGTTTCTTAACAATTATTTGCCCCATTCCCATAAGCACATATCTCAAGATTAATAACGAGATGGATTAAATATTTGTACTCAAAGGTCCGTTCGTGCTCTATAAGAATAATGTAGAATCATTTCAATTAAGCCCATGGTGCTTGAGTATGAGCAAACAGCTGGGAAAAGGGAACGTGATGAAAGCTGATAGACCTTGTTCACTTATCAAAATAAGCCTGCGATTCTTTTAGAGCTTCTCAGATAATTTAAGTAATCGAAAAGCAATGTGTGTCGCATGAACGCTCTGCTAAGCGACGGAGATTTTGTTGTTATGCTTGTGACGTGCAAGTGATCTATACACATTATATGCTTTATATAACGTAAAAATATAAGTGTTTTTCAATTGTTTACTTTTAGGCTAGTTTTAGAGACTTACACGACTTACGTCTAAAATATATTGAAAAATGTATCTCCCTGTAATTCTAAATAACTTCTGAAAAATGGGTCTACAGTAATTCAAAGATGACCGATAGAAAACTAAGATTAAGCCTTTCTTATGAAAAACAATATATTCGCAAAGGTTGAACTATTCAAATGTTATGTAATATTTTTTAATAAAATTCATAGTAAGGTTTTATAAAGGAAATCGGTTTAATACTTGATGAAATTTTGTTTCAGTCTAACTTGTGAACAGTTCAATTTTATCCAATAATTATTTGTAAAAAGCGGAAGAAATTTACTGCAGTTTTCTATCGATGAACCGTAAATTATAGTAGACCCGCAAAACCCAAAAAAAAGCCTGTAAAATAAAAAATATACGTCATTTTATTTTTGATGATTCGTTCCACTTTAAAAAGTTCATAGTCGACAACGAAATACAAGTCGAGGATAAGTAAATTTTACATGAAATGCAGACTGAGAGTTGGCATAATTGCAAACGGTTCGTCACAACCAAACGAGCTAGTCTGGTTGAAATCCGTTGATCAAATTGGCTACGCGAGAGTGATGGCCACGAAACAATGACAGGAACTCTATCCGAGTTAATATCCACTTAGCCAGATACGAGACTCCCTTTTAGCGCAACGCACGCGCGCGTGCTAGTGCTCCATTAAATTAGCAATGAAGCATGCAGGCGTGCGTATACGATGATATCGAAGCAAACAAGTTGCTCGAGCGCCGTCATTCGGTTCGCAATTAGGGAAACACGGGGGAACGAGATGAGAACAAACAAAGCCCTCTCGCGGAGGATAAGAATAAGACACGCGTATATGTTTCCCTTCTGGAAGTGGGAGGAAAAAGAAGAGGAAAAGGAAGACGGAGTGAGATACAGAGAGACAGCCAGCCAGCCAGACAGACAGACAGACATCAAACAATCTTCATCGGGCAAAGAGCGAACAGCGGCAGATGTGCGCGCGTGTTTGCCAGTTTACACGTGCCAAGTTGTCATGACGACGCAAAGCGGCACCACCGCCAACGAACGTAGGATAGTGCATAAGCCGATCCAGTCGAGAGAGTGCTGCGTACACGAGGATGTCTGGCGGTGAGGCTGGTGATTTCTTCCTGAGCATTAGTGGCTCCATCGAGTCGGCTGACTTTTACGACATCAGCAACGCCTACTGCAAGTACGCCTACCAGTTTGGTCCGGAGTGGAGCCTCATCGCGGTATGTATATACATATATATATGCACACATATCCATAAGCTTTTTACCTTGTTCATTTGCGGCTCTATTCGGTCATCGTTTGCTCTTTAGTGGTGGAGTTAGGAATCGAGCGCTCGTGTATTCTCTCGGTCGCGATACCGCGTTAGCGGTGCATTAATCAGCTTGGGAAAACTGCATGCGCGTATTCCCTTATGGGCTTTCACTATAAGCTGCTCGACCGACTTGCCCGATAATCTCCAACCCATCTGTTGCCGACAAGTACTTAGTTCTCGAGTCTCGAGTTGATCGGAAAACGGATAGAGCACGCTGTGGCTTAATTATCGATCGAACGGAGCACGACGCCGCGTGGGCACACGTAGCCCTAGCAAACGCGTGTAACGGAGAGTTTTAATAGAATTAATTTGTCACCATCGAAGGGCATCGAGGAGGGTCTCACGCAGATGAGCAAGTGCAGCAACGACGCCCGCCGGCTAGCTGTTTGGAACTTCCCGCTCGACGTGGCCTTCAAGAGCACTAATCCACACGGCTGTAAGCTTTCTCGTTATCTCTCTCTCTCTCTCTCAGCTCTCTCTCTCTCTCTCTTTCTCTTGTTTACTCGGGACCGTCAAAAGGATCGGGCGAGCTCAATCTTAGGTCCTTGCTCTTTTCTTTTCATGCCGGCGCGCCGTGTTTGCGTTTGATCACCATGGAAATTCCAATTGAATTCTAGACCTGATAATGGAAAAGAGTTGGTGGTTGTTGTCGACAACGTTCGCTCGTTAGGCCCGTGGAACTAAAGGAGCTACTCGTAAAGTGCATTTCCACCGCGTGATGGCTTTTGTTGCCTCTGACGCTTATTGAAATGTACTTTTGCCATAGCCGGCTGGTTAGCTTGTGCGAGCCCTGTCGACGTTACGGCCCGCAAATTGGATGCTATTATCTTGCCAACTCGCGCAGATAATTTTTCGTGCCTTTAACTTGTTATTTGCCCGAGCGCAGCCCTGTGATGCTTCCAAAGTACAAATTGTTGCTAGTCAAGACTCAGCTTTTGAAGGTCCTTGAGAGCCTTTTGAATTATTAAAACGATGGCTAAGGTTGTTCGCAAGAGAACCGACCGAGCGGAAGAAAAACGAGAGAAAAATATGCTAACTCGGAATTTCCACGAGACTTAGAGACTTTTCAATGTAGTTCACCCCAGAACTTCCTGACAACTTTTTTCCCTTTCTATTTTTTTGCTTTTCCGCTGACACTTTGACGTGGCGATACATAGTCCTATCGTCTTCGTCGCGCGGTAATTAATCGTCTAAACGCCTCTATTCCTTGATTAACATACATTTGGATGAAAAAGCCTCCATCAGCCTGTTATCTTAATGACTGCCATCAGGCAGCATTGGAAAAGATTGGCTTTTAGACAGCTCGCTGCGCATTTTAATTAGCGAAGGTAGATGCCAAAGAGATTGCGCGTTGGTTTTTCATCGCACTCTGAAATGTGGCGAGCGCGAATGAGAAACGGAGAGAGCATATCTGGGGGAAGAAGCTACAAGTTCTCGCCTTGAACATCTTATAATATAAAGTTGTCAAAGTATCAGGGGAATGCGCGAGCTCACGTTTGCTTGCCTGCTCTTCCGCGCAAAGCTCATCGCAAGAGCGCGCAATCCGTTAGAAAGCCGGGTTATAAACTGGCAGGTAAGTGGCGCCTTATCGCTTAGTGCCTACAAATCCAAAAGAGCAACATTCGTCGGCGCACTGGCTTTCAGCTGCCTCGAGCTCGTGGACTATGATTAGTGGTCTATGTATGAGTCGACTGTGATTGCGTAGCGAGAAGAAGAGCAAGAGAGAGAGAGAGAGAGAGAGAGAGAGCGAGAAGAAGGAGGGGGGGTGCAGTGAAGAAGATGGAGGCTTATTACAGGGCCGCAGTTGCTGCTTTCAATTTACGGACTGGACGGCTTCGGTCACGACGTGATCAGGGGCTACGGCGCCTGTCGACTGCCCTTAATTACCGGCAGGCATGAGAAGCGGTGAGACAGCACTAGACCATCTGCAGCATCCACACACGCACGCGCGCTCACACCGATACATCCAATTTAGCTTGATGCACTCTGCTCGAGCTTTGCCTTAATGCTCAACTTGATTATCATGAGACTTGCGACTTGGGCGAGGTCTTTTAAGACTCTCGCTCGCCTATTCTAACTATCCCAAGGGCTTTACGTGCCGTAACTAAGTATAATGCAATTTCACTTATCACTTCATATCTCTCGACCGCTCTCACTGTTTTATTCGCTGTCTCATAATCTACAGTGCCAACTTAATTACCCGTCTCGCGCGTATTTTAATTATTATGCGGCTATTCTGCGTGGCAAAGCCGTAAACGCACTCCTCAGACCACAGTACAAGTTTTGGCCGCCTACGTAAAAGCGGAAGGCGCATTTCAAATTTCTTCATTTCAATATTGACTGAATTTGACATATTCAAATGACGCAGCTCTTCTGAAATCGTGCTCGATACTTTATGAATCTTCACTCGGGCATATTTACGTGTGCTTGCGACTTATCAAAGTTTTACATAAATTCAGGCAAATGTTTGCGCAAGTGAGCATTTTCGCGAGAGAGTAGCTCCGTTGTTATATTTAGCAGCGTCGGAAGCGAAGGTTGATTTAACGCTTAATACATTTAACGGAATTTATGGAAACGTATTAATTAATTCGCAGAGTTGAGTAATAAACACGCTGGAATTGCTGCGACTCCGAATAATCGATGATTATACAAGTTGCAAGCAATTATTCAATTGGGTGATTCGGCACACAGCTGAAAACTTGTTTGGATAGAACAATTATATCGTTGATAAAGCGCACCTTAAACGTTCACCGCGTGAATTGAAAATCTTGTCTCAAACTCTTGTTTTCAATCGAGTCTAATATTTAGTGATCGAATTACATTTAATTTGGTATTCGTAACATCATTAATCCCAGATACATTTGATATTACTACATCGAGAAACCTTATATCAGCGAGCTAATAAAAGTCGCCAGACAACGTATGGTAAGGAAGTTGGCTACATTTTTTTACACGTTATTTTAGAGTAGAATATGTATTCCTCTACTATCTTGATATATTTTTCATGCCGATATTTTTCTAAGCGTAACGTTGAAAGGAGTAATATAATGTCACCGTAAACACGCGAAGAACCTCATTAACAAATAAAAGCTGAGGCTTTGTTGACAAATGAATTTATTCGAAAATCAAAAATAACTAAACGCGGGTGAAATTTATGAAGAGGAAACGATGATGTAAATGTAAACTCCATTGTACGTTATCGAAATAATTATTGTTGGTTATCAATTGCGACAAGAATAGATAAATATGTAGAAGAAGCACGCACAGAACAGCTTTATTTACTCGTTATTCGTAACAAGCGAGCACGTGCAATTGTCGTCAAATAAACTACTCGGCAACGTCGTAATCCCATGGTCAGCCGTTCGGAAAAATAAATAAAGCCGAGAATGAAACATCACTCGATCAATTGCCGCTTGTCGGGAAGCAAATCGCGCAAGGACTGATTTCCGTTGCCTTTATTTTTTGTTCAATTTTTTCTGTCCCTTCAATGTTTTGATGCACAGCAGGATTGCTTTGTACGTGCCGGAGTCGTCCTCATTGATGCAACAATTCGCCGCCTGGCTGACCGGACGCAGACCTGAACTCATCGACATTGGCATCCTCGCGACTGGCGATGGAAGGGAATGTGAGTTGCTAGCTGGACTTACTTTTCTATTTTCCATTTTTTTTTCTTTCCCTTTTTGTTTCCCTCTACTTTGTCGACGGCAAAATTTTTTTCTTCTTTTATTTGCTTTACTTTGTTCCAACTAAATATCTGATGAAATATTCAGTCGTTTATTTGTTCCCAGCTTTTACTTTTCCATTCATTGCTCTGTCGGGAATTTCTCAAATGCAATATCCAAGGTTTGTCGAGTGAAATGGTCTATGTTGATCAAGAGCTGGCTTTTAATTCATCATCGACAAACAATATCTAGGTCAACCGTTAAAAATTTACTTTTGATTTTGTTTATCGGGATTTCGACTCCATGACATGCGTTATATTTAAAATTTCAATTTTATGTTACAAAATATGTTATGTGTAATACCATGTACATGACATCTTTTGACAGCGTGATGTACGAGAAATATTATGTACTTTCATTTACATTGTATATAATTATAATGGAGAAATAAGAGCATTAATTAAATAAATGATGTATTTAAAGTACAGAATTTCATTATATTTCATAATTAAGTACATCGTATAATATTGAAATATGCTTGAATAATGACTTCAATTCACAGCATTTCTCATTTCGTTTGGACGTCTCTTTTTACAGTGACGCGGATGAAGGTGCAAGGATTTGTTAATGTTACATTCAACGTCGTATTGAAGGACTTTTTCCAATTAGGATACGATAATGGAGAACGTCAGTGATAACAATGATCGTTCGTTTTTTTTTGCTGTTTTACATTGTACAACGGAGCCCGCATTTACATGATAACATCAATTGATATTTTTATTTATAGATAAGTAATTTAATTACAGCTATAATCACCCTTAAGTGAAGATTAATAAGTACTGTTTGTTTCTGTCAACTTGAAGTAGCTATAATTTTTTAGCAACGTAAATAAAGTATTAAATAAAAGTGCACCTTGTTATCTTCATCATCTGACGTTCTTTATAAGACTCTCCAAAGTGACGCACTCAGCTGGGCTATTCGTAATACGAATAATCTTTATCAATATAATTGATTCCATATGGATCTGAGAACAGATTAGAATAGGCAAAAATAAACTGTCTGTTCGATCATTTATTGTTCACGCGCGTACATCGCTACTTTTCATATGGTTTGAGATCGCGTAGCGCTCTTATCAATTCATGAGAGCTCGACTGCATTGATTTTCGTTCGACAGACAACTGCAACTTAAATATTTGCATAAACGGAAAAAAACCTGGGTTATAACTTTACTCAGTCGCGAACGAAGATAACAAAAGCAAAGGCGTGACATATTGACAAGTAACGAGACAAACGTAAAAGCATAAATTCGGCGAAGTTCGCCTCGAAAGAGAGCAGAAAAATCCATTACTTTTCGTCTTTAAGTGGAGCGAGTTTGAAGGGAGATATAGAGATTTATTTAGAAGATCCGCGTCAGCAGTGGCAGCAGAAGCGGACGAGGATCGGGCAGTCTTTTCTATCGCTGGATTCATCGAGAAGCCGATATTATACATTTATATGTAAATATCGCAATTATGTTATTGATGGCTCTCAAATATTCGAATTGTAGAATCGACCGTAGGCTATACTCGCCTGAAATCACTGTGCGTATGTATCACGCGTACAATTTCCAATCGAATATTGTTGACTGCTTTTCGTATCTGACGTACGAGCGTCTAAGCGTTTTCGGCTTAATTAGCGCGTAGGTTTAGTTGAAGCATTCGTTTGTTTGCTTAGAATCAACAAACGTTACGTGGAATTTTACAAAGGAGTTGCTTTGCTGCGAAGGAGAATGTTTGCTGCGTATGCGTATAATTAAAAAAGTTGCCGGCCGGTTGCAACGTCATTTTCATCAAAACTCAAACACTCCGGGCAAAGAATCCTCGCGCTCGCCGTAAAACTCGCTTTGGCTAAAGGCGCACGCTGCGGTGTACAAAGGGAAAGGCGTGCGCGCCTTGCAAATCCAGGCTATTTGCCGAAGGAATTATTTGCAACGTCGAGCCAAAGAGGATTGTCGTGCGAACAATTTGTGAGACGCGCGTGCACGTGGCGCTTATGCAAATCCTCCATATTTTTCGAAGCCCTCGTTCAAAGGTCTTTGCAATCGAGCTACCCGATAAAATAGGTAAGAGAGAGAGAGAGAGAGAGAGAGAGAGAGAGAGAGAGAGAGAGAGACCAAGGAAAGCTTTCAGGTGAGCGCTTAAAAAGCAAACTGGATCAAATGTTGCAATACGTATCCAGTGGGCTTGTGTCACTGGTGTCGAACTGATAATCATCGTGCCTGGTACAACTCAGTTCGTACTACTCACCTCGCATCAGTTGATTGTTCTCGTCTCTGTACTCAGCCCAAGGGTAAGTATGAAGGAACTCAAGCACCACTCCATTCGACCAACCAAAGCCATCCTGCACGGGATATTCACCGCCGCCGCCAAACTCGCCTGGTATCACTGCATCGTACTGTAAATCACAAAATTCGCGTACATTAATAAAATGCTTGAAACAATTTGCGAATTCCAGCCTCGTCATGGATGTGTTCCGGACTATCACTTCTATTTCCCTTTTTCTTCTTTTCATTCTTTTCGCTTGAATGATGTATTGGTGTTCTCTTAGTTTTAGTGGTTCTTTTTTGCTCCCACGCGCATAAACTTGATGATCGCGTGGATATGTCAGGGAGCGTGGGGAATATCACACGAATAGTTTTACTGTACAATGGTTATCGTTCCAATAACGAAAAGGAACAAATTCTTTAATTAAATTGTCCTATGTATTGTGGAAATTGTTACCGAGGATAAAACTTAGGAAAAGCTTTCACAGAAATTCTAGTCGCTGGAAAAGTGAGTTCCGGTGACGATCATAAAAATCGACGACAAATAAAAACACGTCAAGACTTTCTCGTGGATATCAATTAGTAAGTTTATTCACAAAAGCAATAAAAATTTTACCGCGAACGAAGGTAAATTCCAGTGGCATGCGCAAAAGTGAAAGGAGCAATTCGTTAACGATGCCGTACACATTAATTAGCGGTAAGGGCAATTTCGAGAAAAGTTTCGATGCGTTCGAGGTAGAGGATTTACGTGATTATATAAATGGCCATAGAAAACAAGGAATCTTTCTCGTTTGACTTGTATGACGTTTTGTCCGGCACCGATGATCTTTACTCGGCAGACAGTGACGCTCTGCTCCTATTTGTCTGTATTTCTTCTGTCATGGTTTCGTGCGTAGCCATATTTTTTTTTCTTTTTTTACGTAAAAAATAACGACACTGCGGATACGAACGTCTATTGCCCAGTTAAGATTCCATGGACAAGAAATTTATGCGCATATCGCGCGCCAGTACTTTATTTTATCGACTTGAGCCGCGCGGCGTTTCCCTGGGATCTCTCCGCGGCTAAACTTTTTGTTTTCTCCGTCGGGTCATAGCTGAAATTGAAAATTTTTATATTTTTATTGGCCTTGTAATGGAAATGACGGTAATCATTTCTTCAGCTTTACAGCATTTTTACATTTGTATCCAAAAATCATCCCGTTTGATTATTCCATGAAATCCAATTTAATTACGCATAGAAAGAAGATACACGCAAATCTCGTTGTGATGTATTCCATAAGAAATAATAAACCAATCAATGTGCATAGCCTCACGTAACCGAGTAATAACTTTTGAGTATCTTCGATGTCGCGCTTGGGCTCGTGTATTTTCTTTTCCAATCGGTCTGAGATTTGATGTTCATGCTTATTTTATATATATATACACATAAACGGATAAGAAGATTAAAGACAGCCGACGGACTTTTATATCTCCATGGGAAAGCCGCGTTTGATCTACGCTGCCATAAAGAGCTCACTTACTTTTTTCCCTCGCTAAACTAATCGAAAATTCTTTGCGACAAGAAAAAAATCCATCACGGAGAAAAAGAAAGAGAGAGAGAGAGAGACTAATTTTCTTTTTCCACCTTGGAGAGAATCCCCAAGTGACGAGATCAAAGGCAGTATACGATCGGCAAAAGGCCGAGCGCGACCTCGTAAAGCGATTAACAGCGCATACGTGGAGCTTACTCCGCGATGCCCAAGCACCATCCTCATTTTCACTTTCATTCGGCTGCCACGCGGCCACGGCAATAGAATGCGAGCTACGGCAATTTCAGTCGTGAAATTGATAATCGGCCGCGAGTGCAAGCCAGGACGCGGCAGCTGTCACGAGCAGCGATTAGCCGGACGAAAATTGAATTCAATCACTCGTCATATCGATGTTCGGGCTTGCTTACTGCTGTGTGTTCCAGCTCGTCTTTGCGACTTATATACATCCATCCAATTCTCATCGTCTGTTTCGCGGGTACGCTTCAGGGCTCGTTGCTCTGCTCAGCTTTCAGCCACCGCAGTATTTGCAATGTCTTTTATGTACTCTTTTTCTCTTTTCAAAATGTTAAATTATCATCACGTTCTAAGGAATACAATTGTTGAAATGCCTTGTGTTTAAGCTTTTTATTTATTTATCATTTGGCGAATGTGAAAAGTAATCCGAAATTCAATTACGATGTAAAATCTGAAAGAGTGGATGACGTGGAATCCAATAAAACGTAAAAAAAATTCAATATGTAATAGTTGCGTAGAGTATCACTGTTTCAAATATTTTTAACTTAATTAATCAAAAGATTGTTTCCAATCATGGAACTGGCAAAATGAAAAATTCCTATCCTATATTGCATTGTAGTATTTCGGATCAATCCGACAATGCGTTCGATGTCTCATTCAAAAATATTTATTATAAAAATAGTAAGAAAAATAAAATGAAAAGAAAATGAAAGGAAAATGATGGATTTTCAAACTGCTTAACATTAGCTCTATCTCAGTAATTGATTTCTAAGATCCTAGTGCAACAATAATTACGCCGCGTTAGCCCGAAGCAAACTAATCGCCAGCACAGGTCGCGATTGAATAATTTTCATAAGAAAGTTGCACGGTTTGGTCGTGTGAAGCGCTCATAACGCTAAAAATTAACTTACGCGCTCGTTGGGACGTTTGCATTGAGAAAGCTACTGCTGGTTTGCACGAGGAATAGAGGATCTGTTGCTGGAATTCTGTTAACGACGGCTGAACACAACGGCTTGGACGAGACTAATCCAAGGGCGAGGATTGGGCGCCGCTTTATCGCATTACCGCACGGTATGCAGACCCTCTTCAATGTCGAGTGTAAACGTTGATAGAGAGTGAGAGAGAGAGAGGGGGGCATAAGAGATACCTCGCTTTTGATACTGTCGCGCACGTGTTGCGCGCATAAATTGCTGGGATCGTTTGTTCGACTAGTCGCGCCAATTTAGCGTTGTTTGCTCGCGGTCGGCAGCCACGTTTAGCGTGGAAGCCGTCAACGGCGTGTATTACAACGAAAACACTTTGTGCGTCTGACGTTCGGCCATGCTGCGCGCAACAGACACTTGCACTCGCGTGTACACGACAACCAAGCAGGCTTGTCGTCGAGTTATTGGTTATGTTTTTATTCTCATGTCTGGAGCGCAAGTTTCGGCGAACTAGCGAAAAAGAAGAATGATTAAACTCTACTTGGCGTGTCGCTCTAGCACAGACGTGAGCTACGACAGCAGTTAGAAAGAAAATTCAATCTGCAATCTAGTTGCAATAAGTTCTGCCAGAACGGCAGTCTATTCGATGATATCGGTCGTGTGCTTCCACGCCATTTTTCATTTTAAATTGGCGCGCTCGAACTGGAAAATGAACACAAAGGTGAAATCCAATAGTTTCGCGTTTCGACGGATCTGCAAAATTTCGAAAGTCGCTAATGGAATTTTTTAAATCTCGTTTAGAGTGGCGTGAAACGAATAGGCCGAGAAAGTGTACGCTGACGCGGTGTTCTCGACGAATCATGAATTTCTCAAACTCGCATTAACGCTTGCGGCAAACTAGTCGTTGAGTGCAGCTAACGCAATTACGAATAGACGCCGTGAGCAACAAAAACTTTCTCAAAGGAACAAATGAGAAACGATGATATGTGTGTGAGAATAGCGGTTAAACTGGGTGTACACTGAGCTCCCAAGCGTAAATCTCGCTGTATTAGCAAGTCTCAAGTACGGGAGAGAGAAGCTTAGCGCGAAGTATTTCGCTTTTATACGAGTTATTCCTGCAGCCCTGCGCCGCTGCTATCTCGTTAATACTCGCTAATATCCGAACTTTCGGATTCATGGCCGCGAGGGCGTACATTGCCCGTTAACGCGTACTCCGTGTCCACCGCAGAACTCGCTCGATTTGTAACGCGAGCGCTCAATAGCTCAGCGTAACGCGAGATTTCCTCGCGTTCAATTTCGTCACTGGCTCAATCGCTTATTCCGAACAACGAACCAAGCACCAATCTGCTTTTCTTCGTGCAAACAATCGAATTCCATCGCTCTAAGTAGAATGCAATTTATACCAAGATCGTACATAGCAATATGCGTACGAATGCATGCAAGATCAAATAATTTGCAGGCACGAGTATAACGGTAAGCGAAGAGATAAGAGATAAGAGAATAAACATATGCTGGACTATGTTGCAGCAGCGATCACTCATCGGAATGTTGCTCGAGGTTGGCATATATTGAGTGGCTAATTTGAATAGAAATTGCTACTCTGCCATTGTTTTTGCTCGTTTCGCGCGAGAAAGGCGAGTAAATAATTAAGTGTAATGTCGTTGCAATGTCATTGACCCTTGGATAAGACGAATGGCTGACGAATTTAACATTCAAGTAGCACTCGCCGAGAAAAAATTGTAAATTCAATTTCATTGTAAAAACCGAAAAAGTGGATTAACCTGGAGTCCAATAAAACGTAGGAGATACGCATCAACATACAGTAATTACGTAGTGTATCACTGTTTTAAATATTTTCAACTTAATTGAGCCAAAAAGAAAAGAAGAATATGTCTTTAATGCAAGATACGCTACATTTCAATACGAGTCTAAAAATGCTGAGAAAAGCAACAAAGTGTACGCCTTACATTTATTATTTGAATGAAAAGTTAATTCCTTAAAAAATTTAACAAATTCGTAACAAACCGTTGCCGATCCGAACGTCGTTATGTCGACACACAACAATCAAATATTAAAATCAGAGTATTGTATAATTTATTATTACAAATTATGCAAGTTCATTAATAACGTTCACGAATAGCAACGACTCGTAAACGTGTAATATTAAATTTACAATCCCATCAACAGAGTTGAATCTGCTTGCACGTCATTCCAGCTCTGAATTGTTAATAAAGAAAATCTCAAATCAGCAGCTGTTAATTTCGCAATTGAGATGAATTCCATTAATAAAAGAAAATATCGCGACTAAGGAAAAGAAGTATATCAAGCGCACTTACAATTCCGCTGACTATCAGTACAGGAACGATAACCAAGCAAATTAAACGGAACTCGGAAGCTCGTTTCTAAAATGAGCCATTAACTAAATTAGTTCCTGAGGTGGATCCCGAAACCACAAATCTCGTAAACAGCGCGTTTACTTGAAAGCCGATCGCGAGCACGGAGTTGAAGTAAAGAAGACGCCTACCCCGTAAACTCTTAATTTGCATAATGAGCAATCGACGCAGAGAGCAGCTCACACCGTTCCATCTGGCGGACAGTAAATGTTGTTCCCGAACTCTCTGTCGCTGTCGGCCGCATCGTGACGCGCCGTCGCGGAAATCGTGAATTATGGTAAAGCAAAATCAAGAGGATTCGAGCTGCGCAGTCGGACTACTGACCGGTTAATTAGACTGTCACTTAGGCTTACCGTTTGTTCGGAGCTCTTTCAACGGGTCAGCTTAGCCGCAGTACGGAGAGGATTTCATAGGTTAGATACGCAAGTGCACGAGCAAATCGCCGTTGGAACTTCAGGGCTGTTGCTTATGTAAAAGCTCAAACGGTAAAGACGTTGACAGAAGGCTGCGCGAGTGCAGATTCAACAAGCCGCGTGCATGTCTGATGTATTTTCCAGCCGACTAACAGCAGGTAAAGATATACGCTTAAACTACTCTCAGAAACGAAGAACTGCTGGCAAAGGCTGAGTAGCATTGGTTACGTTAGCGAGCGCGTCGCCGTCGATCGATCTAATGGCAATCACTTAGGCGGCGATATAATTGACGAAAAGAGAACACAGTCGAGCTTTTATCGCGCAGCGAGATTTTCAACACCATTGGAGTGGCATTTGTCGTAAAAATAGCCATATCGCCGACTTCCTTCGATTTGTGCAATAAAATCACGCATAAAAAAACGTCCATTACGTACTCTCTCTCTCTCTCTCTCTAACTCGGCTCGCGCGCCCTGTCCGCACTCTTAATTTTTTTCCTTCTCGCCGCCGCTTTCTCTCTCTCTCTCTCTCTCTCTCTCTCTCTCTCTCTCTCTCTCTCTCTTTTCTGGCAAAATTCGCCGCATGGTGTCTCTAAGTCGCAAAATAGGTATACGAGGAAGGCCAAGCAAAGATCTCTCGTGGGAATAAAGCCGAGCTAATGGAGTTTATCTGACAGAAAGAAAGAGAGAAAGAGAGACAGAGAGAGCAACTTTGAACGAAATTCTCGACAGCGTGCGCCATAAGAAAAGCCGGCCGCTTATGTACGCGTATACGAAAGAGGGAATAATTTTATACCAGATAAAATGGCGACGACGCCGAGCGACGTAATTTTTACGCTCCCCAAGCTTTGCCTTTGCTTATTCGAAAGTTTCCTCATTTAGCGCGCACAAAAGGCACATTACGCGCACTAAGCCGAGTAGTTTCTCCGCACGCGCGCGGCAGGTCAGTCTTTGGAAAGAGAGAGAAGAGGCCGCACGAGATTTATGTTGTTTTTACGAGACAACTTTCAAGGGATGATAATTTTTCATTCGTTAAGAGGCTTAGGCACGCGTAAAAATGTAAATATCTCTCCTCCTCTATGTCCTCCTCCTCTCTCTCCCTATCATCCCCTCTTTCGCGCGCGTCCGTGTCTGGGATGATCATTTGTCGAGCAGGCTTTTCTGGGTCACGCTTGGTTATTAATGAAACGTGACATTTTCATGAACTCCGACAGTTTGTAAATAGCCCGGTGCAGACTTATTCCGTTTCGTTTCTCGTTACACGCGCGCTGATAAGCATTGTTTTCCTCGTTTTGTTCACAGCGGCCAAGTCAGTTTTGCTTTCGATGATTGCGCTTATGCGAATCGTCGGCCGTTGTCGCCGGGACTTGAACTGTTACAACAAGCGCGCGAAATATTTCGCGAGAAGCGACATTTTTGCTTGATTAAAATACAAACTAAGCCGACAAATAACTGATTATCAATTCCGTTTGACCGGTGCTAATAGAATCTAGTTGATGAATATGACAAATATGCGCGCGCGCACAAGGCATTATGCTGTTACATGCAAATTCGTGCCTACTAATTGATTTGATCATACGTACATAACATATTTACTTCGTGTATAGATAGCTATTAATGCACCCGCCGGCGTTAAAGCTGTTTTTTAAATGAAAGATGAGAAAACGCGAGGAAGCGTGTGAAATGAACGTGACGAGAAAAAAAGAACAAGGAGAGAGAAAGAGAGATATGAAAAGCCAGTGTGTGGGCGATCGATTGGAATAATTAACGCTCGGGTAGGGTAGACTGACGGCGCCAGACGCCGATTCCATTAGTAGCAGACTTGACCTTTATAAATACTTAACCGGCATTGCTCTCTTTGACTGATTAATTATCAAACCCGAGCCTGACGGATCATTGTTGTTTTTTGTTTTCCAACTTGTCATCAGAATCGTTGTTCGCATTGTTTTCCTTTCTTGCATAATATTGTGAGAAAAAAAGAAAAAGAGGCAGAGAGAGAGAGAGAGAGAGAGATAAAACTGTCCAACTGCTAATATTTTTCGGCGAATGCTAAGTAATCTTACTTGTTATAGACTGTTCATATGACTCTCCCTTTTCCCATGATGAATGGATTGGATGGTACTATTTTGCTTCGATTTTATGCGACTTTGATGTTGACTATAAAAGAAGTGTGTCCCGTATAGACCGAGATAAAAAAAACAGAAGAGAGAGAAAGAGAGAGACAGACAGAGAGCGATAGTGGAGACCTTCTAAACAAATCTAATGAAATATATTTTCACTTTGCACGAGCGTGATTAATCAGTGTCAAACCAACTTCTAATTTTCTTGACAAACTTAAGTAGTCGAATCATTTTTAGGAGAAAGACGGATGATAGGCGTGCGAATTATTTCATTCAGCGTGCGTGCGACAAAACAACATTACGAGCAATATAGGCAATTACTTATAAAGTTTTGGGGAAACTTCTCATCTTCTTTCTTCGACTACGAACGCCAGAACCAATTAATTAACCAATTAAGCTCGAGTCTTCTTTCTTTTAGTCAGCGGGGAGTGGAATTTTCAGCTGTGAATGCTAATCCAGCTGGTAGCTTAATTGGAAGGACGTACCAGTTGACTAATAACAGCTGGCTTCTGGAGAATGCTTCGAGCGTATCATCAAGACGACATTTACGCGAGTTTCTTAAAAACTTTGGAAATGTTCGTCGGTCGCTGCAAGCGACAGCACACGCACTGGTCTGACTAAAGTCGGATGTATTCCACTGGGAATGAAACGTCATGCAAATTCTGCTTTCTCTCTCTCTCTCTCTCTCTGTCTCTTGGCTCACTTTGATTTAATACGCATCGAAATTCATTGACCCTAACTCGTTGACATAAAATTGACAAATGAACGTATAATGCCGCATGTTGTGTATAGCTTACAACGATCAAACATGACATTTGACCATTATCGAAGTTTGCACGCTACTTCTCAATTTCGAGTTCAAAGGTGCAGTTATCCCTATGTCCAGCATTTACAGCAAATCGCGTCGCTCCATTTGGCTTATCCTCTGGGCTATCTGGATTAACGGGTACCTACCCTATGAGCTTAATACTATGAGCTATCTAGTGGGTCGGAACAAAAACGCTGCCATTGGAATTTCTCATATTGATGGGGAATTTGGAATTGCGTTGAAATTGAGTTTATCTCGAATGGACTTTTAAATGAATTTTTCATAGTTTAATATGCAGTGCAGAAAATGTCCGTCTTCAGAGATATATCAAGATGGAGATCAGCTTCAATTCTTCCAAAAGAATTCCTAACTTTTTTACAGCGAAGGTAAATGACGGCTCAGAGGATTTCCAAGAAATATAAGTAAATTTCCCAAGGTAGCTCGAGGAAAGCGGTTATCCTCGTACTTGATAAAAATAATAATCGAGCCGTAAATTTCTATTTCTCGTGGCGAAGGTATGTTTTAACAAACGCCTGGGTCATTTATCAAGTCGTTTTTCATTAATTCATCTGCGCATAACCTCGTAAAAGATACGACGTAAGCTAATAAATAAACTAAATAACTTTCTTTTTTACAATCTGTCCCTGCTCACCTCGCGCTATGACATTTATTGCAAGGAACGAGAAAAAGTGGCACGCGTTTGATAAACAACCAAAGCAAACACACGCATGTCCTCGGATTTAAGCTGTACATATGTCATTTCTTTTTTTTCCGAGATACAACGTATTCGATTATTTTGTTTCAATTTGCCTAACGTATTCACGTTTTCAGGCCAAGCATATGTCAGGTTATGAAAAAATCATTTAAGCAATTGCATTAAACATTTATTCTGTGTACGCACACATCTTATACACGCATACACACGCAGATGAAAAGAGAACTCGAAGACAATGCTATCTATCGCGCATAAAAATTCCAAAAATAAACCACATGTTCTCCCCTCTACTGTCAAGCTCGCTGTTTATGGATGAGCCTGAGTAGGATATCGAAGACAAACAACTTCGTTCGGTGAGGATTGAAACGCTCAACATTCAATGTAAAATACATTACGATCTGCGTGAGTGTTAAAAAAAAACTCCGTATTCAGAAGAAACATTCAAACGGACGTTTGGCATTCGACTCGTTGCTAGATAGCCACTAAACGGATATAAGAGGGCTAAGCATATATATATATATATATGGGTCAAAATTATAGTTCATCGAAAAACCGTGCGCACGGGGTCCTCCGATTTTATTGAAAATTAGTACACGTATTCTACATAAGAAAAAAAGAAACTGCCCAAAATTTCAGCCCCCTAGATAAAAAATTAGGCCCACAGGACTGTTTCAAAGATCAAAAAATCGCCTTTTTTAAGCGTTTTTCGACCTATTTTCAGTTGCTTCTCAAATCTCGAGTTTTAAAGCTACTTGAACAAGCAGGGGCTCATTTTCTTTGTCTTCTCAAGAGCTTTATAGCGCCGTAATATAAAATATAGGTTCGTGTAATAATAAGAATCCTAGAGACCCAAAAGTGCAGAGTGATTTTTACGATTTTTGCCTATGTTCAAGGGCCGTAAGACAGTGAATTTTCAATATTTACAATTTTTGAAGGACGGCATTGGATAGCTCTTGAAAAGACAAAGAAAATGAGACCCAGCCCATTTCTGTAGATTCAAAAGTGACGGAGATATGCTACTTTAAAAATAGCTATTTTCGTGAAAATCGCGTTTTTTGCTGATTTTGACCTAGCTGGAAAAAAATCTGCCTGTTTCGATTTGTCTCAAAATTTCAGAGGATGTTCTTCAAGTGTTCCTCAACAGAGTGCAATAATTTTTTTTCTGTATATCGGCTGATTTGTGTGCTTTTTCAGCTATGAAATATGCGAGTTTTCAGATTTTTCGTACGAGAACGATCAATATCTATTCATCGGTTTCTCTATCTTCTAAGTTTCATAAACGTAATTTTCAGCAAACAGTCATAATTGTATACTCCAAAGATTAATTGAAAATCATAAACTATATTTACATACTTACTGTGCATAATTATTTGGGTTAGTTGCGTAGGTTTCGACAGGAACTTTACGAAGTATTACTCAAAGCTACACATTCAAGTGTTGATGTATTTCAATATAATTCAAGGGATATAATTAATCTTTCTACAACAATTGAAATAAAAAGAAATCGAATTCTTATCAGTACAGCAATAGAAATATGACTAGTCGAATATATTCACAATAAATGATTCTTGGTCGGAAGAATAAAATTTCACTTTCATAGTTTTTTGATCAATTGGTTCAAAAAAGTGATATTGTCTGGTATCCTTAATAGTTTTTGCTGATGAAAACCTCTTAGCGAGTGATTTTCCTCTTGCCTCAACTGCACTATCATCAACATACAATATTCTGTAAAGAAAGTGTACATATATAATTTGTTTGACTAAATTTTCGGCAAACTTCTATCATATTAACTTACTTTATCTTCGATTCTTTAGTGGACAAATAATCGTGCATTTGCTTTGCATTCAAAATTTGAACTCCTTGCTTCGATGCTTTTCTTGCAATGCGCTTTACCACAGCCCCTATACCATCACATGCACTTTTACCATGAGATGTAGCGAAAAAATTGTAGGAAACTATTTTCAGTCCAAAGTCTTTTTCATGATAGCACAAATTCCCAAAATGATTTCTGAAAATGATATAGAATATCAATTCTATTAAGTCTTTTCTTTGAAAGAATACATTTTTTTGATAGGAGTATAGCAACACACAAATAAAAAAAATTTTTACTATTAATTTACAACAAAATACATATATTTAAATATATTTATTTTATAAGTATTTTGTTGTAAATTAATAGTAAAAATTTTTTTTATTTGTGTGTTGCTATACTCCTATCAAAAAAATGTATTCTTTCAAAGAAAAGACTTAATAGAATTGATATTCTATATCATTTTCAGAAATCATTTTGGGAATTTGTGCTATCATGAAAAAGACTTTGGACTGAAAATAGTTTCCTACAATTTTTTCGCTACATCTCATGGTAAAAGTGCATGTGATGGTATAGGGGCTGTGGTAAAGCGCATTGCAAGAAAAGCATCGAAGCAAGGAGTTCAAATTTTGAATGCAAAGCAAATGCACGATTATTTGTCCACTAAAGAATCGAAGATAAAGTAAGTTAATATGATAGAAGTTTGCCGAAAATTTAGTCAAACAAATTATATATGTACACTTTCTTTACAGAATATTGTATGTTGATGATAGTGCAGTTGAGGCAAGAGGAAAATCACTCGCTAAGAGGTTTTCATCAGCAAAAACTGTTAAGGATACCAGACAATATCACTTTTTTGAACCAATTGATCAAAAAACTATGAAAGTGAAATTTTATTCTTCCGACCAAGAATCATTTATTGTGAATATATTCGACTAGTCATATTTCTATTGCTGTACTGATAAGAATTCGATTTCTTTTTATTTCAATTGTTGTAGAAAGATTAATTATATCCCTTGAATTATATTGAAATACATCAACACTTGAATGTGTAGCTTTGAGTAATACTTCGTAAAGTTCCTGTCGAAACCTACGCAACTAACCCAAATAATTATGCACAGTAAGTATGTAAATATAGTTTATGATTTTCAATTAATCTTTGGAGTATACAATTATGACTGTTTGCTGAAAATTACGTTTATGAAACTTAGAAGATAGAGAAACCGATGAATAGATATTGATCGTTCTCGTACGAAAAATCTGAAAACTCGCATATTTCATAGCTGAAAAAGCACACAAATCAGCCGATATACAGAAAAAAAATTATTGCACTCTGTTGAGGAACACTTGAAGAACATCCTCTGAAATTTTGAGACAAATCGAAACAGGCAGATTTTTTTCCAGCTAGGTCAAAATCAGCAAAAAACGCGATTTTCACGAAAATAGCTATTTTTAAAGTAGCATATCTCCGTCACTTTTGAATCTACAGAAATGGGCTGGGTCTCATTTTCTTTGTCTTTTCAAGAGCTATCCAATGCCGTACTTCAAAAATTGTAAATATTGAAAATTCACTGTCTTACGGCCCTTGAACATAGGCAAAAATCGTAAAAATCACTCTGCACTTTTGGGTCTCTAGGATTCTTATTATTACACGAACCTATATTTTATATTACGGCGCTATAAAGCTCTTGAGAAGACAAAGAAAATGAGCCCCTGCTTGTTCAAGTAGCTTTAAAACTCGAGATTTGAGAAGCAACTGAAAATAGGTCGAAAAACGCTTAAAAAAGGCGATTTTTTGATCTTTGAAACAGTCCTGTGGGCCTAATTTTTTATCTAGGGGGCTGAAATTTTGGGCAGTTTCTTTTTTTCTTATGTAGAATACGTGTACTAATTTTCAATAAAATCGGAGGACCCCGTGCGCACGGTTTTTCGATGAACTATAATTTTGACCCATATATATATATATATATATATATATGTATATATATATATATTCCATCTAAATCGGAGTCGAGCCTCAGTTATCAGACATACAACAATTAATCATTATATCTTTAAAGGGTAAAGATATCTTGGATTGACTACCTATACTTACTTTAACAATACGTTTATTGATATCACGCTTAGTCAAGAAATTCAAACGGAGTTTTCCAGTCATAATTACGCTACAAGACTACACAAGCACACTCGGAGATTGGCCTTCTACGCTCTCCTCGAAGATCATTGCGTCCTGATACGTAGTATAATACTAAGCCGTGTGAATGAAAAGTACCACTCTTAATTTCTCCAAGCGACATTCTTGATTTTAGTTAACCTGTTATCAACAAATTATCTCGACCGGCCGCAGTTTCTTAATTGTCTATATAATTCTCACACAATAACATTTTTATAAAAAGGTACACTACGCTTCACTAATTTAATAATATTTATAACCTTCATGTAATTAAAAGATATTTAGTTATTTTCTGCACAGTAAATATCCTAATTATTTAGGATTTCCTTTGAAGCTTGTGCAGTGATGTTGGTAATTTAGTTTGATAATTTATATAATCAATTTGTTTTAACTTTATAACATTAAACAACAAGATAGCCCATCACACATCAAGGCCTACGTCATTAACTACTAAATAGAGCTAAATTCCACTTTGGCACCAATAATATTTCATAAATAAAAATTTCTATCAGCATTCTTCTATTTCTACTAACGTACCACAGTAATAATTTCTATCGTCATCTATAAGAATATGTCTTATACACACATTTTTCAAAAGGTTGAAAATCCATGTATAGCACTTGACATTATTAAGATAAAGAGAATAAATCACCTGGGATAGTTTACCGACAAGACACAATACTGTCAACGGATAGGAATATAATTGACACTCACCTTCTCGTACATCTTATGCGTTTCATTGAAGGCAAGATAGTTGGATCTGAGCCAGGTTGACGCGAGATTTTTAGCTAAATCCATGGCGGGCTGATACTTTGTTTGCCTCAAACCTTGTACGACAATTGATTGCAGAGGTGCCCAAGCGTTCGGCAAATCCCATTGTTGGCCACTGTCGTCCAACGACGTCGGCACGCCACCTGCAAGAATTAGCCACTTTCAGATTTCCATTTACTCATATATTATTCAAACAGTCAACGCGTTCGACTAACTTTTTAAATGCATCAATTTCGAGTTACAAACGTTAAACTGTTTTTTTTTTTTTGGCGTAAATTCTAGTCTTTTGTTGTAGAAGAATAGAAGAATGATGGGGAAATATTGATGATCAAAATAAATCAAACATGATCAAATAAGTCCAAAAATACTTTATCTTGTTACACATTTTCAACTGAGTTTATTCAATTCAGTGATTCTATTCCTAATCTATATATAACTAGGTTAATGGATAGAATAACGTTTAAGAAATGGAGTTGCTTCGAATGTTTAACAAACCATGAAAAGCAAATCCAAATAAGAGCAGTAAAAAGCCAGAGTAAAGATTGACGTTTACCAAGGCGATCTTTGCATATTGGCGAAGCAGGCGCCAGCTAGTGTGTGTCTCTCAGTGTGTGCAGTCGAGAGTGGGGGGACTGAGTTGCGGTAGTGGCGTTGAAAACAGAAGCTTCATCAAAGCGAGCGTGACGCGCGTACGAAGTGCAAAGCTGCTCGAGGCCGAGATTTGCACGCCTTCTCTCGCTGCCTCACACATCGTGATCCCTTTGGCTGGTAAACACGCGCCGCTTCTTTTTTACTCCGCGCTGACCTTACTGCTTAGCCGTCAAAAAACAATTAAAAAAAAATGATTTTCATTTGATTCCGTGTGACTAAGTTTATCTGTATCTTGTGATCAGAACGAAACGCCGTTAAAAGCGACAATTTTGCGGATATAAATAAATGTGCCGGTTCAACGCGCCAAATACTTTATCTGATTTGAAAGGTTTGCGCCGCGACGAGTAGCCAATTTATCTCAAGAATGGTCAGTCGTTTGCACTGGCGCGCCGTCGCTAAGGTGCGCGTTAAAGCCGGCCCCGCTTTCTGTGGACAATGGCTGTGCTTGACATTGTATGGACTCTTTTTTTTTGTTTTCCGTCCTTTTCACATCTTGCACCACACACTAAAACACACGAGTTGTGATGTTAGTGGTTATTTTGCTTGCAAGACAATGCTCAGACAATGCTTTGCTTCAGACTCGAAAAAACTCAATCCAATTAAGGGCAGGCCCTCTGTCTTTTGAACTTTTCTTTTCACTCTGGTGTATAATAATTATACTCAACTACGTGTTCATTTTTGGTTCATTTCTGCGAGATGAGACTGTATTTGCAGGAATCATATTTCGAGCAAAAACGTAGGTCTTTCATAAGGGACTAGATTATTTTTAGTCACGAATTTTCATTTATATGTAATATGTATGTACAGACACACACACACAAACACACACACGCACGCGCGCGCACACACACACACACACACACATTTATATCCTATATTTATATAGGTATATTAAAAATTATACGACTTTACTCCTCCACCTTTATAGGATAAATATAACAAATTTAATACATGATAATGAATAATGTCAAAATTGTTTGCAATGAAATATTATTACTAAATTTATGTATAATTTACAAATGAATATTATAAATATATATGTATGTGTTGCAATGTACCGAAACCTCATACTGTATTTTTGAAAGATAAGTGAAAACTCGTATACTAAATCAGACGAGGAATTTTCTTCTTTTGTGAATAGCACATGTTTATTTTTAATGACATTTAAACAACATCAGTTAAGGAATTTATACCACTGATAATTTTGCATCGAATTATTACTGGAGCTTCATTAAAAATATTTCACCGTAAAAATGTTTGTACCTCGAGGGCAAAACGATGAAATTAAAAGAAAAAATCGAAGTATCTTTCAATTTCCATTCGAGTGAATAGTAGTTAACAGCTGGATTAACGTAACGAAAAACAAAGGAAAAAAAGTAAAGCCGAGTCATAAGTGCATTTGAAATATGTTACTGAATAAAGGTATACGCAGGGCAAGTTTTCATAAATTTTGGAGTTGCCAGGTAGACTCGGGATTGTTAGTTACAAAGACAAAAGCTTTGACGTTATGGAAACGTCTCTAGTACTTGATTTATTATTTCATAAAAGAATTATTTTTTTCATTTAGAAATACAATAACTCTGATCGGATTAAAAAAGAATTTTACATAAAAATTAAATTTTTCTTTTATACATATTGTAGAGCATTTACGCGTTCGCTAACGATTTCAAAAGAAGCCTAGTCGTTTGAATGCTCTTGCTGGAATTTATTAGAGAACTGTTTGGCAAGCTTTATTTGAAATGCTCTATTTTACGAATGAAAAACATAAAATAAAACTAGTTTTCCATCGTTTATAACAAATTAATCGCAGTCGTGTATGGCATATCTTTCAAAATTCAAGCAAATGGTTGTTTATACAAAATGTTTTGCGCGTACTTGAAGCCGTTGCTTAAATAATACAAATTAGAACAAAAGAGAATAGTCAAAACCAGAGGCTTTAACGGCGCGGCTCAATGTCCGCGCGCGGGCACGCAATAGCAGTCATAGCATTGTCGCGTATGTCATAATACGTGGGTTGCCAGCATCGGGGACAAAAGCTAGGCGCGAAGAGGTATTTTCAAAGAGAGCTTGCATGCGGGACACGCGAATGCATATTTCAATGCAACTCACTTTGAACGTGCATTCCCTCTCTGCCGGCACGGTATCGAGAAATGGAAATTCTCGCGCAAAGTTGTCTTTATTGACATATTTTTTGCTTTTAACGCCTTTGATTATCATCCGTGGCAATAATATCCATTTATGGAATTATACACGCGTTATTTCAGCAAGCCGACTACGAGTGGAATGCTTTTTATCCGAGATAATAAGTTTGTTTAAATTTAATTAATCGATACTCGAGGCTCGTGCCGAGCGTTTACCGGCCTTTTAATGGGAGCTTATATAATGTCACTCAAGCTAACGCGATTAATTAGCCCTCGAGAGCAGTCCATTAAACTTATGCACGAGGCCACAAGGAAATTTGCGTAGCTATGAATTGCACATCTCGTCTAATTGCTCCTAAGTGGACTGTCTTTCTCTCTCTGTCACTTTCGCGTTCCTCGTTTTGAGAGTCATTGAATTATCTAACAGTGTTATGGAAATTTGCAGCATAATCGAGTTTGTTGAATGCAGTATCAGCTTGTTACAACAAACAATTATTTTGTAGCTTATAGCATAAAGCAAAATTCAAAAGTAACAGTTTTTAACTTTGTTTAAACGGAAGCAAAGGGAAGTTCAATATTGATGGCGAAATATTCGAAACATTCATGTATTTTACGAGATTGAATACGTTGCAATGCGCTGGGTTTTCCATTCTCTTTCTTCTCTACCTCTTCTTTTTCTCTCTCTCTCTCTTCTTCTTCTCTTTGACTTTCCCGTGTGACACTTTAGGGAGATCGCGTTGAAAAGCAAACAATACTTGAAGAGCAAAGTCGTACGTGACTTGTGTCGATGTACTTTGGACGAGAATGGAAAGGACGCGTTCGACTCCTTACTCCGGAGAGATCTTTTTCTGTGACTCGGTCTTCAGAGAGTAGGGGTTTTTTCTCCATAGCTATAATATTTTCGAATTTCCTTATGTTCAAAAAAAAATTTATAGGCGTGAGGAATCAATAAAGTCAATTTGAAATTATTATTCGAATTGGTCTGCGGTCGTATCGATTGCAACAAAGGCATTTCGCAAACGTATTTCAGTCGGAGATGTCTGCTCGAGTCGAATATCTTTCAATTTACTTGAAATCGAAATTCGAGAGAGCAAGAGCTAAATGAAAAATCTGCATTAGCTGCGCGGCATTTACTGCCTGCGTGGCATCGGCTGTTTGATTAAAAAAATCAAGCTTACTGGGCAACTCTGATGGATATCGTCGATAAAACAGGGTGAATCCGAGCATTTAAAATGCTTTATTTCCGAGAGAGACAAAGAAACGAAAAAATGTATATAGAACCGTAAAAGAGCGATGATACGTATATCACGCGCAAGCAGATCTGTGATATTTTCGCTCGTAAAAAAAAGGTACGAAGATTGTCGAACTTGGTACGACTTCGTCTTATATTCTTTAGATGGCCGATAAAATGCAAGCGATACTCCGGCCTTTCTGCTTGATACACAGCAGCTGCTGTTCATCGGCGAATCCGAAAGACACGCGTAAGCTCGTAAATCAGTGTTGCGAGTGACTAATAAATTCGTCCAGGTAGAAAAGTCAACTAAAAGCTTTTGCAAGTGTGCAACTGATTTATCGTCTTTATTGCTGGTTCAATCGGAGACTCGACTGCATTGGTATCCGTGCCATTCGATGCTTGCCGTTGTCGTTGGCAATTCATTTACAAAGGGGGCGTAGACAGTGAATGGGCAATGAATCTCGCCCAATTAACGCGGTCGAGGTGTAACTAATGTAAGTATTGTTATTCATGCTTCTTTGCGCAGCGAGAATGAAAGCTCTGGAATTGGATTTCGATTGTTAAGCTATATACAAGGCACATTCAACGAATCCTAATGTCTTGTGCGTGTAGCTCGATAACTTGATTTATCGAATCTCTTTTCCCTTCCGACCTTTTTCGGCGCGGTGCCAGCCACTCCTTTAGAATAACCAAATTCCTGTGAGCAGAGTCAGGCAGTCGTGCTTCGAGTAATAAGAGCGCGCATATATGGGTAATAGGGATACCGGAGCTTGAGAGATAAAGTGATCGGTCGATATCAAATCGGATAAGAGAGTCAGGCAAGGAAGGAAGGAAGGAAGGAAGGAAGGAAGGAAAGAAGGCAGACAGGCGGCAACAAGGATCTGTGTGTACACTCACCGGCGAATTCTGTGATACCGTTGGCACGCAAGTAGCTGACTGTCCGTTGTCCGTAAATTGGCGCCAGACGCCAGTTATAGCTCATCGTGTAGAGTGGTGTCAGGTTGGTTGGATAGAAAAGGGCGCGTGGACGTTGGTGACGTATGTCATGATCGTACCACGTGCCTTCAAGCTCGTTCCACAATATTGCCTCGATGCCCTTGCGATATTCCCTCGCTATGGACGTGTAGTATTGCGATTTCTGTAATCCAGTCAACGACGTCTCGCCTTTTCATTCGTCAAAACACTTTTTCTCCTCCACCTATTCGTTATTTGTTATAGTACTCTACATCACAACTTTCGGCGAGCGTCTGTTCAAAGCATCGCCGGCAGCCTTAAAGCAATCAACGAGCCTCAAATTACCAGACAAAAGTGTCTGTTACGCGAGAGAGAAATCAAGAAATTTGCGGTCAATGGCATCCATCCGAAAAAGAGATTGTCTATGAATATTCAAGTAAGCATTGATTTCATTTTGTGCGAACTATTTGAATTGCGTAGCGAAACTGAAAACTTTATCACTCCTGTCGCGCGGATAAGCTTCGAAGTGCTTTTCAGTACCGAAGGCTTCTCGGCGTGAATCGAATCAGTTCCCACTCGGGGATCAAGTGAGAGCCATGGACTGCAATATCCAGTACAAATAGTCAAGCGAGCGAGTGGGAATTAATCATCAGGCGTGCTGAAAAATGCGTCTGGCGCGCAATCCCGACAAGAGTGATACGCGATTGGAAAGTAATGGGGTTACAGGACGATAAATCGTCGCTCTCGGCGAAAGTGAAAGTCGCTCTCAAGGGGGTAGCGGCGACGCAGCCGACTAATTGCGGCCAACCGAGAAGAGTAGCTTGCCAGAACAAGGCGGAGAACGACAGGGGGAGCGGGGAACAAATCTCCGTTGCACTCCATACGGCGAGAAAAAGAGACAGAGAGAGAGAGGAAAAGAGAAAGAGAGAGAAATAATGGAACGGGGGCGAGAGACAAAGATTTACGAGGGCGCCCTGCGCGATGTGTCTTTACACGCGCGAATCCATTGCTCGGAATGGAAGAGGACTTTTTTTCTTATTAAAGACTGCCGGCCTCTCGCCAAATTGCTCCATTCTGGTCCTTTGTCTGGCGCGAACGTATTCACTCTCACACCGCTATTGCATTTTTTCTCTCGCTGCTTTTTGCCTCGTTTCGTTATGATAAAGGGCTCTTTTTCACAGTGAAAGGTCGACTTTAATTACTCTTATTATTGTATAAGTGCTATAGGCACCAATGTAGGAAGAAAAACCGTCGTATACAAATGACTTGACGTAAGATTGAAATGTACATTGATAACTATTGTTTATCACCGGGAACAGCGCTCATTATCTTGCGACCAATCATTATCCAACAACCAACTCGAGAGTTACCGTGTCAACGAATGAGCTCTCTTTTTGATAAAATAAAATTACTGTACGTATGAGGAATTCTGAGCTTAAAATTGTAACACCGCTTGAAAAATACAACTCAAGCTACAACAGGAGCTCTGACAACTGCGGCGAGATCATTACTTAACTAATAGGTTTGGCATAGATAAATATGTTTACCAGATAGCAAACGTAATTCTCATTTTTTTCTTTTGTCGTCGGTCTTGGTGAATAGGAAATAGCGAGGAAATTGTCTACATCGTCGGAGAAAAAAGTTAAAAAAAAATAAATAAACAAGACAGCGTTTTTTTCCTCGACGAAAAACTTTTTCTGCCAGCGAGCGAAAGTCCCAGTCCATTTGTTTGGTGAATTATCTTGAAGCGAGATAGCAGCTCGAGATATAACCTTTTTGCGGCGATTTCACGCGACTGCTAAAATCGGAAGTGTCAGCTCTCGGGGTTTTTGGCGGTTGCCGTGGGCCAACATGACCGTACGAAATATTCCGGCTTTATCGCGAAAGCTTGCATTATTGACTTGACGCGCTTTCATGCCGAACCCGTACTTTCATGCGAGCGCGTCAAAGTTCGTGAAGGAAGGTGGAAAATTCAGCGCGTTTGCCGGAGAATATAATCAGGGTAAAGACGTGACGAAGGCGATCGATTGATGGCGTGCTAGGGAATCTCTGAATGAACTTGCCGATCGACACTATGATTCAATTGTTCGCGCTTGGCGTGAAAAAGGAAGAGAAAAAAAATTTCGCCCTCGTGATTGCTCGTGTCGAGCTTTCATCTTGTCATCTCAACCCAACCTTCTGATTTATCAGAGTTTGATTAATCGTTTAAATAGCAAGATGCGCGTATAATAGGGACAAATGACTCACGGCTATGTCGTTCTTCATGAGGAAGTATCGAGCCAGAATTCTTGCGTTTTTCTCGAGGAAGGCATTGAGATCGACTGGTATTATATCTTCGGTAGCGATGTCTCGGAGATCGAGCGATGGTTCGCCGTCCTTCGCGATGAACCAACGCGCCGAAAAGTCCCAACCAGTCTCCGCTCCTGCTTTGATGTTGTTGTAGAAAGCGCGCTTCTCTATCGGATCTGTTATATTGATCGCCAGCAAATAATCCTCTCTGTAACAGTGCCACGCTTATCTTATTTATCAATCGAGCTCGCTGCTCGCGTAAAATGCACGCGCGTCGTCATTGGAAGCTCTTGCGTCAAAGCATTTTCTCCTGCCTTAACATTTACGTCGGTGGGATAATGCAATTTATGTAACTTTGCCAGCGGTTGATTTAGTCCATTACCTAGCTCATCGATAATACACTGCCTGAGTGTGGTGGATAAAATCAATCGTCGATGAGCGGCAAATGTGTAATAGTTGTGAACTAAGAAGGGAAGCGCGCTGACCAGCGATACTCAAAGCTGTAGTATAATCTTGAGAAATTGTCTATTACAATCGAGTTAATTTTAGTACAAATGAGTTTTACGGCCTGATTTAACCGCGATAAATACACAGCAACCTGGTGCAAATTTAATGAATTTGATAAGTGTCAGTCCCACATCGAAGCGTAGAGAAACTAAGTGCTTTTACTTTTTTCAAACTTTCATATATGTAAAAAGTTTTTATTTAAAATATTTTAAATGTTTTCCACAACATCATTATTAACAAATTAAAGTTTTAATGGATTTCTTTTCTTCTCATTCAAGAAGAACATTTAAGATTGTTTCCGTAACCGTAAGCAAAGAAAAAAGTATGATTGAAAACTTTAATTGAGACTTGAGCTGAATGCAATCCAATGCTTTGGATATATATAAAAGTGCGCATTTTATGACTTTTCAACTTTTTACTCTGAAGCTAGTTTAGTGCTCGTTGCGCGGTTGCCTGCCGCAACTTTTAAAAGCATCAGGCATTCAGCGGAGAAAACTTTGATAAAGCTCCGGACGTGTTTCTTTTTTTCAAGGCTAGCTGAAAATACTAGTATGCTTGTGAAAATTGAGCGATGCGAAATTGCACGGAAACCGTTGTGAGCGCAAGTGCGAAGTGGTCGCGTAACGATGCAAAGTCGACGGAGCTGACGCAAACTTTGGAAACAGCAAAAAGACCATGGGAGTTACCTGTAACTCTCGGGACGTGGACCTTCGCTGTTGACGACGTAACGAGCCATCTTGTACTCGCGACCGTTCTTCTGAACTTTGATGGATCTGTGGCGCTGCCAGAAGTCGAACTCTTTCTCTAGAGTCTCCAAGTGTCGATCCACAAAGTCCCAGTCTTTGGTGAATTCGTAATACATGTCAACCTAACGCCCCCATTACGTAATTTATATGAGTCACGGCTACATTTCGAAAATGAATTTAGCGCGTCAACTCGACAAGTTATAAATACGTTTGCAATAAAGTGTCACATTACTTACCATAGGTATCAATAGCGGTGGTTGACTTCTCATGAGGTAATAAACTCGGCCGCCGTTGGGTATAAAACCGTAAGTGTTGACAATTGAAAGGAAATTCTCAATGATACCTCTAGTGGTGAGCCTCATATCGCTTAACAGTAAGCCCTCGAGCACCCAGTACGAGTCCCAGTAATAAAATTCTAAGAACAAAATAAAATTTTATTTTCCCACAAACGTGCGCAATTACTTAGCGCTTGTACGTCGCGAGCAAAATAAACGAAAGCTTGATTGAGCAAAGTTAAGTCAAATATTCGCATGAATGTTCGACACTAGCCAGTAGACGAAGCACGAGTTTAGTCAGACGTCGAGCCTTCGCAGCAGTAACGAGTCAACGCAAGGCATTAGCAGCGCTGGATCTGATTAGCCGTTAATGTTACCCCAAAGAGATTATAAATTGACGTGTTATCAAGATTGAAACCTTTGAAGCGTCCGCCAGGAATGATGAAGGTGTTGTTGACGTAAATTAAGCTGTGTCGCTTGGGATTGTCGCGGACGTTTGTGGTCATGCGTTTGGCCAGTCCCTTCCAGATCTCATTGAGGTCGGCCACCCACTCGCGGTATAGCGGATCCCTTACCCACTCCAACAACTCAGGCTTGGGATTCCAGTCTGGCAAGGTCGCATTTTCCAATTCGTTCATCGAGGAGAAGTTCTCTTTCACGAAGTTGCGTATCTGATCCTTGCTCGGCGCATTATTTGTCGCTTTCATCAACTTCTGAAAGCTGCACAAACGATCGACTTTTCTTGTAACGCTTAGTGTAATGCTTTGAGGGACAATCTTTTGAGGAATGTCTCCGATTAGACGAGAAAAGTATACGCGGAAAAAGTAAACGCGAAGATTTCGAGTTCTTTTCTGAAGCGGTACACCGATGTATCCGCAACAAACAACTTTTTCCAACGAAACTATTTAATCGAAACGAGAAAAACGATTTTGAATTGTTGAACAAGGCGATTTTTATTAAATTCGCGAGTCGTAATTTTTTTTTGCTTTCCATGAAAATATCATGCGAAAATTCACCGCAATTCACAAATGTCTCTAGTAAAAATGCTCAAATCTCACGATTATCGTTATTACTCCTTTCAAGTCAATTTTTAGCGCTTCCGCATTGAAGTCGCGACAATAAAAGTAAGCTATTATGATACTTGCAGAACAAGCAAGCAAGTAAGTTTTACGAGGCACGCGGGAAGAAGAAATGTGGATAACAAAGGAAAAATCGAGCGGAGTGCGAAAACGTGTCAGTCGTTGCCAGCATAAGAAGGGCGTCACGACGCTAGTGCAAAGTTGACACGAAAGAGGAGTTACTAAGGCGGACTCTTGTAATTCCACGACGCAGCGCGTGAGTTTGACGCATACCCTTTCTCTCTCTCTCTCTCTTTCTCTCGCTATCTTGCTTTCTACTTACTTAGCTAGCGTGACCTCCTCGTCGTTCTTCTGACTGTAATCGACAAAGGTCTTGCTGTCGGGTTCGATCTCTGCTAACTGCACCGTCTTCAACAGCTCGCCTTGGCAATAAATCGGACTGAAACAAAAAACCGAACATTAATCCCTGTTTGCTATGCTATATGGACTCAGCCAGATACCGATTCGAAAAGCGAGAAACAAGAAATTGCAACAGTTAGTTTGCTGTTTCTTGCAATAAGCTCTGCGTCTCTCGAACAGCAACGCCTCCAGTTGAAGTAAAACTTGCTTTACTGTTCATAAACGCGCAATTGATTCATAAAAACTACAATCATGTCGGCTGTACGTAATTTATTGTAAATTTTATAGGCCCTCTTTTCAGCTGTACTCCTCTTCTCATAATATCGTAGATAAATGAAAAACTTTCCTCGCAATAAAGCTGTTTTGAAATTCAAAACAACCTACTGTATACTTTTAGAAGCTTTCGAATAACTTACAATTTCTGCATATCGTTTGGGCGATTCTACAGATAATAAAAGAATGATATTTTTCATTGTAAAGTAGATAATATTTCTTGTTATGTGTGAAAGTTCAAATTCAAATCGTTATGTAAAAAATTTACATGACGACAAATACGATATGCATTAATTATAAAATCAATATAGAAGTTCACACTAATGGAACTTCTTTCAAGTTTCATTAGTTCATAAAGTTATCTATATTTACAAAATCTTTAAATACTATTGTATTTAAATTTAAAAATAGTAGCTTTGAATTCAAAGTTAAAACGTTTACTGAATAAAAATTAAAGATAATGAACGAGGGAAACTAAAACAGTCAAAGTTGGTCTAAAATAAAGCAATTCCATTGAACAGCACAAAGGGTCTTTTAAGGATGTAAGGGTATCAGATAAGTGGAATAGATTCAAGATAAAACGAGGAGAGAGAGAGAAGCCTCTAATACGTTGGTTAGCCAAGGGGAGAAGCCGAGCAGTCTGAATAACACCAATACAATGGACAGCAGATGACGTGTTTACAGAAACGTAAGACTGTTCTAACCATGCCATGGTACATTGCAAGTCTTTTAATCTTCCCAAAAAGACTCTATAAACAATACCTTGTCAGAAATATCTATCATTCAGGCTAATCTCCAAGTTCTTGAAATTCAAATAAAAGAATCGATAAATATGACGTTGATAAATAAAACAAATAAACATACCTCGAATCCATTCCAATTCCGATTTAATTTACAGCTTCAATTTCAATTAGCCTACTGGTGTTCTAATGCGATTGTGACCGCTATTATTGGAAACCACAGTAGATGGCTAATCCTGAAGAACGGTGTTCAATATCAAGAAGATATTATATATATTCAATACATGCCGCGAAGAACTTAAATTTGGAATGTGTAATGATTTGAAGAAATGAATGGTTTTTTTCAATATTTCGGTTCTTCACTCAACATAACGAGATCACATTGTAATAACTAAAATGATTAAAGAAAAGGTTCGTGACCAGCGTTCACCGTGCTTTACTGGAATAATCACATTGATAATTGAGAAATAGGATCATAATAACGGCATAACTTTACTGGAGCTTTCGTATAATTTATGCAGTTAATTCAAACAGCCCCTCGATTATATCATATTTTCATTCAACGACGTACAAGTTATTTCTAGCCGACTGCGCAGTGATTAATTTTTTCTTTCTAGTGATGCACCAGAAAGGCAAAGATGAGTAAGCTACCCGTTCGTTTATCAAAGAGATGAAGCTAGCTAACTTCACTTCCAAATGATATTTACACGTACAAAGCTGTTCCAATTAAGTGCTGAGATGAAGAAAAAGAGTCGAGGCATAGGACTGTTGAGCGCCGTGTACTGACTTGGCACATGGAAGAGTTCAGTTTTTGCTTGCCACTAGCTTACTCAAATAACATGAGTAGAGTAGTAGCTCCGAGATATTCTAAGTTGTTAATTATCGTAACATATTTTCTAATTTTCCACAGGCTGACGTTTTAGCGTATTTTTCCGCTACTGTTAATTAACTCTCATAAGCTTTGACAATCTTCTCATTACCTGTCCTTTGAAGCAATAAATTGATATCTTTCTCAAGATCTCTTTCAATGATTGTAAAGTATAAAGTTCAGATAAGATCAAATATCGCTCAAATATGCTATGTAATATTTAACGATTTAAATCACTTATACATAATTGATTGGAAGGATCTCTAATCACAGCGACAGTTTCACTCGATAAACAGCGAACTTTGTTTGGCGTGTCATTAGTTACTGGAAAGTTTAAATTGACGTACGTATACCGTATAGCAAGCTAAAGAGTTAATAAATCAACTGAGCATGTAGCTGTGAATCGGACAAAGCTGACAAGCTTGATAAAACGGCGAAATGGCAGCGGTTGGCAAAGTATCGAATTTTCTTTCGTGGCTCGATTGCACGGAATATATCCAAGCTTTTATTGCTTTTACTACACATTCACTCGGCCCTCCTCTTTTCATTGCTCGAAGTTCTTGGGCAACGACCAAGGGAGCAGTAAGCGTCTTAATTATGCGCAATCGGTTTCTGCCGACGAGACTTATGTAAGGACTACTGGGGCATGTTCAATTCAGCGAAAAAATTGAGCCTCTGCAAGCTCGTTCATTACCGCAATGTCGTCCCTTCCTTTTGTCGATATTTCAGATTTTCACGACTAACTGCAAGAATTCTAATTACCATTTATTTCTGTCATATCTTCTGAATTTCTCTCTTTTGCTCGCTTGGAGAGCTAAAAGTTCTCAAACTATAGATTTGACGTGAGATCGCGTGATAAAACTTATGTGATAATAGTTCCGCGCTAGTAAATAAAAAGTATACATTGAAGTGACCTGTCAATCATCGGGACAAGTTCAAACGAATTCTCATTTATAAGCCAATGAAAAGAAAATAGGTAGATGCGTTATCTAATCGCTGGATGGTTACGAATACCTTAGTGAATCAATGATTGCAAGGTTTCGATTGATGAGTTCAGATAATGCGGATTTTTTTCTGATTTCAAGATATATATTCAACATGGTAAAGTATAGACGGGAAGTAAGGTGTGTCTTGGGATAAGTGATGGATGAAGATGTTGCTTTCAGCAAATATACAATGGAGTGGTTATTTTTCGTTCTATTCGCACAAGTCAACAATGCCAAATTATAATCAATTATTTTATGTATACTGTTTTTAGGTAAGTTTAATAACTGCCATTATCGATCGGTTTCTAAGTAAGATTTAATACGAAACTTATCTATCGGCGATACTAGCCATCAAAAATTGACCGTAGCAGTAATTTTGGTGGAAGACGAAAGCAAAAGAATCCGGTAGTGAAGAACAAATTACTGGACTAGTGACCGGATTAACGCGTGATACAAGAAAAATGTGAAGCCTTGGTTTATCGGAAGCTCGTATCTACGACGGAAAGGCAGCGATAAAAGTCTCGGCTGACCTAGTAGCATTCGCGACAAGCTACCTACGATCAATTTATTTACTTTACTCACACGCACACACAGATTCTCCCGTGACATTCATGTTCATGACCTGAGTTCGCGTAATAACGCTAATAAAGTTAAGTACATTTCTCCGCGGTAAGATCCGAGTCGTTCGAGAGCTCAACTATTGCTTTATCGCGCACTCGCGGCTGACCGAGGCACCCGAGATTTGATGAACCTTCAAGTTTTCCGATTCACAGCTATCATAACTCGTCGGCGCACCAAAAGTTTACCCGCGCCAGCTCACCAAGTATTTCAGCGTATTTCAGCCCCCCCCCCCCTTCCGTCGCGTCGCGTTTTTATGTTGCACGGATGGATCATTATTAGGACACTACGCCAGATCACACGACTTTTACGACTGGCGGAAAATCATAATTCACTGCAACGCAGAACGCGGCTAAAATTCCGCAAGACATTATCGACAATATTGTTGCGTGAAAGGTAAAAGAAATACGCTATCGTACTGCACTGACGACAATAAAAATGCACCCTCGAAATATAAACGTAGTTTCGTTGTAATGAAATGAAAAATAAAAGTTCCAACCCGCGGTAAAGTAATCAACACATTTTCTTTTAGGCAATGCGCGTCTGGTTGACGCGGTTAAATAAAGAGATTTCGTGCCTTCTACACGGTGCACGTTACCAAGTTACATGCGTGCGAAATTATTGAAACATATTAGAGTGAAAACATTTTTCTGCGACTTTGAGATCTCTGTATAAATATTTTCGCTACGCTTTGCTCGGAATGAAAGCATAAGCCTACAGTTATTTTATTCTTATCAATGCGGAAAACGACCTGTTTACTAAATGGAATGAGCAAAAAGAATAGTGAATGTAAAATTAAAATTGCAGAAGAAACTTTGACGCGAATGAATGGATTAGTGAGAATCTTGAAATAAAAAATTACGCGTATTAAGTAGTAATTTGTTAATAGATAACATAGCTATGTTAATTAATCTTAATATAATGCAACTATAGGTATGTAGTTTTCAAGGAACCTCCAATCCTACATAAAAGAGTTTGCATACCCCCTGTAGATTTAGCATTGTATTGTTGGCACCTACAGAGTTGTCTGTTTATCAAATAAACAATAAAAAATATTGATTATGACGTTACCGTTCGACTCACCTATGACAGAGATCAAACGTTTCCTCGGAAGGCGCATTTTTGACGAAGAGCTTTCTTGTCGTCGGCTTCTTTGGGTAAGTGCTGACAGTGCTTACTGCAACTAGTAACAGTAACACCAACCGACATTTTTTCGACATGTCTGAGTAATCGCTGTATGTGTTACTTTTATGTGCAGCGTGTAAGCTGGGCAACAGCCGACTGACAGCAGCGAGCGCGTGCGAGTTTTAATACACACAGCAAGGAACAACAGAGAGAAAGAGATAAAGAGAGTATGAGAGTGAGTAGAGTCGATTGTGTCGTCTGGTTGGCGTTACTTGAACCAGACCGGACAGTGCTACGATCCACGTTTTATATATATACTCACTGATCTCCAGCTCACCTCTCGACTCCCGACTTATTTGACGTCAACTTTTTAATGACGTCACCCCGTTATTGTGTCAAAAACATGGCGCCGAAATTCATTGTTCAGTAAAATTCGAATGGCTGTTTAGTTCACTGCACAGATAAAAAGTAAGATTAATGGCCAAAATCGAAAAAATAGACTAGAAAAAAATGTCAGTTTAGGACGATATTTGTAAATGCAGATATTTGATCGGCGTACATTCTTGTCCTCTCACATTCTTATGCACGTAGGATCTTGGAAGGTTTAAAAAAAGTTTGTTTCCCGATTTGAGCCCTTCGTTACCTGATACAATTCGCACATCTAAAATTGGCCAAGGATGAATTAACAAGGTTTTTAGATTACTGTCACGCAAATACGTTTAATTGCAAACATTTTTATCGGTGATTTAACATTTCTCTTATAGAAAAAAACCTTGAGTCTCGAGTTATCTGCCAACTCATACTACGAATACCGTGGATACACCACTAATTGTTTAATCTACATTCATTAGTCCAAATATTTATAAAACGCACGATAAATATTTGATAATGCAGTCCACATGCATTATCAAATATCTACTGGACACTTCAGTTGAACTCATTTGCAGCATGCTAATAATATATAAATGAATATAATTTCGCGGAGAAACCATGACGAGCTTTGAGGTGCTGGTCTCGTTTAACAATAGTCAACGTTCAAAGCTTCCGCCTTCAATGCGACACATCTAAAGACTGTGGATGACCGTTGTTAAATTGACAATGTCGACCGAGACAGCTTTATTAATATCGCGTACCGTCTTGTTTGCCGTGGAAATTTCGACTCGCATTCAGTGATTATGTTGCCAAGTGAATGGCATTTCCTCTTGGAGATTGCATAATTATCTGTATTAAATTTGCCTTTGGCTATTTGTTGTACAGTTTCGCTCCAAATACGTGATTTTGTAGTTCCGCGATAATGAGCTACAGACCGGCTAAGTGATTTATGAAAAAAACTTTTGAATTGCGCTATAAAACTTGTGCAAAATTATGGCTTCTTTCTCGCGATAACAATATGCCTGTATCTCATGATCATGTTTTCATAATCAATCGATTAAAAAATACAAAATACTACGTAACGGGCCGACATATTATTGCTCGCAATATAACTCGCATCGTATTTTATTGACACTCAAATATTTTGATTTATCAAGATGATCTCTGTTCGTAAAACAATGTACGTAGCTAGCGATGCGATCGTAGTACTTTTCCTAAATTTCGAACTTCCCGATAGGCCGCCTCAATTATACTGCTCACTTTCGTGTCCCCGTAAACTTTTCCTTTTAGCGCCGCTCAGTATTGAATTCGCTCTCACTTTTTGAAATTATTTCCGAGTGCCAAACGCATACGTTTACCATTTTCTACTTTTATAGCATGCAAACTGTTTGTTAGCTCTGAAAATAAACTTTTCCATGAATTGCTGTTTTCATTACTGTTGGATTAATCGTATATTATTAATCAAACAAACGCTCTCGTTCTTTCTGGGACAAGTGCTGCGTTGCACTCGTTGACTGCAATGAATCTTAAAACGTATGCATTTACGTCAAAAGCTAACTTCGTAAAAGTAAAAATAAATATGTCACAAAGGGAAGGATAAAACCTTTCTGCGCCACTGCGGACGACGAGCATTTAATTAGAAGACGATTTTCTCATGGAAAAACGAATCAAGAGACTCAAAGTCCTTTTCTAATCTTGGTAATTTCTTTTTTCTTTGTTCCCTCATTCCCACTGCACAGTCTTGCAAAGAAGCTTTAACTCATTAGTATACGGTTCGCAGAAATGATGGCTTAAATTAGCTGCTGCCTTTCACACTAACTTTGACTAATTCAATTAATCCCTTTTAGATTAGTTACATATCAAGTTGATATAGACTATACCTGATTAATGAGATATTCATACAATATATTGTAATGAAAATTCCAACCAATTAGTGCTCAGCTAATTATACTGAAGATGCATTCATTGTAATTCAACTACATCTTGGTGATTTCAACAACTTATTTCTTCATATAAAGTGCCTATAGTAATTTAAAATAAAAGCTCACTGTTTCTTCTTTGAAGAAAACATCAAGTTGCATTGATTCATAGTTTACTCATCTACAGTCGTCTTATTGATATTTGATCAACGAAAGACTTATGAAGGGCACGATGTTTATTAAAGTTAAAATTCAAAATAACAATTTTAATCCACTATTTTAGCTGGCTTTTTGAAAGACGTATATTAATCTCGAATTCACAATACTCTCAAAGTTTTCGTATACTAATAGCTCGAAGACTGATATGTCAATATTTACGCAGCTGCATCACTCAATGACCTTATAAATATTAGATGAAAACACGTTTAGATACTTATTGTTATTTGGAACATTTAACAAAAATTTTAATTATTCGTAAAATTTACAATTACAATTCGATCAAGATGACGACATCGATGATTAATGGATGGCAGTTTTCTCCCTCCCTCTTTCCCCCTTCTATCTCTCTTTCTCTCTCTCTCTCTTTCGCGTCACATAACATTCAGGTCGCAGTCACTTTATTTCCTATTGTCGTCGGTACATATAAGAGTAACCCTCTTCGTTGATTTCTTGCTTTTTGTTCATGTTTTGTTTGCTCATGAAATACCGAGGCATTTGCTTGTTCATGGTTTACGGCTAAGCGTCAAATAACGATGCATTGCGTACTCAAGTCCTATCGACAGCAACCAAAAAGAAACAGGTGTACAAAAAATATGAACACGGTGATATTAATGGAAGAAGCCACTTGGCAGGTATTATGGTCAGGCTGCGCTACTCTCAGGTTTAGAAATTGTCTTGCGTTGGATGGCTCTATGATACACTGTACGAGATAACCTTCTGTTCGTCGATACATGCATAGATCCATAGATCCACCGACGCTTGTTCTTTATAACAAGATTGACGTTTTTCTTTCATCAAAAAAAGGATAGACTAAAAAACGGAATGATAGCTTCTGCAAAGGAATTGATGATCAACGTTGGAAAGACGTAAAGTCGATTAGTGTGTTATTTAATGTTTACAATTCGACCACGAGTTAACGTACGCGCAACTATTTCAATTAGAATTCAACGGAACAAAGTATTTCACGAGTTATACAGCACTCAATTTTAGATCAAACTGTAAATTAGCAACTATTTCCATACTCTCGCTTTGATGCAGTTACCACAATGTTATTGCGGCTATCCCATGTGAAGAACGTACGTAGGTCTCTAAACAATTACCTGCATCTATACCGCATGATCAGGCGAACCTAGACTACGTGGCAACATTCGAAATTATGCTCCGTCATATTTGCACTTGATTAGACGGTATTTACTCTCAGTTTATTTGCACATTAGACAGGATTTCAACGCATGAGGTAATACGTTATAATTTTTACTTCTGCAATACATTTCATATGTTTCTTCAGCAGACTAGCTTTCACATTAAAATAATTTTAAAGGGCAAAAGTTGAGCAGAGTTCTTTTATAACTTGAAATTTATTTGAAAGTATCAGTTTCAACTTTAGGCTATGTATTTGAAAAATGCTGATGAGATATTATCCGTCGTTTGAAAGCATTTTATCTGTATTATGACTAATGTTTCGCACTTTATGACTTCATTCGAAAATGTCTGTCGCACATTGCGATAAAAACTTATGTACTCCAATGCACACTCATTGTTATTGACGAGCCGAAAAAAACGCAAATTATCGTCAAACTAATAAAAAAAGCGGATAACAAGGCTGGAGGAAAAGCACAAGGAAAATAACCCACGTCGAGTGAATTAAACGAAGAGCATTTCAAATTTATAGTGACTGAAAATTATCGTTATTGTTTCTCCAAAAACTGCGTTCGTTTTGAAGACTACCGAGGTACAGTGGCTATCTGTATGCATTACTCTTGCTTTCCTACAGTCGTGAGAAGCATGCAATCCGCTTCTCCCACCTCTTTTGTCGGACTGTGGGTACAGAATTTTTAGATGCATCATTACTGAACCAACAGTTCAAGATGTAATCCAAACCATTAAAAATAATTTGATTTTTGAAAATGTTCGTACGTTTGGATCTCGAAACTGCGATCACTTAGAGAGGTCTGAACACTTGCACTTATTGAGCCATCGTGACTCGGTAAAGTTCGTAGTTTGATATGAAGGCGGTCGTGGCGTCCGTTATTGGCCGCTCGCTTGCAGAGGGAAGTATACCGGAATCTATCGGGTCATTACTAGTTGAAATTTACATAATCCCAGGTTGGAAGGCACAAGTGCACACACGTCAACGCACACACGAGAGACCAGTCGTGCGCGCGTACGCGTGGGCAAAGGAGCTCGAGCAAATTATCTTAATTGTTCTCGATAAACGTTTATCACCCGGCGCCATTACCCTGTGCGCGGTAACGTGGCTCGCTTTCGCGATACGATGCCTGTCGTTCTACCGCTGACGTTTCTTCGTCACGGGAAATACATCCGCCACCGGTTTTTTTCCTCTTCGCGCCGCAACGCGTGTGCACATAACGCGATCGTTACTCTTGCTTTTTTTCAGCAACGGATGCAACGACAGATCGCTCCGAAAATATTCATTTTACGAAAATTTACGAGCAGGGATTGAAAAGAGTGTTGTAAAAGGCAACGCATCGAAATTCAGGATCGATTTTGTGGCCCTCGAAAAAGCCTTGGTGCGAAATTAATTCCACTTCCACCCCAGTCGGTATTTATTCACATGCTGCATTTGTTCCCAATACAATTCGACAAGTTTTATATTTGAGGATCGAGTTTCAGCTTCTACGAAACATCTAAGTAAACACGCGTCTACGCTTTCGCGCCCGGCAGCTAGACCATTTGTACCATCGAGTATCATTAAGGCTGAGTGCGCTCTCTGCAAATCGTGCACTCGCAACTTTAGTTGCGTGTTCCAATGATAATCGTTTCCGTTTGAGTTTCCCTCTTCAACGCTGCACATTATATATACAAATATTGATCGCGCACACATTGCTTTTGCTTGGACTGATGTCGTAGAGAGAGAAAGTTTAATTGACTTGAATTCAAAATCTGTATATACAGAAAGTTTAATCTTCATCTTGTATTTTTTTTTTATAAACGAAAATGTCAATATGCTCCTGAAGGGCTCATCTTGGATTTGGGTTTCACCAGATGATCCCTTCGAAAGGATAACGATACTTTCATTTATAAATAAAAAAAATAAAAATTCGCTCTGCTCCTTTCATTCTTTCCTGTCTATTGATCTCATACCGACGTTCATTAATATCCGCAATACGAAAGCTGCGACGCTTTTCTGGATTCGAAATAATAACGTGCCTCTTTTCAAGCTATGGCTTTAATGCTTCAACAATTGTGTGGATTACGTTATTGTAGTCACGCTGTCACATAAGCTCCTCAATATCCTCACGTATTTCAGTGCAGGCTAATACTCTTCATTGATCGAACCTTATCGCACTATGATTCGATTTTCAGTGTGTCTCGTGACATTAAACTTGTATATGAAGAGTTATTTACTCGTGAATTAAATAAATAGTATGAATTTGTTTATAAGAAAATGCTTGAAATGATATTGTATATGTTATACCATCGTCACTAATTGAATGTGAAGAATAGAGGGCAGAAGCGCCGACATAAATATCATTTATTAAGTTACTGTTATTCGGTTAGTCATCGTTTACCTTACAATTATATCATTAGGGTTGTATTTAATAAAGTCGAGTCTTCTATTATCGTATTGTACTTATTTTGCATATAGGATTAGGGGTTTCGTTGACAAAACTCAACATGTTACTCATTTTTTCAGCAGCAGCACTTGGTAACCTCTAGCAATCTGCAAAAGAGAGAATGAAGCGATTCTTCCAAGGTTCGTTCAATTTCAATGAATACTTGTAAACGCAGCAGGCGTGTCATGCCAAGCATTAGAAACTGATCCCCGCGTGACATTATACTTCAAATAGCCTCTATCATCGCGCGCCCGAAGGAGCTCACGTAGTGTCATAAATAACGAAGCCTCCGCAGTATCAAATCGGGGAAATCATTACGTAAGGGGAGGCGGCGGCATAGTTGACACTTCTTGAGTAATCGACCTCCTGTCCCCCATCGCCCCCTTACCTTCGTGATATCATCTTCTTCATGCATTCAAAATGAGCGGAACGATACGCTGCTTTACGTCGTTGGGCTCGATTTTTTCCGATCCCCTCTAACAATGATCGCGCGCCATTGCACAATAACAAAGCACGTGAAGAGAGAAAGGCAGAAAGAGACCGAGAGCGTTAGAGCAAAAAAGTATAGAGTTGCCGCGCTGACTCTCATCTGCATTGTACCTTGACGATTATTAGTGAGTTTCATACGTGAAAATTGGATTGATTATAGTTGCTAAATAAAATCATAGTTTTATCACTTGGCAAAGTATGCTGGTTTTTTTTATTTTCTCTGACAGTGGATACTCAATTTTTGAATTGGTACAATACAACTCAAGCTAGAGAAGAACGAGTGCATCTCTTCCAAAAGAGATAAGCTTTGTTAGTGTTTTACAGATGTCTTTTGCGGTTTTCCCAAAAGATTATCAATTGAGAAGAGCTACTAGCTGTATTTCTATTTCGACTTTCACCTCTGATGGTATCTTTTGATTGTTATTTGTTCTTTTTTTCGCCTTTTGCATGGTCGTTCTTTCAATTTTTGCCATGCACTAGTCGAAATTTTTAAGCATCCCATTCATGCTTCTTCGACATTCTTCATGCGTTCATTTAGTTTAAAAATATCGTATGATTCGGATTTATCACTAGCTGCAACTTTTATAATATTTTTCTTTGTTTTACATCACTTGCTATAGATAGTTTTTTTTAATCGTTCGATGAGCTTGTTAAAAATTTATTGGTATAGTTTGACTTTATTTTAGTTCGCTACTGTTCGGAAGCCCCAGGCGTGTGGATGAAATCTTTAAGCCTTCCTTGGTACATTTTTCTTTCCACGAGGCGAAAAAGCCGTGCGACGAATGCTGATGCCGATATATATATATATATATATATATATATATATATATATGCTCTATCGAGTACGAATGATAAACCTCGTTGTAACGTTACGCTCGCACGCGACAAAAAATACTTCAATGTTGATTTATCGGAATTTGCCAAACTTCGATGCATACGTTGCAATACAAAATTGCGAAAAAAAAGAAAGAAACGAACGGACTGAACTTGTTGAAATTTAAATGTTTTGTATTCCATAAATTCGAGATATCGGATTAAATCTTAAGTGAGACGCCGCGTGAAGGATCAAGAATAACGGAATTGTTTCGGGACGTGTTAAACGACAAAATATCCGTAGCTGTGCCTTCTTGCTAAGGGTTATAACGGCGTTCCTTCTTTTTTCTCTTTCTCTTCCTCTCCAGCAACAGCTTCGTAATCATTCCTCACACCTTCAATTTCATGCAAATTCGCACGCTACGCCACCAAATAAGTAATTTATTTATGCAGTATGGAAATGCGCGGCCAGAGCGAGTTGCGACGCTGCTAATCAACGAATTTCACGTCACCCTGGCGGACACCAGCGTCAGACGCTATAAACTGCTTCACGACCGCTAATACCATTCCATTTTATTGTATACTGCTCTCTCTGGAAATACATTAACACGTTGCCTTGATAGCTTTAATATCGTAGAGGCATTGTTAATTACAAGCTTCGTAATTACGAGAAAAAGTTATAAATAAACAGTGATCACAATGTATAAAATTGTGCTGTACCGAAAAAAAAACGAATGAAATGAATGATAATGTATTCACATTTACCGAGAGATGGACCACGTATCCAAACGCATTATAGATATCCATATATAGATGATTCAACTGTGCGGGCTTATATATCGATCGATCTTTGCCTTCGATGACATCGACGCTTGCCCACATACGTGGCACTGCTCTATTCCTTTGGTGGAAGGCCGTTATGGAATTTGGTATGTAAATGCCAAATGGCATGGACGCAAACCGTTCGATTATTCTCATAATCTGTTTTCTCCTTCCGTTACCTCTTCCGCGTTTACATAATCGGTATTGTTTATTTTGAGTTGCATATAATCCACTTAGTATTGAGTCACGATTGTCTTTGTAGCTTGCAAATGAGAACTATTTTCAGTGTAGACAACCATTAGTTCTCACATTAGATCTTCAAATGATCCGAGCACCTTTTTCAAATATTCATTTGTTTCAAAAAATCAATACGCTTACTCGGTTCCTCTCTCTCTTTTTCTCGTCGTGAGCATGTGCCTCATTTCAGTTTTAACTCGTATTCCTCGGCAAGCTATCACTGCTCGTTATCGGGACTGTTCATGAGCTTGACTTCGTCATTTCTAGGAATACACAATCTGACTTGGATTTCTGATAAGTTGCTTCGCCATCGCGAATCAGCGTCGTTTATCTACGTCGGAACGCCTCGCTAATTTTTTCCTCGTCGTAGATAAGCAAGATGAACGGAAGTTCTGCCACGGAGAAAGTATTTTCTTGTCGATATTTGTTTGCGCCGTTTGCGCTTCAAGGCTAAGAGAGAGTGTGCCTGTGTAAAAAAAACGATGCTCCGAGAGCAGAAACTGTAATAAAAAAAAAAACAATCAACGATGGTCCGTAAATCAACACGAATACCGCGCCGGCCTGCATGACGTCCGTTAGAAATGAGTGCGATTAGAGTGTTTCGAGCATTTTTTGTCCGTTCGCCTTAACAACCCGCGTTGCAGATGTCCTTCGTCTAGTTAAACAGCTCGAATTGCTGTCCGCGATTTACGATGTTTTCCAACAAATATAACAGCGAAACACGTGGGCGTCATCTGAGCAATCCTCGGTCTCATCACGTCTGGGGAAACTCAAATTACTTAATGACCGACGCGCGCCATAAAATCGCTGATTTCGGATTCGCTCACAGGGAATGGGCCCAGAGAGTAGGGAGGAGTTTTCCGTGCTTCCCTCAGTTCCCTCGATGCCAAATTGAGTAGTGTAAGTAAGTTCGATTTGAACACTCAACAGTGAAGCACGGCTAACTCCGCTTGTCCTGGACGGTTCATAGATCGATCAATTCCGCGCCGCGCCTGCATCAACTGACGACGAAAACTGTGTGATCTGAGAGTGATCGAGTGTGTTTTGTCATCAAAGGCGTAGAGTGTATTCGTCATTGTGAGTAAGGGCCAATTGCGTTGGCTGGTGACGTCTTCGCGTCCCTGAGGTGTTGCCCGGTGTTCAACTCCGCCCATCAGCTCGGCAACCTAGGTGTTACCGCAGTTCGTGTGTGTGCCCGAGACGTCGGGACTGCGGTGCGCCCGTGTGTGTGTGGGGCAACACCTTCCTTCTTAATCACCTGCGAGGACGAGTGAGTGCAAGAACTACCTGAATGGCCATTCAAGCGTGCGATGCGACATAGACCTTGCGAGCCTCATTTGACCAGCGTAGGTACCTATATTTGTCAGTTGAGGGCTCTCTCTCTCTACCTGCATTTGTTAATATAATTCCGTCCGCGAAATTCACTGGTAGGTGTTAATAGTTTACCAGCGTAACTACTATTTTGTCCGGTTTGCATTTATGTAATTGTATATCATTAATTGTATTTGTGACTCGTATTTAAATGGCCTTTCCCCCACTCATGACTGGGGTTTTTTATGCCGGCTAAATATAACGCATTCATGCATTTTCTCTTTTTCGTTAAATAAATTACAATCATTAGTTAAACTAAATCTCAGCGTATCTATTATAAATTGCACACGCCTTCCCATCCTGATCTGAATTCCCTTTTGTTTGTTATTTATGAGACTTTCAATTAACATCTCATTTATTAGCATTGAAACTAAACAATATTTAAATTGTTAAGACACTCGATGTACAGGTCAAAGTATCTTGATAAAATATAAGACTATATATTATTTATTTATTTATTTATCGCATAGCTTCTGATAATACTGTTTAGTGTTTACAGGGGGAAAAGAGTCGTTTGTACATCAGTGAAATAAGTTTTTTTTAACTTTTCCATTGATTTCTGTGGAGGCTTATTTGTTTTTTTCTCGAGAGTTTCTAACGCGGAAAGATTTGAGCCAAGCCTCTGGGGGCTCGTCCAAGTACACGTGCTGAATTAATGAAACTGGAGCTTTGCTGAAAACTGGAGATCGGAATCGAGCAGCTTGCATTTTGCTCGTCCAAGCGTTCGTTATCGTTATCGACGCGCGGATCCTTATTTTGTTCCTTCTTTCCATCTCCTCCTTTTTTCGACTGACTTGGTGTTCGCTCATTTCTGAGCTTTCTTGAGCACGAGATTTATGTTATTCTCATTACCTTTTCCTATGAATCAGGTGATTTTTACGTCTTGTCATCCCAATGGATCATTAGCGCTCGAACGATTTATGCAATACTTCGTTCAGGAAGTCTTACACTCACCAAAAAAATATGATGTAAATAAATTGACCTTTAATTTAGTTATATTACTCTAAATTATAGACAAAATATAATTTTTGACCTTTAATATTTAATTTAAAAAGATTAGATTACCCACTATTTGCGGGCTCTTTAAAATAACGATGATTTTTCTTGTTTTAACGTCAATTATGCAAATACACTTCGAAGAACAATTCAATCATTCAAAAATCACTAGAGTATACTGCAACTGGAATATGAAATTACTATTTGCCTATCGCTCGTGGGACTCGGTATCTCCGTTCGTAAGACAGATATTGAATCTCATTTTTCTTCAGAAACCTCGCCTCTCCAAAATGATCCAACAATCGCTCACGTAAAGTATTCATGAAATCCGGATATCGCAAAGTCATACTAGCGTCAACGTGATAAAATTGTGCTTTGAGCAAGTGTATTTTTTCATACGATGAGCTTTGGAAAGAGGACGTTTTAAGCCCCGAGATAAAAAGACCAAATAGATGTTAGCTCTATCTAAACCCAACGTATTAAAAAATTTTTAAGTTTCGGTAGTGAAAATGTTTAGTTCGCAGTAGAGGTGTTAGATAAACTTGAAACGAATTAATTAACATTGCGTTAGATATGCAGATCAATTAGCTCGACATTTCTCAAGAGAACTTGTTGAAATTTTATTCAACTAAATTTCAAAAATATACCGATCTATACAGCACATAGTCAAAGCTCAAAGCTTCAGCTACCCAAGATGCTCACACAGCGAGAAAGTAAAGAGAGGAAAGATTAAAAACATCCTAATAACAATTTAATAAGCGAATCGATCTATACATGCGCAACGATCTATGCGCAACGATCGCTCAAAGACTGACAACTTTCATTTACTTGCGATGCTACAGCATACATTTGACAGTCCATAGGATCGTAATCTCGGGCACCTAATTGAAAATACTCAAAGAAGTTGGTAGGAAATGAAGGTGTTATTGCCTGTCTCGCGGTGAATCTTGGAAGACGCAGGAACGCAAAATGAGAGTCATCTCAGTTGATAGCGGTGGTAGTAGTAGTAGTCTCGACGTATCGTCAGACTCACAGCACCGGCGAACTAGTATTTAGAATCTATAGCAAGACATAAATCATCGTCAAGTCACATTAGCGATGATCACAGTTGCCATCGGAGAGGTGGGATATATGCCTCGTCTAATAAGAATGGATGCAGCAAAGGATTGTGGCAAAAGATCACGGCTGAAACGTACGTGAATCTGCGTGCGGTGTCAACGCTCATTAATCCTCTCAACCACTCGTTCTCGTCAACGCAGTTTAGCTTGCCTCGCACCGGTATATATTCTTCGAGGGTACGCGTCAGGGTCGGACTAAGTAGGCCTATTTTGGTGATCGCGAGCAACCATACCGATTTACAAATATATCCTTTTGTTATTTATTTATTTTTTCAAGCCACCGTTTCACGGTGAGCCATTGGTAGCGTACTTTTATTTAATTTTATTTAATTTTCACGGATCGACATTAAACGAGTGACAATATTATACAATGTCTACGAAACCTTAAATTCATATTTGTCACGAGCGCCTATATTCAATACCTCGATCATAAATTTCTCCGCAAAAGCTGTCATTCATTTTATCTTTCTTGCCACTAGTGATAGTTACGCATTAATAAAAAAAAGGAAAGCAAAATTGTATCTTGAAATCTCTCGAAGAGAAATCATAAAAATATATGAGTGCTTTCGCAAAAGCAATTCCCGGACGCATCTCCTCGGCAGAAGCAACACTGCCGTTCAGGCTTCACCGACTAATTTGCATGACATTGTCATCGGATCAAAACATTTCTATACATACATAGATATATCGTCGCGGGCGTGCATTACAGTGCATACGTAGAACGTGAAAGAGCGCTCGATTGCGAGAAGCAAAATCTGATCCGCCGAAGCGGTTTTTCTTCCGGCGCGACTACGTGCGCAGCGCTGCCTTTCCTCGAGCAAATTGCAGTGGACTGTGATTTATGCCGGCGTACGCACGCGGTGAAAGGGGAGAAATCATAAAATAAGCTGGATCGCGGCCTGATTGCACGTCGTGCGCACTTAGACGCCGATACATTCGTCACCGAATCAGCCTGTTTGCCGCTGACAAACCGAAATAAGCCAATCGACCAGCAGTAGCTGTATCTACATCTTGTGTCGTTTCGCTCGCTGCAGCGGAGAATAGAACGATAGAGCAGAAAAGCACCAATCAACATTCACGTGGGATGCGCTGCTCAGCGAATTCGTCGGTCGAAACTAAAGCAGCTTGTACGAGTGACGACTTAATCGCTTTTTTTTTATTTTTTCGTTATTTCCTTTCAGTTCCGCACGTTCGCCATTTCACGGCTCTCTTTGACGCTAGCTTTAGCACTTCTATCGTTGCATCTACTGCACGACCTGTGGACTTGAAAATAAAATACGAGGAAAGTTAAAACTACAAGTGAAGTTTGCACGACGTGACATTACTCTCTTTTTCCCTTGGCATCGGTTTTGTTTGCGCACATATTGCGATCAGCCGAGATAGATCGAATACGTACTTTCGTGAAATGATATGGACGATCGATGCCCCGACGAAGCCGCCTGTCAGATCAAGCTCGCGCATAAAAGATACCAAGCAGTTCTATTCCAAGTATGCATTGTAGTCCCGGAACGTGGATATAAGAACAAGAAGCAAGCGCACGGCGAACACTCGGCGAATGCCAAAGAAGCAAAGAAAGCTTTGTCGTGAATGTTTTAGCAATAAATGCGGTTCGCTGACGTGAGCTGATTGTGCAACTCGCTACGAGTCAGCAGGTATATCTAGACGGGATGTGATTAAATTGACATCAATTCCGTGGCACATGCTAAGAACATCGACGAAAAAAAGGAAATTCAGGCCGCGTCGACTGAAATTAAATTACGAACGTGACGTGCAACTGAAAAAACTTGCGAACGTTAATCTTTTAACTTGTTTCCGAGTTTCTTCTGAGATGCCTAGCTACGCCCACCTATCATCTATATTTTCTTAATTGTTGCGATCATTATTATTGAAGCGCGGCTAATCAGAAAAACGTAAGAGTCATGCAACACTTAGACGGGTTACCTTCAGTTGAAATTGATCATTTGACCCCGCGAGCTTTAGATGAGAAACTAAAAGTCATCTAGAGCGATCGATTTTTGTTACATCTGCTGTAAAAAGAAAAAAAGGAGAGAGAGAGAGAGAGAGAGAGAGAGAGAGAGAGAGAGAGAGAACGATGCGCCACATGAAAAGAAACAGTGAAACAATGCGCTTCGTGCGCGCGCCGAGTAATCAGAGAGCGAATGGTGAAAATTTGCCCGCCCTGAAATTAGCACGAAAAGAGAGAGAGAAGGAAAAAAAACTGCTCTTCGGCAAATCGCTTTGCGCTGGTATTTCAGCTATTTAACGTTTTACTTTTCTTCCTCTGTCAACCTCGCGCTCTTATAGTTTAATTCTTTTCGTTGTTGCGCATTCAGCTGCCAGCGATGCGAGGTCCGATACTCAAGATTAAAGCGCTGCAGCGTCGTTCCGCCGTGAGAGCGAAAAAAGTAGTCTGATACCCTGGCGCGCGAGCATTGAAATGAATTCTAGTGGAGTTGCACGTCGGTTCGTGTGCGCGTACGACGTGGACTGGAAAATATCGTTCACGGTAACGTGCTTCGGATAATCATAATAACGTTTTCAATTATTACAACTTCATCGACTTTTCGTAATTTCCTCGAAATAATAATAAGCTCGTTTATTTTTTTCTGGCGTGATGTTCGATATTTAATTGGAATTTTATATACCTATGAATATAGATTCACGATAACGATGATCATGAAGCACCGGCGCTCGTAAATTTTGAAATTAATAAGCCGACACGGTCGTTTTTAAAGTTGCCGCGAGCACAAATGGAACGATATTGCACAGAAAGCTGCGTATACGGAAAACTTTTGACTAACGTTGATTATTTTAGTTGCCGGCGCCGGCAGAAATTGAATACAAAAGTAGCGAGTAACCAGGTAAACTGTAGATATGTCAACCGAGTGCAAACCTCAACGGAAATTCTAATTTGCGATGTGCTAGTGCGATAAAATATAAAATTTTGAATGCAAAGTTCTCGCGCGTCATGAGGGATTTAGAAACGACGAGCTAAGCGTAACTACATTACGCTCTTGCACGGCGCCAACTAGTTCGAATGGTGATAGAGGTTGATTAATGTATTTTGTCGAAATGGACTAAGGCACGATATGGTCCTATAAATCGATCCTCGGCAAGGTATCCCAGCAAGTGATCATCTCGAGCGCAAGCTGATTATTAGGATGTCGTGACTTTATATTTGCGGTAGCACGCATGTGGTATAAGATGTTGCGCGCGCGCGCGCCGACGGGAATTTATTGAGCAGCGCACGAGCGAACCGATTCATCATTTTCCAAATTAGGCGCGTTGCTGATGCACAAGCGGATACGTAGGGGCGCGAGAGTGGAGTGGGACGAGAAAGTCGCTGCAATAGCCTTGATATAGATAAGAAACGAGCAGTAAGCTAAGGGCTTTGCCGCTGCTAGGAGCAGACGTTCTATGCACATGCGACCATCTCGATCCACGTGCAAGTCAAATTTGCCTTTGGTTCCCTTCAGGCGCTGAAGCCACTCAGTCTTTCGGTTTCAATTCGCCGCAAGCAGCAGTCAAAGACCACCGCTGAAACGGGCTTCCAGTAAGCGTTGGCTGGAAGTCGAAAGAAAAATCGAAAAAATATCGATGCACCGCGCGAACAACGCGTCAACTCGACCAAAAGGGGAAAGTTCATTACGCCGACGTTTTAACTTGCACGCGAGTGAAAGTCATTACGCGATTCGATTACCGGCGACCGAGGCGGCTCGAAGACAGGGCGAATGGAAAGCGCGGAGATGGAAAAATAAGGAGATATGGGCTTCTCCCTACATCTCATGGCATATCGATGAATTTCGACGCGTTAGTCCCAACGAAAACTCTGGATATGTCAAAGAGTGAATCTGATTTTTGAGATACTACGAGCCCGTCTTGGTGTCTTATTCCCTTGCTCGCATCATCTTAATACTTTATTGCTCGCCTTTTATAGAAGATGAGCCAGTAATTCTTTGGAGATTCTTCTTTTATTATTTTTATTTTCAGTTTCTTTGTCAACGAGTTACGCCGAGTGCAGTGAGTAAAGGTCCCTCGTGGCATTCTTAGCTTTTTTCATTCCATTGGGTAGTAACTTGTGTATGTATGTGTGTGTAAGTGTGTGTATAATGGCCATCTAACATTAGCACTCTAGATCTCGGAGAGATCACCGACAAATTCAATTCTCAACTGCACTCGTGCAAAATCGACTCCTTTCGTTGCATGATCTTACGTTAGTTTCTGATTTCCTCTCCAGCTTGCTGCAACATTTGTGATGCGTGCAATGTAACGTTGATCGAGCACGTATCAAACCCTCTACCATTAGATGAAAAACGCAACACCATCCAGCTCTTGGATAGAATTGATTTTCAAAAATAAAAATACTCCGTTCGAGTATACTGATTTTTATAACAAACGCCTATTCAAATCGACACTCGTTTTTCAAGCATAGCTTGCGTTTTAATCGTATCAGCTTATGAGTGGAGCTGATTAAGTGGACGGCAAAAAATCACGGGTCTCGGAGTCAGAAGCATCGAGATACAAGTAAAATACTTGAAAGAGGTAATAGTTGCGTCAAGCACAACGGGATTAGCTGATTTATTAATGAATGGCGTGATCAGCATAATTTATCACGAGGCTGCGCAGCGAGTCCGCGCAGTCGTAGCCTCTAGACAATATGCATCTTAGCGGAAAACTCGATTGAGTATGCGACGAGCGTCTCTCACAGGCGATGTTTGCTTGCGGTATCAGATACGCGAGTTAGTTATATATCTATATATATCGACAGCTCATAGATGTACACCCTGATATACTCGAACCTTCCATCCGGGGGGCAACACATAATAAGAGGTAAGAATTCATCTTGCGACAGGGGGGGGGGGGGACAACGTAATATACGCCTATTCCGCTGCGTCTTGTAATAAGCCATGAGTCGGCTCGCGCGCGCACACAGCAGCTGCTCGCGGCTGCTTCATCAGGACCATGCTGTCACATGCATACACGACCGGCTTTATTAGCGCTCTGCAGTCAGCGGTCCAGCGACTCCCCTAGGGCGTCACAACTCGAGCACGACATTGTATTACACGCCCGCATCTATCTACGTGTACTCGAGAATTCTTTTTTCCTTTACCTCCGTCCCCTTTCTCACTTTTATCCTCTGCCTCTGTTCTTTCCCGTGACTAAATTGCCTATCGCACTCGGTGCAAAATACTTTCGACATTTCCCAGTTTCGCGTTTCTGCGTTCAATGCTGCAATCGACTGAGATTGACTGCTGCTGGAATTGCTCGAGTGTAATGTCTCGAATTCAACGGGTTTCTTTCAAATGGAGCCATCTACTACGAAAATACTTGTGAAATATTGCCGGTTGCTTTTAATACCATTATAGCTCTTGTCGATATTGTTATTTAGGCTGACGCTGCGAAAGCGACGCGGTCGACTGATTGACCGAACAGAGAAGAAAAACTCACGTTAACTTGACTTTTACAACCATGACAGTGACGCCAGGCAAACACATTTATTAGATTGGTGAATTTTCTTTCTGGCTACTTTTATCTTTCTAATTAATTTATGGCTCGAAATAGCAAAAGAAAGTATGATATTTTTCGATCAATAATAATGGAAGCGAATAAGCGCCGCATGTTCGCGATTTTCGGCAAAATGCATTGAATAGCTTTTTCGTTAACTGTGTCGAATACAATTTAATTTTGCTTCTAATAGCAAAGACTAGTACAGCCACTATTGTATGTTCTACTCAGTGCGGAAGCAACCTATACGACATAATCTTCCTTATTCGTTGAGGGAGTAAGAGAAAGTCGGACTCACGGATCGTATACTTTACCATTTCACGTAGAAAAGTCTACGCAGTGTACCGGCCATTTGACGCCCTTTTCTCATCGCAATAACTTCTACTTTGGCCTCGCGCTAACTCTCTTTCATAACGACAACACGGAACGATAAGTTGCTCAAGAAAACGAACGAATTAAAAGCCTATTGTATGGTTTGGTAATAACAACAAAAGGTTTTTATACATGGCAATCACGTATGTGAAATTCAGATTTATATCGCCGGTAAGCTAATTGAAAGCGTGAAAGGTGAATTCTAATGGCTTTTTTTATGGGCGTTACTGTCAAAATTGTAATAAAGGAGACTATAAATATTTGTTAAAACAAAAATAAAATACATGTTCGAAAAATTACTTTCTTCCCAGAAGCGGTTTTGAATTAAAAACTTGACAGCTACTTGCAAAGCTACACTAGCATGACGTTTTCTGATACCTGTCATACAAAAGCCGGGATGTGACTGGCATCGCTTTTAAATATACTCAGTTAGCTGGGTTCTTTAGAGTAGCACTTGAACTTGTCACCGACGATATGAAATTTTTTTCTTGTTTGACACACTAACAATACGCCCTATGCAAGGTAAGAAAAGAGAAACAATTGTAAATCGATGGCCGTTTTATTCATTTTATCCCTTTCCTCATCAAAATTTAAGCCTTCTCACCCATTCTCAACAGAACTTGTCTTTCTTGTCGAGTTCTTACTTTTTATAGTCATTCATCGGTAAAGTATTGTTAAAAGTCGTAGTTTGAAACCATTTCAAACGTTCGACGAGTGCACTTTTATATTTTTATTCTAGAAAATCGAGGTAATGAGTCTCTTCTTTCAAAGCTTTTATTGATGAAATATCGATTTTTTTGGGTATTCACAGGAGTCGAATGTTATTTTACGTTCTTTTTATCTTTCAGAAAAATGTTCACTTACAAATGCAATATTATCCCAAAATTGTGCAAAAAAATACAAGCTCACTAGGATTATGGCAATCTGGAAAAACAATAAAAGCTCGCTTGATTTATCGTTTCATGCGTCGGCGTACATGCGAGGCAAGATAGTAAACGTTGAGGCGACAGTGATTCGCAAGGGGCTAATTTTTATTTTACGACTGTCTGGAATGTTTTCTTTGTTTGTGGACGTAATTGAAACGACCAAGTTGATTCATTCGAGCAGTAAAAAGGCTATAGGAAATGTCGTTTTCCAGATGGCTTTAATTTTGGCAAGCGTTTTAAAAATGATTACTTTCTTAGTTTCATACTCTTCAGTTCGAGGTTATCAATCATGAATTAATACCCGCTTGACTTTATCTTCTACTGTATCTATTGGAGCAAATGAAAGACTGCCTCAAACTTCCCAGCATCACAGAGGTCATCAATAACGAGTCGTTCCTCTGGATACTACTCTCCAATTGTCAATTTTTTATTGAAATATATCTAATTTCTTCGAACAACATTTCATATTGTTTATGTTTTGAAATTTATGTTTTGAAACACTGAAAGTTCAAAGATATTGGAAACTTCGATATTAATAGGAGCAACCAAATGGAAATTTGAGAAGTCAGAGTAGCGTGAACAGATAGTTATTATCGTAATCAACGTTAGCCTCGAATGTATACTAATTACATGGATGATTTTCCACGTATACTCAGTCTCTCACTGATCCTTCTTTATTGGGGTCAGTGCGGCGCCTCGATGATAATGTATAACTCCGGCGCGTCAAAGCGTCGCCCCCGAGCGACGAAAGCAAGTGACACTACTGCTGCTTTATTTATATATGTTTATTTGAAGTTCTGAGGGAAGAAAACAATTATGAAACAAGACAAAAATTTGATTAAACACGATTATTGACCGATTGGATTGAAATTGAATGTTTGCGCTTATCATATTCCGCGTCAATTGGCGAGAAATAGTATGAAGCTAAGTTTATTTTTTTATTAAAAAGCAATTTCACATCTGCAACATGAATAGTTTATTTACAATAAATGTTCAACATATGGATAAAATATCTAAACTTTATACAAATAATATACAGAATTTAGTATCACAATCAAGTTATCCAAACCTCGTCCACCAAGGGTCCAATGAAACTGAGTAGAAATATAAGACGTAACAGTGCTGTTACTTTATTTTCATTTTTGAACGAGGCCATCTCTCTGTGCGACAGTCCAAGTCTAACCGAAAAATGATCGAGAAAGATATGGTGGGATGAGGGAAAAAGAGGATCGATATCAAACACCTCTTGACGTCAACCGCTGTCGAGTTTGCCTGTACGCACGACTTTGCTGTTGTCGGCGCGCTACACATTTATACATGTATGCTGCTAACAGTGAGATCCACTTATTGAAGGGAAGAACAACAAGCTCGCAATTTTAAGCATTCTCGCGTCGACACTTCACAGTTCCCCTTGTTCGATTATGCTCAACGCTTCCGCTGCTGTTGCTGCTCCGCTGCCGGTGCTGCTCGGCCTTGACAACTGTAAATATACCAAAGGATTTTGCTTCATAATATTGTCATATAGCTATTCGGTACTTTAGTCTCGTTGTCATTTTAAGCCGCTACGTTTCGACTATATTTGATATATTGAAAAACAAATTAACTTTTATTTATTTACGGTCTCGATATTAATACGATATCTCCAGATTCATTTTAATTCTTCTTGAAATAAAAATCAAATAAAAGCTCAACAAAACTTGTTGAAAATATCTCAGTTAGAAAACTCGTAAGTGAGCAACTGGTTGGAAATGATTAAGAGTTGTGCTAACTTTTTCTCTGTATCATGTTTTTATTTTTGGTATCAAAAACTTATGAAATATCTTTTTCAGAACTGCTTCTGAATGTGCTATCTTTAATTCTCTAAAACTTAGTTTAAAAAAAGGTGGACTTTACACGCATTTAAAATATAATGAAACTTGAGCTGATTAAGAGCCATAACCGTTGAGTAATCTTATTTATATATCATTTAAATTAATCTCCAACATATGAGCTTAAAGCCAAGCTAAAATTTAAATTAGGTAGATCATTTGACACTCGGTTTGAGTAGCAATTATTTCAAGGGTTGTAATTTCATCCGTTAATCATTAATAAATTGCATCGTTCGCACGAATTGAGTGGAAATTAGCTTGTGTAACTATTTATGCCCAGCGCATGCGCGCGACACCCCATGGTTTTTCAGTGTCTCTTACCCGGATTTCATCAGATTGCTATCGCTGTCGATTACAACAGCTGATTATGATTATTACACGTTGTAATTAAGTCTAAGATAGAATAGTCTCAGATATAAAAGAATGAGTTGATTAGTACGATGAGTTACGTATATATTATATAACAAAATCAGTCCAGTCTAATGACATGAAAAAGCCCGATACTCAAATGTTTTAACGTTTATAATATTACGCTTCATAATTTGGATGGTTTCTTAATCGACAAATTCTACGGTACCACACAGAGATAGTTAAATTTCATGCAATGATATATCGACGTAAGTATTAACGATCAAGATACAATTGCTTCGCTGTTTTATATCTGATAATTTATTTTCTCATACCCGAATACGAATACCCGTGTTATTTTTTAAAGATACCATTCGTTACACGCCTGTCAAGCGATAATCGAAAAATCAGTGATTTTGAAAATTTATTAAAACGAGTTTTAACGTAAAATAATTGATAACTGGCTGATATATTATAAATAATTGATAAAAAAGAGAAATCGGGGGAAAAATTAAAGAAACAATGAAAATTCTCTAACTGGTTTAAAATTGCAATTGTAAAGAGCTTTTGTACATCTTGGAAAGCTATAAGACGCAGTACAATGCACTATACGGGAAATATAAAGCACGCACAATGAAAGTAAATTTCAACTCTACTCGGCGGCAAGCTTTTAGCATTATTTGTTCGTGTTGCAAAGTTGCGCTCGTAAGGTCGGCTATACGTAATTACATGTTTCCTTGTCTATAAATATCCCAGGCTTAGCGAATAAAAGCACGCAGGAATAATCCGTCATCACGGAGAGCCAGAGAGAGAGAGAGAGTTAACTGATCTTGCAAATTATTCATCTGGAGTCATTATCGAAACCTGCGGTTATACACTGACTCGGCATATTTCTCCTCTCTTTTATGTTTTCTATTTTTATATACGCAGGTCGAGATCATTAAGCTCGCCTGTTCAGTTATTAATCGTTGCAGTATGAATAATACATATATGCCAGTGGCTAGCTAAAGCCTGTAATTTCCGAGCTCATTTTTAGCGAGCACAAAGCAAATCTACGTTACGCGCTACAGGTACAAAGGGGTGTGCGCGCGCATGCAAAGTGTCCTCTGTTGCGCGCTACAGATAACCGAATAGTAGAATGCTCGTGCCGCGCCGCTGCGACCGTTGGGGAGCTTTGTCGCGTGTAAAAGCGTTTTATACTGCCGAGTGTAAAATTATCGCGCAGCCCACGTTAAAAAGCTGTTCGGATGTCGCGGCATAATCCTCTTGTTAAATGCTCTTTCGCCTCGCCCGACTTTTTGCTTGAATATCTTTTGATACCACTTCATTTCGAGTTATTTTACTCTTTTTTTTATATCGCAATTAGACGCACGCGAACGTGCGTATTTGGTATGGAAATGCTACTTCATTTCGGCGAGCTGCGTCGTGTGCAGTTATTGGCAGGTCAATTTCATCCAGAGAAGATTACTCTGGAGATAGTTCGAACCGCAATATGTGGACTTTACTGCTCGCTAAATGATTAATACGTCATGTTTATTGAACACAGTAAAAAGTCTTACTTTTTTCTCTGACATCATTTCATCATTTTTTCATACTTATTTTAGTATTATTACTTAATCGAGAGCACTTATACATTTTGCATTCAATTTAGATATAACTTTTTAATATGAATTTAGCCGAACAACTAAATACATTTTTTGCAACAACTTTTATCGAGTGGCTTTTATCATTTGAATGGAATAAATCTTTTTACTGCGAGATGAAACGTACAGTATACACGAGAAGTACTTGCTGATCGTACGATTTTCAGAACACATTTGATCCGAAGTGAATGTTGGACAGATTCGTAAATTCTATAAATCGCTCGCTCTCTATTATTGCAATGAAAAGTTGCTCACCTTGATAATCATACAAGGACATTTAATAGCAAATAAATAGAAAACTTTTGTTTACAATGTTTGTTCGCCATGATGAAATCTCGCCGCACCTTGACAGCTTCAAACTTGTATGTATAACCAAGCTCATTAAACATTTTTCAGGCTAGCGCGCGTCCGCGTGCAAGTTAATTAATTTGTGCCGATAGAGAGTAGAGAAAAAAAGGCACAGTAATTTTAGGCAAGTTCAATAGATTCGTGGTACGAGCGCCGCGTCACCCACGCGTACATGGTCATCTATTCGCGGGGCTATCTCATAAAAAGTTCGAGGTCTAATGTCATTCGTCTTTTGCAGTACAATCGAGAGTGAGAGAGAGAGAGCGCGCTTAATTGGAATGGTTGGCGACGCTGTAGTTTATTTGAAAATACGCTATCCTCGTGCCGTTGAATTGAGAGAGAGAAAGAGAAAGCGAATCGACAAAAGCGATTGTTGTCAGAAGAAATAAATTGTAGGAAGAGGCCAATAAAAGAACCATAAATCTATCCGGCAAAGCGCTTTTCGCATCGAGCAATATCTTATAGGCTGGAAAATGGCTGATTTTTTTATTTTCTATCGTGGGATAGAAAGAAATGCAGTACCGTGGTAAATGTTTCTACGTTACGCGCATTATGAGCTCTAGGTTGCACAGCGTCGTCGCCGCCTTACTTGGCTCAACCGCAAATGAGAAACTCTGCTTGCAAAGCTCCTCTCCTTGTTTTTTTTTCCCTTAGCTGTTTCTCGTTCACTTTCGTAATACTCGCGGCCATTCTCCCTTTATCGAGGTTCTCGAGGCGGAAATGACGGCCCCTTGACGTTATAAATTGTTTCGAGCACTCGGTCGAGATGAAGAAATGAGCTTTCTCTCCCCTGGACTTCATTTCACTTTGTTCTTGCAAGGCGCATGGTATTCAATTACTATTTCAGTTGCGTTAGCGTAGCCAAACTGCGTATACGCGACATGTATTAATTAATGCATCCAGTGAAGCTCCGATATCACTGTTGCTTTGTCTTCATAGCTTCGAGAATCCACGCGCGGCAATGAATTCAAACCAATGTCAGTAATGAAAGCTTTTGCGAAACTTAGACATTCAGCCTCCTTGTCAGTATAATTTCATCAACAATTGCGAGGTGAAGAATAGCGCAAAGGCTAGCATACAAAGTAAAAAGAAACGGTGAAGAGTTGATTGTTAGTCAGACTACCTTGAAAAGTACTCAAATGTAAATCTCAACTGAAATTGTATCTCCAACCATTTGGAAAATTCTTCTCTCTTTTTCTCTCTTGCTCTCTTTCTCTTTGCCTCTCTCTCTCTCTCTCTCTCTACTTCTGTCTTTCTGTCTATCGATAAATTATAAAGCTTTTGATATTTTCGTTGCACCATCTGTAGATAAAGAAACTAAAAGTCGACTGTGATGGAGATTGTTTTTTATCGAGAAAGCAACACCGTTAGACTGTGGAGAAGGCAAAAACTGGAGCGTCAGTGTAATGAAGCGTCGTAGTTGCAGCCTTTGAAAAAAGAAAGACTGCCATTTGTTGGACAACTCGCCGACTTTATTTCGAATAGCTCGTCTAGCTGGAATCTTGATGGTAGCTTTTTGCTCGTGAATAATCCGTCAGCAATATTTTTCTATTTTTTTTGGCAAGGTGAAAAAGAGACAGAATGCAAATAATACATCTATATACGAGAAATTACTTTTATAATACTTATACAATGCTACTTGTGCAACGTAGATATAAGAACACGATGGCCAATGCTTCCAATTATATTCTCGCTCATACGAAAGACAATAAGTAACGTCACTACCTTTGATATTTCTACAGTAAGTGAAAATCTGGCTTCTTTGAAAATGCAGAAAATGTAATGTGTTCCAAGCGCATGTAACTGTAAATAACCGGCGGGCATTCGCGTACAAAAAGCTCCGTGAAATTGTATTTCTTCTTACTACAATTCTAACTCCGTCCAACGGAACAGGTATTTTAATCTCGAAAGCGTAGGAAATAAAATATAAACTGGATTGCAAGGCAATTTACAACGAATTCTCATGTCAAATAGCAAACGCAAATGATGGTCCGAGCCGAAGAGCGAAGCAAGCGATGTAGTGAACACAAATCCCAAATCTCCGCGCATGTGGCAGAATGATTGAAGCGTTGCGTGCAGCTGCGTGTGCACATACGTATACTATACAATAAGTCCGTCGTGTCAGGGTGACGCGTGTACATGTATGCGCATGTTCACGCGCGTGTGTGTGCAAAGCTTACCTATAAAATGTCGGCGCTGCTAGGTCCAGCCCTAGAGCTTTTAGTTGTCAGACCAAGTCGTGTTTGTCGACTCTTCCTTGATCTACAGTAGATGATCTTGCGGAATGCTTTGCAGAAGTTCTCACTCAGAAACGCGTACAGAATTGGGTTGATGCAGCTGTTCATGTAGGCCAATATATGACTGAGTATCTGCAGTGCTACCGTCGACGAAATCATCGTGTACAGTCCCATGGACTTCAGCAACAAGATTACCTGCAAACCACATTTTCCCAATTTCAACCGTCTTTTTAGACCATTGTGTTTTTTTTCTATTTTTTAAATTATAATTCCCAACGTGAAAATAACGACAATAATGAGTAGCTAAGACTGTTTCTTTTTTAAACCAAATCCTCCTGATCGATGTTACATCTTCATAATTTTCAAGAACAGTGATTTACGAGCAGTGATTGGATATACCTATATTGTTTACGATGTTGACAGTTTATACGATCAATAAAGAAAGATATAAAAATAGACATTACATCGGCTCTAAGCTTTATAAACTATAAAAAGAAATATATATGACGGTGGGAAGCAATGTTAGTGCTTTGAAAAATGAAGTAGTAGAGGTCTTAATTGGTCAGCCGCTAGATACTAAGTTAACGTGCGGCCCCACTTAACGTCAATGGCATTTAACTTGTTCTTTTTTTTGACTTTTGCCGAGTACCGTACATAAATCAAGTCAAAATAAGCACTTGCAAGCACATAAGTGTATTTTGCCCGGGCGTACAATCATAAACAGCATCCTTGTGAAAGCTTCCTCTAAGTAAGCCACGAACCGTAGAATATTCATCTTTTTCTTTGTACGGAAAAAATAAAACCTTAAAAAGTTGAAATCACGCGCAGTTTAGTCCCATGTGCTGTTTTCTGCCTCGGATTTGTGCTCCTAAAGCAACTGCGTCTCAAATGAAAAAAGCTAAAGCTTGGTCGCGTCAACTATAATGTTTGTTTGTTTTTTTTTTCATTCGATGGTGCAAAAAAGGCGCACTTACAACCAGAGGAATAAGGTCGCCAATTAAAACGCCTCACCTGAATAGGAAGCCAGCAAAGTGCAAAAACGCCGACAACGACGAGGACAAGCCTCGTGACTCTTTTTCTGCCTCGTCGGCTGCCGACACTCGTACGCGTACCCTTCCACAGGCGTATGAGCATCAAAAAGTAGAGGACACTGATAAGCGTCAATGGTACCACGTAACTCGCACCGAAGAAAGTCGCTTGGAACAGTGGCCAGTTGGCGTCAGGCAGGATTCGGCAATAAGCCTGACTCGTTGACGTTGTGTCGCATGGTGATAGTGGCTCATCGTACTACGATACGATTTCACAATATTATATTTCGTCAAAAAAAAAAAAGTTTTTAATCTATGCAAGAGGCGAATTACTGGTCAAATTTGAAATAAAAAATTTCCAATATATTCCGAATAGTTTTTGTTTTCATGCAATACAAAACTGTGGAAAGTCGGTATGGTAATAGTTTCATAAAAGATGAGCTCTTCATACGGACTCGATTCCCTCGAGATATGCTTTCCCGATCACAACCTTTCGCTTGGCGTTCGATTTGTTTTATAACGAAATTGTCTTACGAAAATAGTAAAATGGCGACGTGCTCGCTCTCTGCGGTGTAGTCGCTGAATATACATAGCAATACATGGGTACGCTCGTGAAAAAGCCAGCGACGTATTCTGCTTTTACGTAGCGCGAGTTGGTTTCATATGTCGCAGAGAGCCATTCAGCTAACTGTAATTCTCACCCACCTTTTTTACATTTACATAAACGTCCACTATGCGGGAAAAGAGAGAAAAAAATAGATTTTAAACAGAAAAAGAAAACAGCATTGTTGTTTTTTCTTTGTTTTTTTAGTACGTACGACAGAAATACCACTTTGACGCATGTATTCCATAAAACATTGCATGAAGAACGCATGAGTGTTGGATATGAAGTGACAGGAGATAGTATCTTTAGGGTGAAAAGGGAACAATAGGAAAAAATAGAAATTTTGCAACCATATCCAAACGAAGAGAGATCACAGGCCTTTCTGAAAAATGCATTTGCCCTTTTAGAAAGTTTTGAAAAACTTTCATTTCGACAAATAAATAAAGATTGAACGCGCATTTGTTCTTTGTATAAAATTTTGCTTACTATAAAAATTAACAAAACGTAAAAGAAACGTTATTCTTTGTTAAATTTTGCGTAATTCTTTTGAGTATTTTTGTTTAGGAAAAAGTTCGTAAGCATAGTCTACGAATATTATTTATCTAATTAATTTAGTTTTTTTTTGCTGCGTGAAAATTTAGTTAAAAAAAGTGTTAATGAATACAGTGATGTAGACCAAGTTTAGTCAGACACTAACATCTATTACCCTTTCCACTTTTGATATTTTTTTAACAGTGTTTAAAAATATATTCGTCATTGTATCCAATGCAATTGAGAGAAGAATGTAGCTCTTACTTTAGTGGAAACCAACGGAGTCAATTGAAAGTAAATAATAGAAATCCAAAGACTTTGTCGTGGTAAAGCGTAGCGATCGCGAATCGAAGCACGTGCAGAGGGTAGCGGAAAAAGGAGACACTTACCTCGCCGTGAATGAATAGCACGGGTATAGATGAGGTGAGTATCACGATCCAGATGATCCCAACAGCGATGCACGCCCTACCCTCGGTGCGCATCGACATTGATGCTATCGGATGTACCACCGCGAGGTACCTGAAATCCACGAAATCCGATCAGACATCAAATACTTTATACTTCACTTTATCCGACTGACACCTCTGAATTTTTAACTTCTTTTTCTTAAAATGTTAGATTCATCTTGTACTTAGTGTCAGTAATTGCAGAAGTCGAAGGGGGGCGCGCGTGGCGCTATTAATTACAACAGAAACCCAAAATTATGTGTTTCGTCTTGACCTATATCACGATAAACCCCTAAGTTTTCGCTAGATACAAAGAATTTTATCTGTTTTTATTTCGCACAACTCGATAGGAAAGAGAAATTTAATTATATGGCCAATTACGGTTTGCCACACTCGTAACATATAAAGGAGCTCGTCCATTCTACATATTTACCACTTGCTCTCTCTCTCTCTCTCTCTCTCTCTCTCTCTCTTTCTCTCTCTAGCAGAGAAAACGTGTATATGATAAACTTTAATAAAGAGCTTTTTCAATGCCTGTCACGTGTACTGCTTTGTTATGAGATAGCCAACTAACAGATTATTGCAATAACCGATTAAAAACGCATGTATGCTCAGCTTATAATAACGACTCGGAAAAGCTCTCATATTAAAGTGATATCGATTCTCGATGGCTTTTATCCATTTTTTTCTTCCTCTTTTTTTGTGCCGAAGGAAACATAATCTGCTATAAATCACGCTCAATCCCGAGATATTTCCCACGAGGCTTTTCATTGCTTTTTCTTTTATTTGTACTTTGCATAGTACATTTTGCGCAGTGATTGTACATGAAATGCTATTTCTTCAAAAGCGGATCGCGTCTGAAACATTTGCCAACCAACCAAAAGTAATCCACGTTTTCATTAAATTCAGATTTGGGAAAGCTCAAAACGACGGAAAATTGGAAATCGCTAGAGTATCTGTGCCAATTAGCGAAGTTATACCCATAGATCTATGAATACAATGTATAGCTGACTGCGCCGCAGTATCTCTCTCTTTTCTCTCTGAGGATGGCCCAAATAGACTCGGGCCGAAAGTTAAACAATTGATACGCTGCAGACACTTACGAAATAAAGTGAGCGATCCGAGACAGGAGAAATGTCAGTGGCACAATATATGGCAATTGACCGGAAATAAGAGAACCATTAGCTCATATAACACGTGCTGAACCTCTTTTCTTTACTCTCGATAAAATGACGCCGACATTGATAATAGAAAAATACCCAAAGGAATGATAGATCACATGCCAAGTTGGCGCTTTTTTGGCGACGGTGAAGTGCAAAATTGAAAAATCTCTCTCAATTTTTTCTTTTCCCCTCTTTTTCTCATCTAGACACGGAATGATAACGAACGAGGGTCATTTTTTTTACACGTGTCACTGCCGCTGTCTGTGTTTGCTTCTAGGCGAACACGCTTAGAAGCTGTTGGTGTTAGCTTGTAGGCGCCTGATTTTGTAGTTTTTCAGATTGCCTCAGGACGGGCTTTTTTACAATTTTTCCTCGTTCTGTCATAAAAAACATTTTCGCACGTATATTTGTCTGTCGTCTTTAGGTTTGTGGGCAAGTGAACAAGCAGAATGGCCTTCGATTCTTGTTACAGTCAAATAACAAATATGAATTTTAAGCGCGCTGAAATCACTTTCTCAGTATAACTTGTCTCTACTACGTAGTAAACATTGTTTTCACGAGAATCATTAGAAAAGTGCCATTTTTATTTGCTTATTATTATTTCTTTTTTCATAATAGTTCTGCCTTCCTCGTACTCGGAAAATAATTACGAGAGTATATTGGCTTGGAAAAAAAAGGCTTAACAGTAGGTGCAGTTAGTTCTTTTTTATTGCAAACAACTAAAAAGCTCCATTCAAACTACCTGCATAAAGAATACGCGGTAATGTTAATCATTTCCGCGGCGTTTTCACTGTTTTTTTTATACAATTGTCTTCTCTGTCTATCGAAAATAAAACTAAAATCTTTAATTTAACGCAATTTTTTTGAAATACCAATGCCAATTATGTAAATATAAAAAGTGTCAATAAATTTTTGAACGAAAAACAAAATCATGAATAAATCTTGAACATAGTTTAAATAAAATTCAATTTGCAAATACAAGAAAACAAGATTTTCTTTCTCCATTTCTCCATAGCTTGCGTCCAATTAAATAAGAAAATGGAATTTTATTCCCCTTAAACTTAGATGATTGATCTTGCACTAATTCATCGTACAATATACAGCGTATGAAAATTACATTATTAATTTATTGGCATCTTTTAATTTCTCACCGTTAAGAAAATGTTCATTAGACCGTCAAGTTGTACGTAACTTTATTATTAAATGACCTAAAGCACAAAAAATGTCCTATTGGTGATTGGTGGAAAAAAGCAAAACGACAATGTAAAGATTGCTAGTACGTAAAAATCTGTAATAATCAGTTTTTGCAAAGTAATATGATTCTAATAGTGTCAGAGAAAAAAAAAATAATCGAGACATGATCAACGCCAGCTGCGGTATTACTAAAACATCATAACGAGCTTATCGTGCGTCATGCGTCGTTAATTGTTCGCCGTCAGACAGTCGAAGCAGAACTAGCCGGCCAGTAGTTATCACCACTAATACTCAAGAATCCCAGGAAATCGAATTAGTCGCTCACTTGGCATCACTGATAATCGATCAATTTACCACGTGGAACGAGCAAACAGCTACCAAAGCTGCTACAGAAAGGAAGGAAGGAAGACAAAGTGGTTCAATATGTTCGATCTGATATCTCGAATAAGAGTTCAGCGCGACGAGACAGAAAGAGAGAGGGGGAGAGTGAGAGAAAGAGAGCGCGAGCACACACAAGTACGTATGTTGATCCCGCGGACAAATAAATAAGACATAGTAGGGGACAAAGTTCCTCGGAATTTTGGCATCTAAGCGGACATCAGGTTAAAGAAGCGCTTGACTGATTCGTTATCATAATGGAACTTCTGGATTCCCCGTTAAATTTCCACCCTATGGATATATATATACACGTTTGAAGACAAGGAGCTCGTTTCGTCTGTGCGGTCATTGAATTCTCACGGCAAAAGACCGATCAACTTTTTCCTTTCTTTGCGCGTGAAATTGACCATCACATCGGCCATCTGCGCCTTGTTTTTCTTCCTTCTCTTTTTCCGCCCTTCTGCTTGCTTTGACTTTGTTGAAACAACTTGATCAGATTTCCATTTGTCAATTTCATAGCGAGACCGCGTTTTAATGAGCATATTACCTTTCATTCAAACAATCAATTGCATTGATAATTAATAGCAACGTAATTGTATATGGCTCTGCCCTGAGTGAGCGTCTCTTTCAATCTGTACAGTAAAGAGGTTACGTCAGAGCGAAATCCAGTTATTCTTGGATTGCTAGCGTAGACGCGCACTGTAATTCTCCCTTTTTTCTTTTTTTTAGAGTCATAATAAGCGGAGCTTAAAAGCTACCGTGTAAAGAATTGTTCTGACGAAGAGATTTTAGAAAGGTCCTAAAAAGGCAAGCATTTCAGTTAAAAGTAATGGCGCGTTGAAAAATTGACGGGCGCGGGGGAAAAAAAAGAAATTACAGAGACAAATAATCGCAGTCAAGTACAAGAATTGGCGTACGGAGCTAATAAAACAGAGCGGCGACCTACCTGTCGAGACTCATGAGAACGAGAGTGTAGACACTGGCGCAAGCGGTGACGATGATGAGATACTGGACGATTCTGCACCACACGTCGCCGAAGATCCAATAGGGAAGTACGTAGTCCGTGGCGGTAAACGGTATACAGAACACGGCGAACAGCAAATCGGCGACGGCCAGATTGATGATTAATATGTTGGTGGTCGACCGCATGCTCGCATTGGACGCGACAATGACGATGACGAGGCTGTTACCGATGACGCTCAGCACGCATATCAGACCGAAGAAAATCGGCACCACGATCGAGATGATCGTCTGCAGCGAGTCCAAGTTGAATTCCGGCGTGTTATCGTCCGCGCAGTTTAGCGTCGTGTTGCCCATCAAGGCCGTCGCCGTCGTCACACCTGTACCACCGGTTGCCGACATTCTGAATGCGCTCGGTGCCTCGCCACCTCTCTTCGCGGCTAGCAAACTGCGGGCGATTCAGTCGAGCTTCTCTTCCATGCGATTGCTATATTTAAGCTTATCGTGGGCTGCGTATTCTCATAACGGCCAGTGCGCTACTCTCTCGCTCTCGAGGGGCTTATTTCTGAGCGCCCGTGGAATCTGTTGGCACACAATTACTTGCGACGATGTGTCCTAGCAATTTTCGCGAAATCGCTTCGCTGATAAAGTGGAAAAACAAGGAACCTTCGAATCGTAAAATTATATTGTCCACGCAAAGCAACGACATAAAGCTCGAATTTGTACTTGATGTCTTTACGAGTGCATTATACACGAGCAAACCTTCGTTTGCATAACTGAAGACACATTGCCCTGCGGACGAACTCTGCATTCGTCTGCGTTTTACAAAAGAATCTTACGAATGTGACTTGCGGATGAGTTCCGGCTGTTCACACGTTTGTAGCGATCGAAACGAATAATTGTCGAAAAAACTGAGAAATTGCTTTTGCTAGCTTTGCATACGATTTCGCAAGATTCCTTTACTTTTGCTCTTCGTCACAAGCTGACGTTGGTGAAAATTGCTGCGCGACAGTTGAATCCTTTTATTCGTCACTCTCCAACAAAGCAACACAGTCAGGCAGATAACTCACGGAAATGTTTATCTTGCGCAGCGTTAATTAAACTCTGAGATTAAAAATAGACGGACCATTCCACGCTCTATGCCAGAAAATGTGTTCGCGGAACAAACGCATTCTGCGAATCGCCTTATACTTTCGATTCAATAAGCTAGTGCATAACTGTAAACTGAGCTGCAAACTTCTCTGAGCATACGCCAATAAAATTATACGATTGTTTTTATATACTTCGTTCGACTTAATGATATCTAAAATTATTTTAGTAAGAAAAAAGCGAGCGTATAAAATCTAGTGTATCGGCGCGGGACGTCAAGCAAATACGATGGTCTGCTGGTAACTCGTAAAATTCAAAATAGCAAATCACTTTCGCCGAGAGCCGGGGATCCAAGGAGATGCTCCTTAAGCACGAAGCATCGCAGCTGTGCCGCTGGAAGCCGACACTCCTTCGACGCGGCATTCACGGATAGAAGGAAAAAGAGAAGGAAGAATTTTTCCGCTGCGTCTCCAATACTTTGGCAACTAATAAACGGCCGAAGCACCGCGGGAGCCACCTATTAAAGGCGACATCACGGGATCAATTACTGTTTCGTCGCGTCTCTCGCGCGTCCTTAGGCGCGTTCGAGCGTCAGCTATAAACTCCTCGTCGAGTGTCGCGTTAATGCCGCTTCTTTCTGACGAAAGTTAACGTCCTTCTCGCGAGGAAAGCAGCTTCGCGGCGCACTAGGATTCCCAGTGGGAACATTATTAGCCGGGACGAAGGTCACTGATACACGCGCACTGCGAATATCAAAGCTCAAAGCGGAAAGAAAAGGGCGAGTCCGTGGCGGGGGAACGCGCACCCTCCGCTCGGACGTGCGCGCCGCGACTGCCAACTTGAATTTCGCTCCTCGTGCGCGCCGCGACAGCAAGCTGCGGGAAACGCGACGCCGGTCTCGCTCGGACAACGCGAAGATCTCGCGACGACCCGTGCTGACATCGAGCGAGCGCTCAACGAGATTCCTCGAGCGTCGCTTTTATCGACCGACGACTTTGCCGGATGAAAGTATCGGCTGTGCGCGAAATCAATGCAGCTTGCTTTGCCGAATTATAGGCGGCCTTTTTCACTTTTAACTATTAATCACTCAACAACTTAAATATCAGTGGTTCTGCCGTTTGACAAGTAGACATTATAGAGATTTTAGGTTAACTTACATTACAAATTTCGATGACATGGTCATGTGAATTAAAAACTACTTTATTTCGCCAATAAATGACATTAGAGAGTATTTCACAGAGTTGTAATTGATTATACAAACAATTTCAAAGATATGTATTCGAAGCATTCGTTCATAGACGCAGAGGCAAAGACAATGTCCACGAACAATTTAAGATCTTCCTGAAACTTTGTCAATGAGCGCTTGAGTCAATACCTGCTTGGCAACGTTTTTAGCGTAGTTGGCGATTCTATCGGTGAAACTGGGTTTTTTAGTTGTCGGCGGTCCGTAAGGATCGTAACCTTGGTTGGGATATCCATTCTGCTGAGGTGGATAATAGCCACCCTGGTACGGACCTTGCTGCTGCGGTCGGTAACCGGCGTATGGATTATTGTAGGGATTCTGCGAACCAGCTTGGCCAGGATAACCCGCGGCAGCCTGGCCGGGATAACCGCTTTGAGATGGATATCCAGCGTTATGCGTGGTCGCGCTTGTTCTTCTCGAGGAATCTTGCGTGGGATAGCTAGGGTAGCCGTAATTATTGTTACTCGATGGGTAACCCGAAGCAGCCGACGACGGGTAACCGGGATAAGAACCGACTGGTCGAGATTGCGCGGGATAGCCGTAGTGATCTTGACTGGGAGAGGATGGCTTGTGCGAGTCTGGATAGGCAGGATAGCCCGAGTTACTGGCTGACGGGTAATTGGGGTAATTAGCTGCCGGACGAGGAGTACTTTTCGTCTCGGGATAACCATTACTGTCCGGCAAAGGAGCGGAAGGTTTTGGATCGTTACTCGGTTGAGTTTCCTCCTGGCGTTTGCTCACGTCTTCCGCTGCAAACATTATTCACATGTACGATTTTTCAATATGACAGCTCCGAGTAACCAAAAGTAACTAACGTTACGTCAACCACACCCAGCCATATACCGCAAAATAAAATACTGAAGAGTTTCAATCGGCATGCATCAAATTTCATAAAAACCGATACGCAGAGAAGTTACTTAATGTGTAGGGCGAAGCACGATAAAGCCCGGGCAACTCTCGATAAAGCCCAGTCCATAAAGTCTATAAAAGCTACATGCGCGGCATATCACTCCCATCCGTCATACAAAGATTTTTTTTTCTTTTAACGCGTCAAATATTTTCGATGATGTGCCACTCACCTTGATTAAAGTTTCCACTCTATTTTCTAAATGAGATATTATCGCGAGCTTCCTGATGGAGGATAAAAGTTTCCGTAGTGATATGATTCATGACATAGATACACGCTCTGAATGATACACTGTGCAGAACAAGTACTAATTATATTCAGATTTATTATTCAATTAATGTACATTGCAAAGGTAGTTTTAATCGTATCTTTAAGTAAATATGGCACGGACGTTGATACTAAAAAAATGGCCCCCCCCCCCCAGATGTATTTCACGGAATTTTATTATTTTGTAATGTGTTGTAGCTTACAAGAAAATATTTAACACTTAATTTTTTTAAGTGCTAATTCACCGCTTTAAGGACTAAAAATCACTCTTCAAGTTCACCATTTGAAACAATGTTTTTAATATCTTAAAAAATACTTATAGTTTTTAAATGAAATCTACGTGAAAACTCATAAACTCTAAAACCATGAACTTGGGCTTTAAGGATTGGGGTTAAAGCTCTAAAAACATTTTTTACTGTGCCATCTTCTTTGAGATCATCGTTAAACTTACAATTAAATATAACATCCAGGTAAAAATATATAACTTTCAATATGCTTTTAGAAAGATTATTTGTTTTATTTCATAGTATGAATAAGTTCAGGATATTAAATTGTAAGAATGGATCTATTTTTTTGTTTATATATAATTTTCATTTCCCTACGAATATACTAGAATTGTTTATTAAGGAATACTCAAATTCAACTAATATTATAGCATTTATTTTGTAATTTTATAATACAAATAGTTCAATCATTATAAGTATTTAAATAGTTCGGTATATTCATTTGTTAATATCAGAGTAAATGATAAATAATATTTATAATGTACTGACAATAATAATTTATGAATCCGAATGATGGATAATGTATAAAGAAGCTGTTTTTCATTTGTACTTGAAACAAGCACCATATCGTTATTCTTGATAAATTTATCTTTATACGTAATTCAGTAGCTCGTAAAAATAATGAAAACCACAGTTTTATTTTATATTTCATTGAATTTAAACGGGTATTTTAACTTTTTAGAAGAGATAGAAAATTATTTGAATCCTAATGTTTTCAATTTAGTTTTAATAACCTTTCAAGCACTTAATCAAAACGAAATTTTAATTTTAATTTAAAAAATCATATTGAAAAACTGTTAAATGCTGTGGAAGCATTTAATGAAATTGAAGTGATTGGAGATGAGACTCTTGATCTCGCATAGTCTTAAAAAAGTGTTTAAATGCAAGGAGGAGAAGATAATAAGATAGAATCACTACGGACGAAATTTCCCCAGTGCGCACATCAGATGTTAATAAATTACATTACGATTTTCAACCAAGAGCAGTAAAGTTTTGGAAAAGTGGTATACATAAAAATTTAGGCTAGAAACAGGAGAAGGAGTAGAATATTTATAAAGGAAAACTGATAAATTTGTATTTGAAAAACAAATGTTATTTATGAAAAAGAAATAGAAAATATCTATAATTCTGTCAGTAGATTTCAACTATAAATACACTGTGGCCGTATATTAGCAATTAAAAAGAAAGATAAGTAAAATGTTTAGTATAATCTCTAACTTCTGCGACCTATAGTTAAAAAATTTAACCAATAATTTCTGGTAAGATCGACTTATTTTCCCTCTATTTATTGTTCTTAAAGAAAAAAGTGGAGACTTTGAACTAGTGATAGTAAAAAAATTTTTAATCAACTAATGTATATGTAATAGCTTCTAAATCTAAAAATTTGATTTCAGATCTCTTGTTATAAAATGCATTTGAACACACCTTTTATCAGCTTATTTATTATTTTTTTTTATTATTAATTATTATTTATTATTATTAATTGTTTTTATCTTTATTTTGTTAAATTGTATTTCAAACAAATTAAATTTCTATATCGATAAAATAAAAAAAAATAGGTGTCGTATTAAAACAACCTAGGAAATATTTTTCTTCAAAATATTAATTTTTTATATTCTTGATTATATTTTATAAGATTTTATATTCTTATATTCCTTTTTTAAATTAAACTAGATGATTTTATAAATTTTGTATTTAAATAAATAAAAAAATAATGTATATTTACCCGTGAAATAAACTCAAGTTGTAATCTTTTTATATAGAAAAGTTTGACGTTGATTTCATTCAAAACTATGTAAGTGGCTTTTAAGATGTTAAAAAAAATGTTTTTAGTGATGAGCTTTAAGGGTATTTTTCATTCCTCAAATCGGCTAATTTGCATTTAAAAAAATTGATGTTAAATATTTACCTGTGTATTACAACATAATACATCATGATCAAAATCGATGAGGTACATCTAGGAACTCTTCCTTGTAAGCAGTGTTAAAAAGAACACAAACAATAAACATGTATCATGTAAGAAATGTTCAATTTAAAATCAGAATATTAATTAAATCATGAATAATTTTTGGTTAAAAATATCACACCATAATTAAAGAATAGTAAAGCATCTCGGATAAAGTATACACGTGAAACGAATAAAATAAACAATCTCGAGGTAATCTTAGAGCGCGAAACCGAGTTCAGCATGAAAGCTCCTCATCAAAGCTTTAGCAGAGTGAGAGCGTGCAAGCTAGTGGGGCGAACGCGATCATCGAGAAGCGAAATCCCAGGGGGCTGATCTTAGCCAGAGAAGGTCCAGACTCTATTCCCCTTGGAGTCAGTTGATGTGTGTGTGTTGTAGTGGTCTCTGCCTCCTGGATAGTAGCTCGGTCTCTTAGTGGTGTACGAGCTTCCACCGCGGCTACCGCCACCAAAATTCCTGTCCCAAATAGAAGTGCCACCGTTGTTGCCGCGACTGCCACCGCCGAAGTTTCGGTCCCAAACGGAACCGCCGCTGCTTCCACCACGACTGCCACCGCCAAAGTTACGATCCCAGGTGCGGCTACCACCTCCACCGATGCCGTTGCCACCGAAGCGATGATCGTACGAGGAGCTTCGTGGTGGTGGTGTTGGCACCGCGGGTCGTCTGGTCGTTGTCGGCAATTTGTAGCCCGGTTGCCGGTGAGACGCTGGATCTGTCGATTTGTTCGTTTATTCAGCAAGCTTCTCGCGCGGATGCGTAAAGGTCAACACTGTGCGGCGTACGCGTTCGTCCGACTTGTATAATGGGTCACGCGGAGGTCGGGAGATAACGAAAGTAACGCGCAATGCGCTTTTGATTATGGCCTCATGTATGTGTGTTCGAATTGGCGTTGTAGTGGTACTCGTGTGATTCATGCAATTAAAAGCGTTAAATTATGGTTGTACAAGCTCGCATATTGCTTGACTGATGCAAGCACTATGGTAGAATAAAAGAGAAGCGCACAGTAGAACATACTATTCGTTTAATAATTTCGATTCCATGGGGATGCTTTATTTCATTATCTTTATTTTCATAACTTCATCGATTAAAATAATATGTGTCGATATTACACTAACTCAAAATTATTTGTTTTGTGTCCAAAACTGACAACAACAAAACGTCAAAATTCTACAAAAACGAGTAAAATGTGACTTTCGCAGAAGACATAATACTGGGTATACCATACTAATAACGATTAGAAATCGTGTGTGATAAAAAAAAAATACTGAAAGCTGCCGAAGATAGAACATTCGATGTAGACAGGTTTGTGTAAACAAAATCAAATCATTGCGACTGATATTCCGTACGCTTGTAAGTATTTAAAAAATCCAACATCATTACACGAGATTCTAAACATTATATCATTAAAAAGGCAGATCGTTAGATTGATGTGTTTGTAAAATATATACTTCGAACAATCAAGGCACCGATATGTGACGTCCCCATTGGCGGAAGAGACGATTGATGTGCAAAATTTACATATAATACATTCTATAAACAACTTTTACGCCACGCGTATGCCACTGGTAAGGTGTAATGGTATCAATGCAAATCTCAATCGTCCATTCGTCCTTCTGCATTGTAAAAGTTATGCAGTTGCACGCGTTTTGACCAGTGAGACGTTAAGCGCAGACACTAGTGCACGCATTCGAGGAAGGCACGCGGTTGGACGTTATACAATTGTCATCATCATCATCATCATCATCATCATCAACAAAGTAGCAGGAGTAAACGGAGTTGTTGTGCAAAGCAACGACGCCCCGAGCGCGACGCGATTTGCGTTGGATAATCACAAAAGACAAGAGAAACAACGAGGAGAAGATAGTTCACGCTTTGATTATCCTGAGGCAGCCGACGATGCTCATGGCGAGGACCAGCAAGACTGACGCTGTGTTGCCCTTGGCGCCATTCCTCGATCTATAATTGGTGTTGGGATGCACGCTGTTCCAGCCTGGATTGAGCTTGGGATTGTTGAGATACGTTGGGTAGCCGCCGTTCTGACTGTTGCTACCGGTATACGGCGGCGGGTAAACGTTCTGATGGTGATAACCATTACTATTGCTATTAACTGGATATGGTGGATAACCGCTGTTGCTGTTGCCATTGCTTGGATACGGTGGATAGCCGTTACTGCTGCTCGCTGGCGGCTGACCGTTGTACCTGTTGCCGAGCACTTCTTCGGCGGGTGGAGCGTTGGCATTCGCGTAAGGATTGCCGTTGGCGTAGCGCGTGCCGTAGGCGTCCGGCGGGACCGCTGGCTGTTGTTGACCGTTCGGCAACGTGTGACCGTTTACCGAGGATATGCCAGCCGAGTCAAAGGCTGAAAGTACATAGGAACTCCTGTTTCTATTTCTTTTGTCTTCCGCTGCCATTCAGTGCTTTTTTTGCCAAGTGGTTACAGCCATCACACAACGTTATGAACAAAACACAAGGAAAAGTACTACGTGCGAGAGACAAAGTGCGCGGCAAAGTTCTTCGGTTGAGCGTGTGCAGCTAATTTACCATCACCATGAGCTAATTTGTTAAGGCTGGGTCAACGGACAAAAACGCTAACACGCGCGCACGGACAATGCCAAACGAACTGAGTATAAAGAAACACAAGATTCGTAACAATTGGAGGAGGTAAAAAAACAGGCGTGTGCGTGAGATTAGTAGAGAGCCAAACGAGCCAAGATATAAGTGTAATGGAAAGAGAAAACAGAACGACCGAGACATATAAGTAGCGTGCGAGATTGCGCGAGCGAAAGAAGGTGAAGTATGTAGGAAGAGAAAAAGCGATGGAGCTGCTTTTATCGGGAGCGATGTTTCATTGAGGGCAACATTCATTTAAATCATACCACGAGTCCAGCATGCAATGACGCACGTGTATAACAACTTCACTAGCCGGTGCACCGCATCAATTGCCGCTTTTGCTCGTGCACAGGCGTCTACCTACATACGCGCTTACGTCTTCCGCGCACATTTTTCTTTTTTTTTATGTATGGAAGAGACTATCTTTTGTCCTCTCTACTGCGTGTGCCTATTTTACACTTTACTGCAAACGGACGTAATTGCGCAATAGAAGACAGTTATACACGTCGCTTGAGGGCGTTGCAGAAATAAGCGTGTTCTCGTTGGGAGCAAACACGCTCGCTACACCGTATACGAATCGAGCGTCCACTGTACTCGCCTCGTTAACTTTTCTATCGGCAAAGGACAACGATCGGATATCTCTGCAACTCGCGAATGGCTTTAGCGCGCGGACTCTGCGTATTTGCATGTGTGCGATGCTTTAAATCGTTCGAATCTCGAATTTTTCGTCAATGCGGAGACGTTCGAACGAGTTAAAACAGAGATGGCGGGAGAACAACAAACAGCAACCAAATGCTACAACAATCTACAGAAGATAACACGAAAAAACAAAATTCGTCTCTTGACTCACCCAATCCAGCATTAGTATTGACGCAGGTCGGCCGCCCGTTTTCAGTTCTACAGTACTGTCCACTGGAGCAAATCTTGGTGGTGCAACTCTCACCTGTTTAATGAAAGATCGATACGTGGTTGAGGAAAATTCAGTGGGTCGTGCGAATTGAGGGAGAGGAAAAGGGAGAGAGACTCGAGATAGAAAAAGGTGTTCAACGCGTACCTCCGCTGTTGATACGTTGGCAGGTGGGGTAACGACCACATTGATCTCGTTGATGGCCATAGCTGCATGGCTCCTCAGCCATAATGCATTTTTCGTCCGAGCGACATCCGATGTCTTGGCAACTGCGCCCGAACTCTACAAACAACAAAATTTCTCATCAGTTTTTGTTTTCTCTTCGCCGTGTAACGAAAATACGTTGTCGAGAAAAGGGAGGCTAGCATAAGCGTGGCATCTCTATGTAAAAAATGCCTGCGCAAGCACCGAAGCTACATGCGGGAAATTCATTTTTCGATAGGTTTACGGGGCGTCTCGCAGCTCTGATGCTTGTCATTACTTGACTCTCGTCTTCGATGGGTCGCTCATCAGAAGAGCCGTCAATAGATCAATCGATGCGTCTATCACGATGGACTGCGCGTCATTCGCGTGAAATAACATCACGACTACTCAATGCGGTTAATCATAATTCTATTTCGGCACGTGGGCTTTTATCGAAATTGATTTTCAATTATCGACGTCTCTCCTGCGGCTCGACCGGCAAATCAAATCTTCGTTTCTCACTCTTACTTTTTCTCTCATCTCGACGTCAACCCGTTGAAAATCAAACGATATCGCAAAGAACGTGTCTATTGCGAGCCACTAATATATCGACATCTATGTCCGAGATATAGTATAGCGATAAACTCACATGAAATTTCCGCGGTAACGAAACCGAAGCAAGGTCGATTGCCGGCCGCGTGCAAAGAAGCTCAATGAACATTTTCCGATACATAGCGCTGACGCTACGATTTTATTTTTGCGTCAGGCCATTTTAAAATTTACGCATCAACTTGGTGGACGCCTCGGAGGCTGACGTCACGTATTTGCATCGATTATTATTTTTCCGAAGTGGATGACGCGCCGTTGCAAGCTTTTGCGACAATATGCCGTATTGATCGGTTGTCTTTCATAACATCAACTCATATAACGTAGAGCGGAGAAATGGTATTTTCATGCGATATCACTTTTATCATTCGCGCAAATCAGCACTGAGTGTAAATCGTCGTCAATTTGGAATGGTATCAAAGTTTTGCGCGCGCCACTCGCGAGACGCGAGGAAAGTTAGTTTTGCGCGTAACTTACATTGTGAAGTTGAAATTGTACTTCCAGCTGAAATAACCGACCGAACGGTATGCATTATTCCGCGAAAATCCCGTCGAGCGCCAATAAAATATCATCGAGCAATGTGTCGACTCGAGCGGACAAACGGAGATCTGATCGTTGCGCAATTAGCGGCAAGCAACTCATCGCTAATGTTTTGTAATGTACTCACTGGAATAAGGAGCTGCGCTCGCCGCGGCAAGTACAATCGCCAAAACTACGGCGACGTTCATCGTTTTCATTTCTGTCGGTCGTCCTGTGAAAAAAACAGAATAAATGAGACTTAAGTTACGCAAGAAATATACGCCTATCCTTCTCCCATAAGCCGCGCTAATTACCCGCATAATTACGCTCATAAAACATGGCCGAAGACTTTGCAGAAACAAAAATAAAAGCCGACTGCTCTCGTAGGCGCAATTAGCAGCTGGAGAGCTCCACTTGTATTTTTATTCCGCGTGATTCTCTAGGATGAGAGAATGCGATGATGAGTACAGTGAATAAATAAAACATCGGGCAATTTTTCCAATAATGCGTGTGCGCGCGGGCGAGTTGCGGACAAAGACAAGAGCTAACCCCGCCTTCACGCATCGGAATTGACACGGAAACCTCCTTTAATGTCCTTTTCATCGTCACAGTTTGCTCTTGCGAAAAAAAGAAATACTACAGATAAATATGAAGGCCTTCGATCTTTTGGCACCACGCGCGTCTTCGTCATTTGTTGATCGAGTTCGTTGTTATCGCCACATCGTAATTGGATGGAAAACGCACGTTATTATATCAACGTGGGAGCGGCTTTTATTCATATCCCCTTGCCATTAAATAAAAATTACGCGTCTCTCAAGACCATTCGAGCTATTTAACTGTCAATTATTAAAACATATACATTGATTTTTTTTGCATTTCATCCTTAGACAATGCTAGCCTTTGTTATCGCAATTAGTTTATTAGTACAAAAGGTCGTTTTCTATCCTCAATGCCGTTTATTAATCTTTTTGCTCGGAATTGTTTACATAAAAATGCTGTGCGATTTCGAATGCAACTAAAAAACACCAAGAATAAATCAGAGAACGCGAATCACAATAGTCCTTTATTTTCGCAGGAAAACCGCGCGCTCGAGATAAAATATCAATTTGCACGCCAATTAAGTGTTTAGTCTATTCGGCTCTTCCGCTTTCACTCATGATAATTGTAGATAAAAATACTTCGAGTTTCTCAATATACACCATTTGGAGACTCGCATTCACTTCAATGAGAAAACTGTCTGCCGACAAGCAGTTTCGTCAATTGACCGCGCGCGCACCTACACACACACACACACAGAGGTACGAATTGCTAAGTCTTTACGATGCATCAAGAAGAGTAAATCAATGAAGTTAAAGGAAACGATGTAACGCGGTATCGTTGCCCACTAAAAATAACGCTGATGCAGTCTCCATATAATAGTGTATTGCCGCGTTTTTTAGTTTGTTATTTATTTATTTTTTTTTACAAGGTCACCCGGCATCTGCTCCTTTTATTCAGTGTCCTTATACGCGCACAAAAATAGTTGCGCCTTGGTGGATACGGCAGAGAGAGAGAGAGAGAGAGAGAGAGAGACAGGCAGACAGCAATGTACGCGTGTAGTTGCTTGAGAGTCCACGGCACGAAAATAGTGGCGACAGACACGGAGCACGCAGCTGCTACGCGTTCTATAAATCGGCGAAGCGCGCGATAGGCAACACTAGATTTCGGCAAGCGGGATAATGGTGAAGTTGTTAGCGCGACTATGGCGTGCAAAGACGTGCGTTTACGTACCTGGCGTCAGTGCACGCAGCTGAATCGGCGAGAGCGAGCGAGAGCGAAAGTTAAAACCGTCCGACTGACTCGCTAGTTAGCCTGACACTGAAGTATATAGCGCGGCGCTCACTGGAATTTCAGCGAGAGAGCCGCAGCTGTGTGAGAAAGCGAGACGGGCGCTCTCTCGGTTGTGACGCGTGCACGGACGTCTATGCGCGACGCGAACGCCATGGAGGGGGTAATGCCAGCGAGGCCGCTTTGCCGTCAGCGACTCAGCCTCAGATTCTATTTTCTTGTTCCGCTTCTCGGCGGCGCACGTGTGCATTATTACGCAGGTTGCTTGCGTTGATGAAGTGGAGAGTGAGAGAGAGAGAAAGCGAGGCGACCAAGCGAATTTGACGGATATATCGTGGCGCATTGTCGCTGTTCGTCCCCGGGGATACCAATGAAAAATTCAACGGGCGCGCCAGGTCGCCGACCAGCGACCGTCCTATTAACGCTGTAAAAGTACTACCACTTGTTTTTCGCCTTTTGTTCTGGATTAAGGACCCTGGTGTTTACGCTTGTTTTTTTTCGCAATGGCCATTGTGGAAAACCGGTTTTGGCGAAAAAAAGAAAAAAAAGAGGGAAAAGGTTTAGGAAGCTCGCACGGCAAAGGAAGACTGCGAAAATTTGAATACGAGCACGCAAAAGTTTTCCATTCACCCACGACCACTTTTCAGTCTACGCGGCTATTCAGCAGATTTCGTGAAAACACGCGCTTACCCAATCTAAAGCTCGAGCTCTTTGAACCAGCTTCTCCGCGCGTCGCCGTGCGTAACTTTTGCTTTTCGTTCAACGACTTGGTGAAAATATACACGCGACATGTCAAAAATGTAAATTCAATAGATAGCTCACTGAAAATTTCATTTGGGACAAAAAGATGGCTTTCAATTGGACGCTCATTCAATTTTCGCTCGAAATGGACAATTAATTAATGTGTTATAATGCGAACTTAATAAAAATCCAAGCTATCGTGTTAAAGCGATTGAATTGTATAGTTAATGAATGTGCGTGGGTAACTGCCAAACCTCATTTGTTCGTCAATTGACAATTATACGATTATATATTTGGAGCTAGCAAGTGAGATTGTTTTAGACTTGAAGTTTAATCGGGATTCCAAAAGCTGGTGATTGCAGAGAACGGACAATTAGCGAACGTATGCGATTAGAGATGATTAAACGCTTGGCTTATCTGCCTATGGCTACAATATCCAAAGGAAATGATAAGCCCATTAATTAATTGCATCCTTGGGTTAGAAGCAATAAGTTAACGCTAAAAAAATTAATTGGATTTTTCCATGCTTTTCAATTTGATTTAGCTAAAAACTAATATTAGCCAAAAATATATGAGGCGTAACGTAATTCAGTAAATTGAAACGTAGCTCACGCAAGTTAGTCGGTTCCGACAGATTCCATGTCCGCGTATAGTATGCAATTTTGTTTATTCGATATCTGCCTAATTTTAAATATGAAAGTGGAAAAAATGCAAAAAATTCATCGAGTCTTACCAATATGCCTTCATTACTAAAAAAAATAAAGTTAAGGTGTTGTTACTTCCTGCGTGAATTTAGCACAGCTGTAAAGTCTAGAAACATAAGAAAGAAATGCACCTAAAAAGACATTTTTCATACCCGCATTTCAAAGTCAAACGGGCACTCAGGTACAAGTCGACATATAAGAATCGAGAGAGCGAGAGAGGTAAATTCAAAGTTTACGAGCGGAGCAACGACGACGATGCTCTCGAATGAATAACAGCGTGATCTATTGGAAGTCGAGCGAACTTCTTTGTGCACACACGGGCGCGCCACACTCGCGCTCTCGGCTGGGATAATAGGCGTGCTTTGTCAAAGCTGCCGCAGTCGCGGCATTTTTTTTTTTTTTTTAATGGAAAGAATACACGGGATAATGGAGCCGCTGCAACGCAATAGATCGACCTTCATTAAACGTAAATCTGGATTGGTGCTGCTTGTTATACGCGATTGACAACGACAATTCGCTCGCGACCCGTCTTTCACCTCGACTCTTTTGTTTTCTGGCTTTCGATGCAACGCAAACCTTCATGACGGTCCCACTGTTGCGCGTTATCGGTGTAATCAGATTTTCACGGAAATGTTTCTGTAACGGCAATTGAAAGGCCGAGATAATTGTGACGATTCATCATTAAAATATCAATAACGTAAGCTGGACACTCGAGCATTTTTAGTGAATCTCGCATAGCGGTTTATCCCTGCTGTGTTCGAACGCTAAGCGCATTTTACGAATCGAATCGCGCAGCTCTCCAAGCAGCAGCCGAAGTCGCTCGTCAACGAGAAAAATAAAGCAGGCGGCCCGCCCTGAAAATGCGGTCGTCGCCAATTAGCCCTCCGTGGCAAATTTCAAGAGGGGAAAAAAGGGAAGAGAGTTGAGTACATCGAAATCTCAGCACCGAGTGGCAGCTCGTTATCCCCTCGGAATTTGCTAAGCAGCTTCAATCGGTCTCAACTTTGTTCGTTCGTTTCCCTTCGTCGGTCCGCGCGAGCGAAAGAAGCGATATAAAGCCACTCAGTCGCGGATAATCGAAACGCATTTGGATAAGGCGTTGCGCAAGGGTTGCGCGGCGGGCGCGTCAGCGGTAGTGACGGGGTGGTGGTGGCGAAACTATGCTGTGGCGCGCGTCGGGCGTCGACCAGCAGTCAGTTCTGCCGCGTCGCTCGTATCGCTTGCATCGCGCGCGCTCCGGCGGCGTACAGGTACTTGCTTGAAGGCGCGCGCGTGTTTCGACAGCGCGTCGTCGCGTCTTGCGCTCGCGGGCTCGACGATGCATTGAGTGCGACTGAAAAAACGGGGAACCGGCTGGCCAATGAAAGCACCATGTGCGAGCTACTGCGGCGTTTATCCTCCGATCCGATTCGCCTTGCGATCCCGACGTGTGAACAAGCACGTGACAGCATTTTCTAAACGCCAGCAGGTATTTACGTGCCGGTACTGACTTCCTTTTAGTTTTTAATCCTCGTGAACTCTGCAATCGACAAACAGATTATTGAACTTTTCTCCTCTTTCATCCAGGTAAATTACCGATCGTTCACGTTCCGTAAATCAATTGGGCTATCAATTACTCGATCTGGAATGGTGTATAGATAAAAGCTTCGGTGGAGTTCGCGTTATACATGAATCCTGTCTGTTTAATTTGTTGATTTGAAATAAGGGATGGAAGAGGTTAAAATCTGAAACGTGATCTCGCATCGTCATTGATACCTATTGGACGTACGTGCTTATCAACGCAATATTCAAATAAAATATTTAATTGTAAAGGAAACAAATAGAAAACAATAGCCAATGTAATAATCGATTTTCCCAGGTTCGTTATTTACAGACTGTAAAGCTCTTTTTAACGAGTTTCATTATTTCGAATGATTATGAATTCCTGAACATTTTCGAACGCGAATTCAATTCGTCAACTGGCAGCGTGCACTTGCAAGAAGCGAATTTAGCGGGAACGCCAAGGAAAATGCATTTTTTTCCCCCTAAAATGGTTCGTAATAATTCACGTCTCAAGGAGAGACCTTTAATTACAAGTGTAATTATGCGAGCCCAGCTGGCTGATCCCTCTCTTACAAAAATTGCCTTGTAGTTGTAGCTGTCAATTACAGCCGCTGCAGCGATAATTAACGCAGCGGAAAGAAGCGAAATTTGACGTGCGTTGCGATAAGCAACTCCCGTAGCATTTGAGTGGGCGTGCTCCGACAGTTCGCGGCGCGCTTTTGTGCGAGAACTTCAAACAACGCGTAAAAACGCTCGCTATTATGGCGAGATAGAAAGGGTTGACGTGTTATATAAGCGAGCCTCTTTTTTTTCGCCTGTAACGCTCGCGCTTCACCAACACTTTGAGCTGAATGAGCTCGCGCGTTTGTTCTTTTTCTTTTCATTTTTTTTTCTTTTTAATCTCGTTGGCTCGGCATTGAGGCCGGCCGAAAGAGAAACTTTTTAGATGAATCAAAATTATCTAAATGCCTGTTACTTATTTGTAACTGCGCCTGCAATGGCTTGCGAGTTGTCGTGAAACATTGACGGGATGCTAATTGAGTTCGCTTCAGAGAAATGTTGCGAAATCATGAGCAGCGGTTCGCGCCAACGAACAACACCATTCGGTTCGATAACGTCCTCACAGGCCATCTCTTCTTTATGGAAATGAAAATCCGGTCGATTACGGGTAATATTTCTCGCGAGTAATGCGTATTTTATAGTGATAATCATCTTTCTAGCTCAATTAAAAATCGCCGGATCAAAAGTTGAAGCAGTAACAGCTCAAAAGTTCAAGACGAAGAAGTGCACTTGAGCCACCCCCTTCCCCTAACAGGAGTTTGAAAAACTTATCGGGTTTTACAGCGAAAGTTCATCACACGGTACCTCGGAACTAAAAAAAATCGAACATTTTCTTTTCGCCGTCAATTCACATGAGTTGACGAGAAACACGAGCAAAAGAAACAATGGCATTGATTCTTTTTAACGAACAGTTTTATTCGCCGCCTAACAGTTTTCCTTTTTTACGTCGATCAAGTTGAAAGTTTTTATGGCTGTTTCGACTAGGTGATATATAGGTGTTTCCTAACGAATTAAAAGTTTTTTCTGGCTGTAGCATTATGCGCGTTGGTATAACTTTGGTAGTAGTGACAACGAACGACCGTACGTCTTCATCAGTAGCAGGCACTTTAAATTGACGAATCAGCTCGGAATAAATAGACGGTCTACTTCATGTTAGGCGAAATTTGTACTCTCGCCTGATTAAAAGTTATAGGACAAAGAGCTTCCAGTATATGCAGCTCAAAGGACGGCGCTCACTTAACTTCATTTATTCCAGCTCTATAACGGCAAATTGAGTGTAGCTACTTTTACGATGCAACATCCTATCCAGTCTCTAAATAATCTTTGCAATTTAAGTTTATTCACTTGTCGTAAAAGACGTTACGGGGAAAGTAAAACGATTTAGGAAGACAGAAGACACAGTCATTGATATTCGAGTGTTTGCTTTGCTTTTCAAAGCAGCTTCACGAGGAGTCGATACGTCGAGAATGAATTCATTAGGCCGGTAAGTGTGGCGCGAGGAAGACAACGATCAATTGAAATAGCGATGCTAGCGAGATTCATAGATCGTTAACGCTCGGCTTTGCAGCCCCCTCGAGCAGTTGGAGAGCCTGCACGGAATATCCCAAGCCACAACAAAACGCCCAACTCGAGGCGAGCTTAACGGGCGTGAATTATTTTTCCTCCTCTCTCTTGCGGGCGAGTTTGCACTCGCGGGCTCGAACGAGCGGCAGATATCTCTTAGGCCGAGCTCGGCCACATAAATTTTTGCTACCCCCTGCCCCTCTGCCTTGGCAAATAAACGACATTCTCGGCGAATGGAGAAGAGAGTTTCCAAAGCGGAGACATCGTTTGCAATTATAGTTGCGCGCTCTCTGCCTAGTAATGGGGCTGCGAATGCACTGAGCTCTATATATAGTTGTCTTGTTACCTCGTCGCGCGGATCTTTTGCAGTTCAGACAACGATTCGTCTTCAGCATTATTTCAGTGCTAAGCGAGAGCGGCGCACACTTTAATTTGAATCTTCGTTACATTGCTTATAACTGCTAACAAACTTTGATGCGAAATGTTAATTTCGTGAAAACAAGTGCATCGAGTTTTCATTCTATAGAAGTAGCAAAATAATGCTCAAGAAAATTAATGGGAATTGAAGGACTTTAAAGCACTTTTATCTTTATTGAAAGAGCTCGTCAAATATTTTTTCTTTTCTTCAATAAAATTTCTTGAGAAATGGCGCAATACGTTTTACAAGCAATTAAACCACTCCAAGAGAAATTTGTACTGAACAGACAATTTCTTGGCGATTCGACGGTTTCCAGAATAAAAGACTCGTTTTATAATAAAACTCAATCTGTAACCCTAACTTAAGCAGTGAATACTTAATTGAGCTCTCTCTTACAGGATAAACGATTCGCTTGAGAGGTTTTAAAAATGCACTTGGTTTTCGACGAAGCATACTCTGTATTTTCGTTTATGTAAAAATTATTTCACAGACGGAGAGAGAGCAAAAAACTAAAAATTAGCTATTTAAATGCGTAAGCAAATTTATACAGTTTATTTTTCTATGCACGTCCCATCTTATCCGCTTAAGAATGATTTTAGCTTCAAAATTAATAAACAGGGAGAGAGAGAAAGAGAGAGAGAGAGAGAGAAGTAAGACAAACTGAGCATTGTATTTTCTAATCTGCAAGTTCGAAAAAAATATACAAGCTTCAGCCTTGCATTCGCGCGAGTAAGACGGGTAAAGACGACATACAACAAAAAAGCTCAGTGCGCAACCTTCGACGAGCTGTAACATATCAAGTAGGTCGCTGAATCTCTCGCAAACAATATTTTCCGTGTCATATGAGCTACTTCTCCCCTCTCGCGTGCCCTCTCTCTCTCTCTCTCTCTCTCTCTCTCTCGATAATATCTCAAGGGCACGATGCTTTTTTTCTCTCTTTCGTTTACTTAGCATGCGTTCTCTCGCCTTCCACTTACGTACAGCTTGTCGCGCGCACGTAATCAGCGGACATAAGCTTTTATTAGACTACCGCCGCGATATGGTTTATATATACCAAGTCCTCGTCGCGCTATCACCTCTTGGCGTTACCTCCAGCTCCGTGCAATTTCGATTTCCTTTTTGTTATCACCGACAGCATAGGCGCAAGCGGCGCTCGCTTCCCTTTTTTCCTCTCTCTCTTTCTCGCCAAAGTTCTCGTTTCTTTCGTGTGTGCAAATGAAAACCTAACAAACAGCTTGCTCACGGGCACACAAACACGCGTATAATGATGCGACTTCGCGATGCAGGCACATTGCACAGTGTAGTGCTTTAATTCAGTCCTTTATTCTACATCTCCCAGTGGGTTGCCGAGGCAGAAGCTTTTGTCCCATTGATTTCCGACGTTTTGAGAGAGGGAGAGAGAGGTTGCGTGTGTGCGCGCACGTACGTATTCACGGCCGCTCATGTGTAGGTAAGCACCGCGACACTCGGTTAGCCCAAAGTGCTCTGCCCGAGACTAACTGATTGAAGTAGCACTTTCAACGAGCCGCTTCCATCTATTGTTGCATATTAATTGCTCTATTCAGTTGGCTGAGCGAGCCGCGTTACAACGCGAGGCTCAGCCCCCGTGCGGATAAATCCTCGTAGCTCCATTCGAAAAAGATCAACGGGAGGCGTAAATGGTGAAAATCAATTACAACGCACCCGTCGTGAACGGAACCATGCGGAGAATATGCAGAATCCTAGGTATCTTTGTAATATTGCCGGGACTACGCTCTGCCTTACCAAAGCCGCTAAGGTTTTACGACTGCACGCACAGCCTCTAATTAAAATCGCTCGAGACCACGTATCGTTTCAACTTTCTGTAGTATATCTTGAGTAAGCTCCCGACATATCTGCGCAACACGTGCACTTGTCACGGAGTACTTTAAATTGACTCGGATAATAGAAGTCGATTATGTGATATAAGATGGATAACGGATCTCACTTTATTCGGCATAGTTTGAGCGTCAATGCAATCAGTTAGCTGCATAGTCCGAAGGCTTCCTTATACGGTAAACTTCGTAAAGCATTCGCAGTGTTGGACATCGCGAATAGTTTGTAAGTGGTGTTATATAACTGACGTTTGCTCAACCTACACGTATGTACTCAAGTCTTCTGGTCAAGCGTTGAAAGCTTCCTGAAAGCGCGTTCTATCCATCAACTCGATCAGAAGTTTGACAATGAAACGCGGCGAAAGAAAAATTAAAAAGATAAATCGTATTTTGCATCGGGCTAAACTCGATCGCCGTCGAGCTCTCTTTTAATTAACAACCGCGCATATTATAATCTTTAATGAAAAAAAGTTAATGATAAACTTTCCGCCCCACAGCGTCGTTGAATAATGCTCGTTCGTATTTACGAGCCTCTTAGTGCTGCCCAGCAGCAAATTGGATGTCCAAGAGGCGACCAGATATGAAAGTGGGAAAATGGCAGTCGTCGGCTGGACAAACTGGATCCGAATTGCGCGCGCGGATTACGGTAATAGAAGTTACGCCGTGGAAAAGGATACTGGCGACTTTTTTTTTTTTTTCAATTCGTTGGTGCGATTATATCGCCGAGAAAATCCAATCCTTCAATAGGATGAAACACGGCATTTCTATGTTATCGAACTGAAGAGAAGGAAAAAAATTATAAAGGATAAAAAAGTGACTTTCGCTTTTGTCTCGATTTGCGCAGCTTTCTTCATTTTTTTTTTTTTTTCATTATCCTATTGAAGCTTCACAAAAGAGGAAGAGAAGGAATATTTGAGCGTGGACTTTGATGGAAAACGGGAGAGTAAGTGTTGGAGCTTTCTTTCTCTCTCGGAAGAACGTGGAAAGATTCGGTGACTAAGAAATATTTAGATCTCTTAAACCGCTTATATTTGACGGTAACAGACTCGACAGAAATACTAACTTTTGGCAATTATATTAGTATAATTATTTAGAGCAGGTAAAACGAAAAGTAGGGAATTTTTAATCTAAATAATTATACCGAACACGATGTCGATGGGACTTTTACTTTAAAAAAACATGTTATATGTGAAAGCCTCGCACATGTTATATATGGAAATCATGAATATTTTTATGCTACTATAATGTTAACGTGGCTCTTATCCATTTTTCTTAGTACATGGGATATACTTATATTTATGTTTTCAATCCTCGCCTGGCACAGAGTCCAGGTCTTTGAGATAGCGAAGATTAAATGATATTACATCGAATCTCTCATTCAATTCATTTTCAGAAAAGATGAAAAGCTCCTCTCGTCAACGTTTGAAGCCATTTTTTTCGTTTCAATTCAATTTACTTTTCACGAAATATGATCATTTTTGTTATTTTGCAAGCGGAAAATTTCATCAATGTTTTTTCATCTGTCACAGCCGAAACTCTTCGACTAATTACCATCCTGTGGGCAACTATCCGTTAGGATGTCTCGACTATGCTGCTACTGGTTATGCTGTTATTCGGAGAGCGGTCGCAGCGAAGATAGCTCAGCCAGTGAGTCGAGCGGCAACGGTAACGGTGGGGAAGGTTCAAGCGTAAGTTGCATCGGGACTGCTGCCACGCTATCGGGTCTCGTTTCTCTTGCCATCGTCGCAGTGGCCGTGTCCACCAACCAATGGCTGCTAACCGAGGAAAGACTCACCACTCGACAACAACAACAGCAACAACAGCATGACAATGCTACCAACGTCAAATTCACTTACAGTGGACTTTGGCGAGTTTGTATGGCTACTGGTGAGTTTTCCGAAACTACAAGTGATTAACGACGGTGTTTCTTTCTTTTTTGTTTAAGTTTCTGTCAATGTACTTGCTTGGATATTTTGCGATTGCGAATGATTTATGGAGGGACTAGATTCACAAATTACGAAAAAATTTAACAATGTTGAATCCATGCTGAAATACGATAATATATTTCGCTGCCGTAAATCACTCCGGGAATAACTATAAACAACTCCACCTCCATATAGTGTTAATTGAATAATAGATTCATTATTGCTTGAAGTTTCAAATAATTATAAAATTAAATGTTATTAATTATTATGAAATCTCGAAAGCTAACGTAATTGAATTAAAATCGACAACTTGGGAAACAGTGATGCGCAACACACGCTGCAAATTACTGCAAAGTTCGAAACGTAATTGTTAATGCGTCAGAACTATTTTGACCGCGAGAAATTCTAAACCATAATAAAGCTCGAAAATTCGGTAACGCTCTGCAACTGGCGATACGAGCTGCAAGCGGATTCGACGCGTTATGTAAACGCGTGGCTGAAACGTGCAACGATTATATTTCATAACTCATAACTCAATTATTAATTTCGAACACAGCTCTTTACGCCATCCGAAAGGCTTTGATGGAATTCACATCAGACGCTTGTCACAGCCAACGATATGTAACCCACAATTTCAAAAATAAATCGAAACCAAAATCTACACGCATGAGAAAATGACTACGGTTTAGCTGTGCTTTTTCGCGGACTCGCGACGTACTAAAAGCCGGATGAACCCATCTGGATAAATATTGCGTTCAAGATTTTGCTCTCTCGAGTGGAAAATAGGTGTATTGAATATTTTACAACTCAGCAAGCAGCAGGAAAGCATTAAAAAAAGGATACGTCTGCGTATAGCCATCCCGGGTTTTCGAAAAATTACATGAAAAAAGCGTCGTCGCGCCGATTAATCGTAAATGGAATTATGCGAAAGGTAGAGAGGGCAAAGGAGTCGACGAAGAGGGAAAAAAGCATAAATTCGCTCTTGCGCTTCGGAATCGCAATCAGTAGCAGCGCGCAGCGACTTTCAACGGGGAAAATCGACGGGGCGGCGCGCAGTGCTCGAAGGGTCGGAGGAGCTTCCGTCGCGAGCGCGCTCCACTGCTTCCGCCCGGATATGACTATTCCACGCTCGCCAATCTTCGACTCCTCGTTTCTTTTACTACGGTCTCCCTCTTCCCCTCCTCCTTTCCTCGATATTCCTTCGACCTATCATTTTCTTTCTTCTTTTTTCTCGAGGGCCTTCTTCCACTTTCCCTTTTTTTCAGCTTAATGCTGGGCACTTTGACGTTTCGGAAATCGGCTTTTGATTATTCAAATTTTCAATGCACCCGCTCGTCGCGCGAAAATGATTGCGAAACGCTTTTTTTATTATTAAAAAGCCAAATATCTGGATTTTTATTCAAAAGATGTATGAAGAATAAGCCGAAGAAACGAAAGTTTTCTTTAAATCGTGAAATCCTCTGGCTGAGTCTTCAAGCTTTCTACCTGTCTGATTCTCTCTCTCTCTCTCTCTCTCTCTCGACGTAATAATGTTTTGAAAAGCAAACATTCGTCCTGAATGAGGCTACAATCCTATTATAAAACTTCTTTGCCATCACTCGGAATACAAATGCTCAACGAGTGGCATTTCTTCGCCAAAACGAAATTGAGAAAGCAACTTTTGCATTGTAATTTATATTACTTTATATTACTTTGATCGATTATAAAATAAGCAGCCTAACATCTATTGATAAGTTGTAAGACACGTGTGGGATACGTGAAAAGCGTGGGCAAATTATAATTAACCGTTGCTATAAATTCAGCCCTCGATCAACGACCCCTTAACTATATACGTGCACACACGCTCCAAACTCGCGCTACTGATATAATATAATGAGCATTCAAGTCAAAGTAAAACATTTGGGGCGTAGTGGGAGTGTATATGTGTGTGTGGGAGGGGGGAGGGTTGAGCGAAAGCCCTTTGAGCGGACGTTCAACTAATTCCCGATCCTAGAATTGCTCGTCCTCAATTTCTTGCGAGCTAGCAGAGCCAGCGGCCAGCAACGAAAGCTACAGACTTTGCGCGCGTGGGAGAGCTTCCAAGTGTGCCGACCTCAAAAGTTTACGCCACCCGAACGCAGGAAGAGCGCGAGCAAGCAAGGCCTGGCAAGAGTTTTATTGGCCTTACGGCCGTTAAGGGAGTTTGCTGCATCTTTCCCGTCACTACCGCCGGTGCTGCTTTTTGCGAAAAAGCTTGTCTTTCGCCCGGATCCTCTCGCGCAACTATTCTCGTCACGAGAAAACTTGACAACTCGATTGTTACACAAGCTGTTGCAACGCTATGTTACACGTTTAATTGTACGCTTCGACTGGCCATAAATCGTTCAAAACATTCATTCCCTCTCTTTTTTTTCCAGCGCGTCGCGATATTGTTTCGATATTCTTTTTGATAAAAGCTTTCGGCTGTTGGCCTTTGAACCTATAGACAATTGAGATGCGTTACATGTCCACGAATTTACTTTGTCGTGCTATGCAATGCTCAAAATTCTTCTATATAACGAATTGGTTTTGCTTGTGTTAAGTACTACGATAAATTAAGCCTTGTAGCCGGCGCGAAATTTCAGTACATTAATTCCCGTGTAAGAAAGTCAAAACGGCCCAACATTGGCACAGCAACGTTAACCAAGACTGCCGGTACAGGCCGCCAGTGCTGGTCCAACGTCATCCGGGTAACGAAATGATAAGAATGGGCCAAGGTTATATTTTCAGTAGTGAGCCATTGCCGACGCATTGACCATGGCTCGGTACTGGTAACGCAATATTTGTTGTCATTGTCGGACAAGCACACTATCAAGCTAATAAATATGAACGCATTTTTTAGCGTCAACGTTTTCTTTATTTATTATTGAATTATTTTACATACTACATACTCATGTAACTATTTATTTAAAATTTAATTGCTAACATTTTCAAGATAAGTATGACGAGTAACAAATTAGGTAACAACAATATTTATACAACATTTATGTTAATACTAAGAGGTCAAACTTAACGAACAATAGTATGTGCACTCAACCTAATTAAAGTAAACACATAGATAAAAAATGTCAATTATCTTATAAAATTTACCTCGAGCATCGATCATTACGTTTTTAGGATAAGTCAAGCGCATCAAGTTTTTTTATAAAAATATTGCCATTGTCGCTACAGCTGCTGCTCGACGATTAACAGAGAATTTTCCTTTTCAAGGATTTTGATTTTTTGAGATACGAATAACTGTTCAGCATTGCGTGGTATAATGAAAGCTACTCGGAAAACACGATACTTATTATATATTTTAGGTTAAAATGTTATTATTAATATTCTTTATAAACATACGCATCATGATTAACGATTAGTATTGGGCCAGCGCCGGAAAACAAAAAATATTAAAATCGTTCAAAAATAGATTATTGGTACAGTATTGGCTGCCGGTGCTCGGACCATTCTTATCAATTCAATGTTGGCTCAAAGCCGGTCCAGTGCTTGACAAAACTAGGTTCGGTTGCCAGTGCTCCAACAGTATTGGGCCGTTTTTGCAGTCATGCCAATTCTTACACGGGAAATTTAATATAATAAATAGCGATAAATAATAATGCATTCCCAGAGTGCAAATTGACTATCGATAGAATACCAATATTGAACTAGTGATCTATTGAAGCGAATTCAATGATACAGATAATTAATGGAAACGGCTGGTTGGATGCATATTTGGTATATACATCATTCCCGTTATGATGAATAATGCACTACTAATTAAAGCATCGACAAATGTAGTAGAAGGCTATACAGCAACAAGTTTCACTGGACGCTTCCAATTGAGAGAAAATCCTGAGTGTAGTATAATATTTATCATGATGTTCGGGATTTATTTGAACAGTAATGGCAAATATTTTGAGTTGCAAAATGAACTACGCCGGCATTAACAAAGTAAAAATCTCTCTACATATATATTTCTGTTTCTCAAAGCAATGATCTTGTGACCTCGTTTCTACATAAACTCGGCGACAGTTAAAGAGTGAATTAATGTGAGCGCCGAGGGTTGTCGAAAGCGGCGAAAGAGCATCGGAGAAATATGTACGTCTAGGCGCGACGAGAAACTAACTAAAACGAAAACAGTTACCAACGCGGAATTGCATTCTTGTCTTGTACGGTAGCCGCTCGCAAACCAAGAGCGTACGCGAGATAGATACACCGAAGCGAGTTGGCAAAAGTTCACAGAGGGAGAATCACCTGCTTGTCTATATGTGTACGTGTACTCGTGTGTGAGTTGCAGGCTCGAGTGCGGAATACGAGTGCTCAACTATCGATTACTTCCCCAAAGAAGAGTACAGCCCGGACCCCAGTGATTCGACCATGGCTATGCCCTGTAAGTGCATTTTAACTTTAGATCTGTAGATTATTATGCGCGGACTTTTTAAAGTAGATTGCGTCCCGATATCGTGCGTACGACTGAGTTTTATTTAAATATGTCGCGTCAATACGAAGATCTTGATTTGATTTCCATTCATCCTACCATACTCGGTAGTGAATACGAGTTAAAGGAACGTCGTCAAGATTTAGGAGTAAGTTCGTGAACCTTTGACTGAAGCAATATCGTTGCCGTCGAGCGATGCTCCCTCCTCCCTACATACGCGATCGCAATATTTTTCAAAGAGACGACTGCATTGTACCATTGAAAAATCAAGCTTTATGCCTCGTTTATATTGCCAGGGCACAAAGAACGCACTCTTTTCTTTTTTTTTCACTGCGTAGCTTGTCTGCCTTTATGCTTTCTCGCGCGTTTTACATGCAAATTCTTTTGTTCTGCAGATGCAGTCACAAAGTCGGCCGTCTTCTTTATCAGCGCCACTGCGCTACTGGTCGCCGCTGAGGTCTCGTATTTCGCGGGATTACTCATCAGGCCCAGGCCGAGTTTGTGCGTCTTCGCCGCTGGTATCATTCTTATCGTCTCGGGTAAGTATTTTTAACGGGCTTGTCTTAATGCGCCAAGATACGGTCGATCGTGCCGTTTCAGTAGTAAAGACTATCATTGATCAGCCGAAACGTCGGATCGTTGCACTCGCGACCGAGCTTGCTAGATTTATTTCAAATAGATCGAATGCAATAAGTTGATTTGAATGTCACAGAACAAATATCGAAGCGTGACAAAGCTACATTTTTTATTGTTCAATGAAAAGTGCTAGTAGATAAGCTATTATTGAGCTTTAAAGTAAAATGAACTTTTCCAATAGCGTTGCTTGAGATAAAAGGGGTATACGAGGAATGAAATCCGAGCGAGCGAGCGCGTCCAATGAAAAACAAGTCTCATATATTCTCTGATGTGCAGGTCTCCTGATGCTGGTCGGCATGGTCATGTACATTTCCGTGTTCAAAGCCGAGGTGGGCAGTAAATTGCGGCCACGATCGTCCTTTCAGGTGAGTGCGGCAGAACAGAATCAGCGGAACGAGAAGAATATTAATCGAATCGCCGGCTCGCGGTATAATTAGTTGGCACCCTGGGTATAACGGGCAAGATGCGAGCGCTAGAACATGTCTCCTCGTCAATCATTAAAATGCGCGCGCGTATGGCGACTCGTAAACGACTCGTCTATATACAGTGCCGGGATAAATATAAGCATTTATCGTCATCCCTGGAATTCGCCCGATTCTCGCGCGCGGCTGTGCTTTATCGCTTCACTTCCTGCTGCTATCGGAGCAGCCAAGTTTTATGATAAACGATAGCTGCCCAAGACTAATATACGCTTTTGGCGTTCACATAGATTTATCACAAGTAAACAATACTAAAAATTATATTTAGCTACAAGCGCGGAGATTTCGATTAAAGCTGTTTATTACTGCGCTTCACTTTCACACCGGCATAGTTTCCTGCGTGTAATCATTTCTAAGTGCACAAAGACCACGATATAATAATAAGTGATGTTATCGATCGTGACTTTCTTTTATAATCGGCCTTGCAAGTCTAATCATGCCTTGACGATAATAGATACCCTAACGATGACGTACGGATTTTTTCTCTCATAAAGGTTTCCAGCTAGCGCGGCCTTAAAGTTTTATGGCGACGATAAAGGTATTATTGCATATTTATGAGATCCGTAGAACTTAAAAACCTCGTGGACTTTACCAGAGCAAATTTAATTTGATTTTCGTTCCGCTTCTGAAAGTGCTGGCGAACGGTTCGCGTGCATTGTCAATGAATCTTATTCAATAACAAATTGGAGCTTTGAAGCACAAGAGTTGTTCTTTTCAATAAGCTTCTCATAGTCAGAAAGCGCAAAAACAAGAGAAATAGAAAGATCGAATAGCCAACAAAAGGCAATAACTCGACTAGAGATTGCAAGGGATGCGCAAGAGGATGAGCAGCGGGGAGGAGAGGAAAATAAAAAGAAACACAAGACTGGTATGCAATTGCAGGGTCCGCCGTTCGTCTACCGTTACGGCTACTCGTTTTTGCTGTACGTCAGTGGCTTCATCACCACCGAGTTCGCCGGCACCACGGCCGTCTTCCTGCACATCACGTGGCAGCAACGCGAGCTCACCCGCGAGAGATCCAAGCGCAAGTGCATCGCAGTGAGCATTACTCTCTTTCTCTCGTAGCGCGCGGCCTATCTACCAGCTTCTCGCAAGTGTGCGGCTTTTCACGTCGGGCTGCCCCGAGCGATGGCCTTAATTAGCGCAGCCCACACTGCGATGATAATTTTCAGCTTGTTGTTTTAGCGTTATTAAAGGATTACGCTTCGCGCGCCTTTCCGTCTATGGATTTACGAATGGGGATGCGCTGATTAAAAAATACGGGGAATTTCCAGTGCACTTCGAGGAACACTTCGATAACGATAGCTTAAGCTCTCTACGAATTATTAAACAAAATGTATTTATTCTCCTTCTTTTTCGGAATATGATAATAAGTGATGTTGCTATTAATCTTTGTTTGTTTGCCGGAAAAAAAATTAATCGAGCATTAAAGTAGCTTCATGATACTGTAAAGATCGTTTCGATCTATTATGGATAAAAATAAACTTTAATATGATATGAGCCCACCGAAAAAAAAGCGAAGACCCTTTTCTTATCAACGGTTAAAAAGCGATTTTAAATGGTACAATTGGGCATCCTCTAGCACGACTCGTACGTGGAGAATTACCGGGTGCACGGTACCCCGGCAAACCACCTTTACAATGGCTTCCACCTGTGCGAGCGCCATCAGAAGAGGTACTTTTACGAGCACGAGCCCACAGCCATCGACTACCACCACAATCACCATCATCACCATCACCATCATCAGCTCAATTACGACGATTGCCTGCCGCCCGCTCACGAGTGCAATCACTATCATCATCACGGCATGACCCACGACCTCACCACCGAGACGGTAAAGATTATCTATACTTCTGATTGTCGTCCGTGGGCTTTTACTTCGTATCTCGAATTTGAACGAATGCAACGTTTGAATGGCAGGTGAGCACAATAGCGGACGTTCTGCAAGACGAGTACCCGGTGGGGATGCAGCAAGATTTTGTGGCGTTTGACCTCGGCGAAAATCTGCCGCCCCTGCCAGAAAACGTGAGGAACAGTAGCTGGAGATCCAATTCATTAAGGAAGACTACGCCAGTTTGATACACCGTGAGGTATACTAATTTGCAAACTGCTACTTCATTCATGAGATTCAATCCGAGGGTGTCAAGCGTACTTCGCTGCAAGAAAATCTAATCAACATTTCATTGACACGCAGGTACGCCAGACTTGTTCAAATCGTCCCTTCCAGTGACGTTGAATCCGAACCCGAGTGCGACACTACCAAAGAACAATCCTGCGTCGATAATGCCAAGGAAAGTCCAGCTATGAAAAACTGCGACTTGGTCGAATCCTGTGAGAAAAGTTTATTACTGGACAATCAGTAACGTTACGTCTAGGTGTATTTATTCCGAAAGAACGCGCGTGCGTCAAATTTATTGCGTTCCATCAAATACAAACAGCAACAATAAAAATTATAATCCGCAAATAAGTCGATATTACAATTAGATAAGAGAGACGTGTCTGACACGATAAACTTGATCTGTGCCTCCTCTACTATGAGACTTCAACTGTCAAAAGAAAAGCGTACTGTACTGAAATTTCAACTCGCTTCTTTTGACATGCACACCTTATCGATTGACAGTAAAAAGAATGTTTAAGATTTAAAAAAAAAGGACCATTTAACAAAAAAAATTATATTAAAAGGGAAGCTCATATATCAAACTACTATAGGTACACACGTCAATAAAGCTCGATTAAATTGCAATATAGAATTTAAAAAAGATAGTATGATATTAAATTGAAAGTACCGAAAAAACTCGTTAAATATGCGATTGCGAATAATTTGTTTTATACCAAACATTGCGTGCGCAGCCAAAATAGATGTGATGTGTTTCCAAATCTAGTTCTATCGCGAGAATTAATTTTTACAGTATTGAGCGTCGAAAAGGTTTATTCGTCGAAAAAAGAGGTTTTTCTGTATGATATAAAACTTTATATTATAGTTTATTTATAACAATGAAATGTTTGTAAGAAAAAAAAAGATTGATAACGACGTACAGATTATACATGCATGTTATTTATGACATAAATAATACCACAAGAATATACACAACTTTTCTCTTATTATTTACAAGTTTAGAAGTGTGAGAAAATAAGGAACTTTGTTCCAAGGACGAAAAATCGCTGCGTCGTAGTGTTAGTTTATATATATTTTTAAAACTAGAAAGATTTCTAAGCTCTGTTAGTAGATCTTCATAATAGTAATCTTGATACATTACAAAGTGCCTAGTACATACGCATATTCTCAATCCAAAAATATCGAACCTTTCTTTTTAATTTACATTCACATTTGGCCCTTAAATGTTCGCGCGTGCGAAGATAATAGTTAAGTATTTTGTAAAAATATACCTGGTTCAGGTGCAAACTATAATTTCATTGGCTCCCCACAATTGGTCATCTTGCTTATTTCGAAACTTGAAAATTTTATTATTTCGACAATAGAAACGGTATCATCGTGATATGAAAGTATGTGATTGAGAATTGGTAAATCAACCTTTTACATTTGTTGTCACACATTTGGAAAGAAAAAAAACGTCGGAGATTTTCATATTTCTACGTAGCGAGGGAAGTTAACAATGTCGGGGATGGATTATTTCAGTATTGCAAAGTTTAATTATTTTTCCGGTAGAAAGTGTGAGCGTTGAATATTTTTCGCAGTCATAGAGAGCCATCAAGCACAAAAAGCTTATTCTTGTAAAGCCACCATCTTAAGAGCACCATCTCGCCTTTCACAAGCGACGTTGCTTATTGATACTTCTTTCTAAGCTCGTTCGTACCATTACCCGATGCGCCGTCGTAGTAATTTGACACTCTCTCACTCACTTGACTACGCGCGCTTTCATTTACATTTACACGATTGCGTTGCACTTGCCGCTCGAGGCAGAGAATCAACTGTGGCTTTGGTTGGGCGAAGGTGCTTTTGTTTCATCAAATGGTGCGGAAAATATTATTAAGCTTATCACTATATATATATTCATCTTTTTTGCGACTTACGAATCGCAAAGTCATACGTTATCTTTGGTTAAACTTCGTGGCATTATTGTTCAACAACGAGTTCTCTGGCACGAGTTTTTCATCTAAAGAGACATTCTACGCGATAAAAGCTTTTGAAAAGAGTCCCGGCAGCGGTCATAACCATCGAATCGAGCGCCAAACGACGATAACATTCCAATTTGATTGGCAAAGGACCAGCACTTCAACGTCCGATTATCGTCGGCTCGTCCGCCATTGCAAGCTCGTCATTGGGCGCTCTGTCGCGCTTACGCTTCCTCGAAAATATCATAAACGCACAGCCGGCCACGAGATTAGCCAAGAAGACGAAGCACGCGAGAATCAGAGAGTAGCCGAATGACAGCTCTGCCTCTTTCGGGAAGATCCAGTTGTCGCGCTTGCTGCCGTAATCTTTGGAACCTATCAACACTTGGATTACTACCATTGTACATGCACCTGCAACATTTATGTATTATTAATGAGTGACTTTGATAAAGTTGGTAAATTGTTTGATCAACAGACCACGGATAACGCGTTTGAACGGACCGCCTGACCAAATCGAGGTCTTTACTACTTCCACCAAAACGTCGTTTTTATATTTCCGTACATACAAAAAAAACTTCACGCGGAAGTAACAGTTCTATGATTATCGGAAATTGCCATCATTATAAATTCTTGTATTATCCAAGTATTAATTGAATTATATATAAAATTGTTGTCCAATCAAGATCGCAATTATAAACTCGAAAATTAAATCACTTACACGTTATAAAATCAATACCTCCGGCCAATCGCTTGAACATATAGCGTGGGTTGCGGAACGTATAAATTGAAAATCCAAAGCCCATGACCATAACGAACATGCTAATGATAGCGAATGAAACATCTGTTCTGGCATAACCTGCAATCGAATAATCGGGGTTGTATTGAATGGACATAAGCTACATCGTTCATATTTCAAAAACTTATGCTACAAAAAGAAGAAAAAAATAAAATTTTCATGCGCGAATCGTTAAAAGCTTCTCATAATTAAGAACGGGATTATATTTGTCCTCGTATCGCGTCGATTGAAGAGATTACTTCGAGCAGCGCCCCTCGGGCGTCATTTCCCGATGATCGAAACTTTACGAGAGAAAGTGCAAAGAAGTGGCAACTCAAGCGAAGAGTATCCAGTAGCCCGGCAAACCGCGCAGCCCCTCGAGCGAATTAAAAAGGCAGCCGCGGTCGTCGTCGAGCGCTTATCGCTAACGAGTTGGACGAGCGCGCGCGCAAGCAAAACTTTGATAGTAAAATCTTCACGTGTGTGAGTGAGTTTGTATAGCGTTTTTATGTTTATCGCCTCGCTCCGACTGTCGACTTGCTTTTTTATGAGCGACTAGTCAACGGAATATTTGAGTTTCCAGCTGGCGCTCAACATCGGAAAGACATTTGAATAAAAGTACAGCTTTCATAACTTCTGAAAGCGGCGGCGGGAAAAAAAGGAAGTTTCTTTCAATTTGTCTTATCAAGAAAAGAGTACGGAAACGTGCGCAACGTAATACAGTGCTTTGTATTCGGAAGTACGAAAGACTGGCGTAGCAGTAGATCGTAAATACGAATTTTCGACGATCTTTTCTTTTTTTCTTTTTTCTTTAAGGGTTTACTTTGCTTCTTCCGTTTCATAGCTGCCTTCGCTAACTCCACGCTGCTACAACTTGCTAATAAGGAAAAAAGACCGAGGTAGAAGAAAAAAACTGCGTACTCATGGTCTACGCGCTAACAAACATACACTTCTTGCTTATTTGGGAAGAAAGTACTAACGACTGTAATTATGCTATTTCTTTTTTTTCATGAATATATTTGTGTAATGAGCAAACGTTGCATTAATAAAGGCTCCTATCGACTTCAAAACGCGACCAAATGAAAATATAAACTAGAAGCATCATTTTGAAATTAAAGTGATTGTTGATGACAGGTAAGATGAAACAAAGGTGTCTACGTATATTCAATCAGCCGCGGAAAAAAAACAGAGAAAGAGCAATGAAAAAAGTTTGTATAGTACGTCAAATGCGATCCTTACTATCGAGTGTCTTGTCAGAATCCTGTCGTCGTTTTTGTTTAAGCTTCATCTCCTCGGGCAACATGTCGTTCTGGCTGCATTCTCCTGCAAAGTCATGTCAAAATTAATTCGATTTCATCCTTCAAACAAGCGCGCGGCTCTTCTAAAGCGATTACTACTGATTGGAATTTTGCTGTAGCTTGCTTAATGAAAATAAACACTGGTTATCGGCTTTTTCGAGTTTATCCGCAATCCAGCATATCGGCTTTTGTTCAATTTCTCATTCAAAGTACCCGATGTCATCGTTTCGCATTGACATTTTCTTCGCGCGATAATAAATGACAGTGACGTTTCTTTTATCCTTTTTCAAAAATGATTAATTTCTGTTAATCCTTCCGCCACATTCTCATCAGCCAAACATTTTGCACTTTTTTACCACGTGACTTAGGAAAACAATTCGCCGGGGCGTATTACGGCGGCCAAACGATTGTTTCGAGCCGATAAAATAAATTCCAGCTGTCAGCAGCGGCACTGCTGCCGAGCGCGCGCGTTCGCGTAACTTCTCATCGGCGCGTCATTAGCATGAAACGTGAAGGCGCGCGTGAAAATCGGATCTCTCTCGCGTGAAGATAGCAGTCATTTTCGATCTTGTGAATGCGTGCTCTGCTTGAACAAACGGCGCCAAGGAATATATATTGTCTATACGAAGCTGTCGTGAGAGGGTCTAGCCAAGAAAATTGTGTACCGCTATATTGTCTGAATTCGTACGAGTCGAGGTGATTGGACTGGGCTCGTATTTTTTTAGTGAAAGAGATTATACCTTCGAGGATTCTACGTTAGTATTTGAAAAGCTCTGTTCGGTTTTAGCAAGTCAGGTTTCGAAAATTCGGTTAATCTTTCTAGGATTTTGTACTAGAATTGAAAATTCACTTTGCATTCAATTTTATAACACAAAGTCGATCAACTGCCAATACGTTGAAGTGATTCCCGAAAGCTTTGGCCAAAACTAATTTATTGCACGACTTTGTGAAGTTACTGCAGTAAGTTAAAATACTACGCCGTACAATGCACGATAGAATATGTAGTTACCGTGTCCATAATAAATTACACTCTGTAGTATATAAAAAAAGCGACGAACGGAATTAACCCTGTATATAGAAACGGTCAGGTAGCTTCGTGCGTCAAATACAACAAAGAGCATGGTCAGAGAATGCGACAAAAACCGAGTGACGCGTAAAGCTTGTAAAACGGAAACTGCATCAGCTCTTCGTTGACGCAATCCATTACATTACGAAAGCTCGAAGTCGCTGTCGAGGCGCGCCGATAAAGCTCGCTCAGAGACAGGTTTGCGTCCGATAAGTCGCAAGAAAGAGAATTGCAATCAAGCCGAGTGTCCAGTCAAGTTGCGTAACTTACGATAAGGAGTCTTCTCGCTTCCATTTCGATGATCGATGTATCCGTAAGTGCAAGCTTTGAATAATCCGGAGTGCCCGCCTTCGAAGTGCTTGGTGCCGTTGCGCGTCGACTGGCTGACAATGATATCTTGGTCGACTGGTGGCAAAGCCGTCAGCCAGTGGTCAGTACCGATCGACACTGCCCATACGCACACCGACAACCCAAGCAGAACCGTGCAGCCGAGCAAAATACGGCGCTCGAACACCACCTGCGGCAATTTAATCAAAAAGGTATGATCATCAGTCCATTAGAGACTGCCTCCAATTGTTGTCAATGTGCTCGCTCATTGGACTTTACGAGCCGACTTTATGACCACGAAACAATGTATTGATCTTCAATAATAAAAAAAACACTTTTGGCTTAGTGAGCAATCGTTTCTTGCTTGGACGACGAAAGATCATCAATATTACGCAGCAAAAAAGAAGCGTCGAAGTGGGGGAGAGCCCCTGAAGCGTCGATAAAGAATGCGGAAACAGTTTCTCGAAAGAAAGAAAAAAAAGATGAATTTATCGCCAGTGTAGCAAAAGCACCATGTGAAGCGATGAAAACTCAATTCAGTCGAGAGCATCCATCATTGTTTTTGTCTGACTGCCGGCGAGCATCGATCACGCGTGAGCAGTGAGGCAAAGTAATAAAAAGAAAAAAAAACAAGAAACAAGAATAAGTGTGATGCGGACATACGCTACCTGATCGTAGAGAGCTTTCATGTGATTCGGCATAGCAGTTGCGGCGATTGCGTTCCTCGGCCAACGCGACTGGTTAACGAAGCCTAGCACTGCGCAAGCCCTCTCTTCCACCCGCCAATCCTAGTCCCATTTGTGAGTGTGGCTAGTAGCTTTTCCAATGCGAGGTGTCGGTTGTCTGAGCTTCTCATCACCGCGATCCTCTTGGATTCGCAGTGCGGATTTCCGCCGACTGGCGAATTGAATAGAAGGATTAAGCACGCAGAGAAATGTATGGACTCCTGGCTTTGATTAATTTTGCGCTGACTTCGATGCATTATCGGCTACCATATAGCTATATATTACGAATCGACGTTGCGTAAATGAATTCTCGGCGTAATTATGCGCCGATAATAATGTATTAACGTTCCGTAATACGCAAAATATAGGTGGTGCACACGGTCACGTATAATGAGTTTTGCGTAAAATGTCCAATCGTAATACCTATCGTGAGCGACTATCAATTGTCTTTGTTATTTCTTTCGTCTCGCATTACAAATCTCCAAGTGGTCAGCTTCCAATTTTGAGCACGGCGTTTTCGAACGTTTTCTCGACCGGGATAATTGACATCGCACCACGTCAGGCGTGATACGGCAAGGGCCAGTTTGTCGTCGGAAATATCAGATCGGCTTATCCGTTTACAACGAGAGGCAAAAAAACGTTGTGTAAATAGACAGAAAACGAAAGCCATGCGGTTACGGGCCCTCTCTCTTGATCTCTGCTCTCGCGCGCGCTTTTCCTCCGTTTGACTAAAAATAACAAATGGCGTTACGTGCGGTTTGACAAGTGGCGTCTGATATAGCTCTAAATTACGTTACGCAGCGCTCTTGTTTTCTTTTCTTTTCTCTTTTTTTTCTTTTTTATAAATATCGATTCGTCTGCCGATGATTCAACGAGTAAAAAAGCTCGATGTCATATTTCAATTTCAATTTCGAATATCAGGGTTACGTGCAAACATAACGCAGGGCGAAAATAGAACCGAATAATGAGTCGGTATCGAAAAATAGAATAATGAAAGTTTCGCCTCGGTGGAAAGCTCTTTTCAACGACGCTTCTTTTCCTATGTCTTTCGCATGCCGGGAAAATATTTGAAATTCGAATTGTTATCGAGAGTTTGGCAGTGCTCGGGCTATATCGAGCTTGGCCATCGACATTGCCGATTTGCGGTTGGCATACGTTTTTCGCTTTCTGACAGACGTCGAGCACGAAGAGGGATTGGCAAAGGCTTTGTCGTGAGCCTTCTGAAAATATATTCGTCTGTTAGCGCGCGAAGCAACATTCTTGAGTATTTTCAGTCGCAGTGCTGAGAGCGCATGCACACTTGTGTGTTCACGCGCGAAAATCGTAGCTATCAACAATGCCGAGGGTCGCCTGAAGGATACTTCCGGGATGTTTGTTTTGCGACGATGTAGCAATTGTGCTCACTTGCCGCGAGAGCTGTGTACTTTCCCTTTCAAGAGGAAATACAATGCTAACGTTGTCGACCCAGCGCGAGTAAGTGTGTTTTTCTCGAGCGATTTTAAAAACAATTTCTCCGCCTATTAGCGTGACTTACGCGGTAAATCTTCCACCGAATATTGTCAAATTGTCAATGTCGAGAAATATAGACCTGCGAGAAGCTCCGAAGCTCTGAGCAGGGTTGCGGCTTATGCATAATCAAGAACCAGTCTAGACAAGCAATTACCATGCGGAGCTGAAGATCCACACAATGTTAATGCCTCGTCCCGAGTAACATTCAAATAATTGATAGCGGTGGAAACGATTTGTCGCTGCCGGAAGAGGATGAAAATTTTAACGATCGACAATCATCGGCTAAATTTTACGCCTCTCGAACAAACCTCGATAAACTGGCCATCTCTCAGATTCCGGACGAATTTTCGAGATCGTTACTTTCACGTCGCAGTTGCGCGCAGTAACAATATTAATTTATGTCTCGTGTACCAGCACAAGCCCATTCCGCTTTTCGCAAAAATATTTGCTGCTCTCGTCGTTATTTCGCCATGATATACGATATAACGATCGTGTGTTGCCCGAACGTATAATATTCCAAATTATGACCCCGTGGCATTATTGACACAACCAAACGTAATGTTCGCATCCCTCGTATCGGTTTCAGTAATACAGCCGCAGCCATGTTTGGGTTCGTGCGCGCGTGTGTTCGTCAAAAATAAATAAAAGAACAAAAAAAATAAATAAACTAAGTTGTACTGGAAAGGCCCCTTGAGTGGAGTAAAGTTAATTAACATTAGGCGGAGCTGCATCCGTCGTAAAGACGAGTGCGTCAAAAACCAAGTGGTGGCGCTCACTAATGAAACTCATAGCCGTGCGCGGCACAAAAGACGCCAGCACGCTAAACAGAGACGAAGCCAGCAACGGAGGACTTAATGAAAAAGTCAAATTTGAATTTTTATAGCGCAGACAATGGCTAGATATTAGCATCTCCGCTAGGGTGTGAAATTTCATTGTCGATATGGAGAGGCCGCAGCCAGTGATAAACGAAACGTATCTACGAAAATGCCTGACCACCAAATACACGAATAATATGACTCCGGGGGAGAGAGGCGAATTATTGCGGTCCGCAGGATGGTTATCATAAGCGCCAGTGTCGTAATACTGTCGCTCATTCTGGATAATCAGACATTCTCTCAGGTATTTGGACGAATATTTTTCGTGCTTGGCAAACCCTTTTTATCGTCAAAGTCTTCATTTACTCGTCGGAAAATGAAACACTTGTTATTTCCGCGTTTTTTATATAATATTTTAAAAAAGTAAATGGTATTAATGTTTAAGAAAGAGAACATCATGGTCGCCTTGAAAAGGTTGAAAATAAGTAGTGATCATTTGAAAGTATATTCGCTCGTCGAGCATAACTGTCATACTCGACTGATATATTTTTTAAGCTCTAAAATATAGATTTCGAAAGTTAGTTGCAAAGCTTTTGAGTGACGTAAATGGATTTGAATAAAAAGCGCTTGGAAAATACATTCTTCATTATTCGAAACTTCTCAATGCCACGCTCAATGAAAAGAATTTTCAGAGAACTCTGACAGCAATTCACAGAAGCAATATATTGCGTTGTTCGCGTTTAAATCAAGTATCTAGCTACATTGGTGATTTTTTTATTCTTGTTTCACCCGTTCAAAGATTGAAATTTTGAACTGATGTAATTTGTCTGAAACGTGTATGCTAAATTATACTGTTGCTCGTTTAGAAATACCAGGAATCTAAAGCCAATATAATTTTCAATATCGAAGATCAAAGCTGGCGGTTATGTTTGGTTCAGAATCGCATATCTACGCGTCACACAGTCATATGGGTAATGTATAGGTTTCGACGGCAAGCATTACATACGTAGATGAATTCCGGGGGCATGAGCAACGTCTTTGGGTGTTGATTTATAAATCAAGCGGTATTATTGTGCCGGCTATGCAAACATGTTGCGAAACTTTCCTTGTTACCCTGCATAACCAACTATCTCAACAGCATCACGATAAAGAATAGCCTTGCGCGACTTCTCCCTGAAAATGCCATTCTTGATTATCTTTACGAGCTCCAGACTTTTCTTCTTGTATACTCTCCGCTCTCATTTTATGGCGATACTCGCATAGCAGCGGAAGAAAATGCTCTGAAAGCTTCACGCTCGACGCTGATGCTTCAACTGTTATAAGTCACTCTGCATCCAGTGCGAGCATAAATCATCAACTATCACAGGTACGACAATAGCTCCTCCAAAATTGTTAGCTCTCTTTCTTCATACTTAGTTGAAATCCATTTTACGATAAATAAAAAGTATTCACCTTTGATCTCAGTTTTGAAAAGGCGTTAAGTGAATTTGATATACTAAGCAGTGGAACCGTTTGAGTAGCAGGAGGCATTTGAACATTAATAATTGATAAATGTCGCGAGAAACTTAATGAAACGAAGATTGTTTGAAAAATTTGCAAACGTTACGTAAAAAATTCAATAACGGAAATAATGGACCGCTGAACATCTAACGATCATGCCGCTCTAAAACCCCACATAGAGATTTTGTAATTAAAAATATACTAATTCAATCTAAAATACATCGTGATACTCGAATTACTTTTGAGATCGGTGCAAAAAGTAATAAAACAGATATTTCCAACCACTTTAATCAACGATATCCAATTTAGAAAATCGAGCTTGAATTGTAAAACTGATCTCAAGTGTGAAAGTCGAGAATCTTATACCCACTCGATATTGGTATTCGAAGCAGCATTGCAATAGCGAAAGTCGAGAAAGATAGAGAGAGAGAGAGAGAGATAGCTATAACAATACGATGATTGTTAGGGTTGCAAACCACTACCACGGAGACTCATGGACTCTTTCGTCCCCGCGTTTTTTATTGTAATTTTGCACTTCCTTGGTGCGACATTTAAACAATTCCACGAATGCTTTATACTCTAAAGCCACTTTCGTTCGAAGCAATAAATTCACCTGGCAACGGTGCATGCAAATGGCCGTTAATAATTATACGCGAGCATGAAATATGTGTGCAGCGCCATTTATTGCGAGAACGAGCGGCCGAGTCAAATGAACGAGGTCCGCAATTCACGTAGACGTGGCAATAAAAAAAACTGAATAAAAGCTCTATTGACTTAATTCGGGTCAGAAGCTAGTACGATATTGTATCGTTGGGAATAATGGAAGAAAAGAGTTTTTCGGATGAAAAGCCCGCAGTGCTAGTAGATCTCTCTTTGCTATGCGCGCTGTACATTATTTCATTATTCATCTTTCTGGGAATCCAACTCGGTTATTAAAAATAATGAAAAACATTACAGCTCGTCAAGCTTTCAGCGAACCTACCTCGCTGTGCAAAGCAAATATTGTTTTCCAAGTAAAACGACGCTCTATGTAAACCCAATTTCATTACATGAATTAACTTTTAATTGCGGCAATCGCGTCATTCGCGGAAAATCAACATGCAAGTAAAATCAACTGCGCATTTAGCAGCTTGGCAATATAGCCATATTTCGAATCCCGCAAACGCGAACAGCAGCAAAGTTTCGTTTCTGCAAGCTCCTCGTTCGAGTCCGATTGTACCGTTACACGCGCGTAGCAACGAAGGAAAGAGTTCTCTGGCGAGCGGCGCTCATCGCGTGTAATCGACCGCCGAACTGCGCGTTCGTGCATCACCGAGTCAAACTAATTTTGGTACGCTGCATATGTCATAATTTCCGAGAGACAACATCACTTTTTTACGCGGCTCTCGGAGTCGCTTTAAATATAAACTACGTTATACATGCACACGTGCACGCCCGTTGTCGAGGTAGCGAAGCGGTTTTTCGCGTGCCATCGTGTCGGAAAAACGCTGTAATTGAATTCTCGTCTTCTTGTAACTCGGCGCGAGGAACGGAGACCGCGAGGCGTGTGCGGTTGCTCCGACGTTACAAGTTGGTTTTTCTTTTCATTTTCATACTTCAACTTACATTCCGAACAGTACCGCGACTTTGGCTATTCCCTTCCGCAATGACTGTTTAATTGAATTTTTCCGAAGTTGCTTTTCTCGCCCCACGTTAAAACTTCTCGAGTGTCGTGGGTTGAGTAGAATTCAAGCGAAACATGAATGATTAAATGGAAAAAAAATGCTAAAAATGTTCCGTAGAACAGTGATAGAGAGGAATACTATTTTCTGGTCTTGGTTTCAATTATACGAGAGCAGGAATAATGGAGTAGCTTTTGTACGCGGGGTCTGCTGAACTCCGTTCAACGACTAAGTAATCGAATTGCATGAAAACAAAATATTTTGCGAAAAAATATATGACCGAGTCAAAAATAAAACTGCCGAGGAGCAGCAAAGAAAAGAAAATGCATAGTCTGACCAAACAAAAGGCGTCGACAGTTAACGTGTTTGAAATACAAGCGTGTTAATTACGTCAACAAAATCGACATCCGAACGGGATATTTTTAAGCAACTCTAAATTTCCGAGCCCATTAAGCCTGACAAATAAATCTTCTTTCTTTCGAACGCTGACAAGCAACAAAAGTATTCTATTTACTTTAGCTATTTCTACCCTCGAACAAATGGTGAATGCTACAAACAAGTTTTGTTTGCCGGTAGTCGAAAACTTTGGGATACGATAACCAACTGTAAAAAAGAATCGACAGACACCTATGAACATTTCATTGCTCTTTGGAAATTCTTTTCTAAGCGTAAAACATTCGCTGATAAAAGCGATCTATCAAAGCTGGAGGGATGAGCGAATGATTAAATCGTTTGATAGATAAATTCTCGTGACTCGACTGTCGCGATAAATAACCGAGCGATTTGTAGGGGAGAGAGTCAACGACCACGCGGTGAATGCACGGCGTGGCGAGAAAGGACAAAACGAAAAAGGGTGGCAAAAAATAAATAAAAATAAAAGAAGCTTTGACAACGAGCTCGCGAGCGCGCAACAAGTAGCACTTTTTCAACGGCTTGAGAAAGAGAGAGAGAGAGAGAGTACATACGCAGCAGGCCGACCGAATTCTCGGCGCGCTCGATTGGCCGTTATAAATACAATAGCCGAGCGCTCTTGCCGCAAGAGAGATTTTTTTCCAAGCAAGCAACGCCGAGCTAATTAAAGGCGCTCGCGAGCGCGATTTGATGATCGCTTGATTTATCGCAATGAATCTAGTGCCTTCGAACGTCGATGATGCGGGTCGTCTCATTAATTGCCCCGTGTATGCAAATGTACAGTGGCGCAAGCGATTTCTGTCTGGTCGCGGCTGCTCCCGCACGTAATTCGTGTCATTTATCCTCCGTGCCGCGAAAACAAACTTCCTCGACTCGATGGGAGTCTCGTCGGTTGCAAACTCGATCACAATCACGTATTGCTGCCATCTGATGTGTGTGAATGTATTCTTTTTAAGCGCGCACACGAATGTTAAAGAGAAACGCCGATAAAGAAGTTGCACTTTGAATACTCGCTGCATTATTTTGAGTGCAAGTTCGAGCGAAACCGTTACTGCATTATGAAACAAACGAGAGCTGATGCAAACGATCATTGGCACATAAGCTCGACGTATAACTCCAAGCAAGAGAGCTTTATTACCGGGGCTAACTTCTGACGGCATCCAAGAGCGGCGAGAACAGCAAGGCATTGTTAGCAAGGTTACTATTATGTGCGAGCAAAATACGAGAGCCCTGCAACTGAACAGGCAGTCACTAGTTTGCGTAATTTTCATTTGCATCGTCGTACCCGGGACTCGCGGAGCAAGTTTCTTTCGCGCGCATCAAACGCAAATCAATCACGAGCTTTCCGCGCATCCCCGCTCAATTGTCGAGATAGCAAGCGAACGTCCCAAAAGTTGGCACCAATTATCAAATTCGCAAATTCGCGAGCTCGCGCGATACAGACTCACGTTCAATATTGCCGATGCATTGTTCGAGCGTTCTTTCGGCAGCGAATCGATTGTGGCCGAGCCAGCAGCATACAAGCGAAACATCTTAAAATTCGGTAGACGTCGGCGAATGTTTTATCGACGAAGTGTACGTGTATCTGTGGATACACCCTTGCGCAAATGTTTGCGTGCTTTCGAACTCTATACTACACCCTCCTCTGACTCCTCTTCCTGCATCTCTTACCATCTCTTTCTCCCTCTCTCGCCCTTCGGCGCTTCAAAGTTACATACTTATCCCGAAAGTTTGACGTGGCGTGTTGCCATTGTCGTGCGAGTTTCTCCCTCAAAGCCGCAAGATTGCTGAAATCACTTGAGTCGTCGAGAATGAAACATTGTTTGTTTAATGGAAATTCGATACTACGAGTGGCTGATAATGATTTTTAGTGTACGTGTCAGTGCAGAGATTCGGGGCTGCCAGTCATATATAATACAGGCCCGTCAGGGTGAAATTTCACCTTTCTTTCTCTCGTTCTCTCTCGCTAGCGGAATATAGACTGGCTGATATTACAAAGTATGGTTCGTATAATGCATCGAGCTATATACCAACAGTAACTATTTCTACGAAAACAGAGCACTGCGTGGAACACGTTTTTTATCGCGTTGTAATTCGATAACCAAATAAATTCATACATTAAAAGTTCGCTAAAAATGTATTGGAGAAGTAATCAATTTCAGATTGACGGTGAAGTCAAACATTATTATTTTGTACATTGTTTTAATTGTGATTGTCGATCGATCAATTACGTCAGTTCAAAACTTCTAATTATGCTTTATTAGCTGCGTATAACGCTTTACTCGATACTATATTGTATTGCTTTTTTGTGAAAATACTCGACTTATTATTTTACTTTGTTATTTCAACCAATTTTCTTAAAAGCTTTCAAAATTTATAGACCTTAAAAGAATAACTGAATAAACATTGATATTTAAACCATGGAAATAATTTTAGTTATTTTTAATTTTTTTATTTTGCGATCAAACTGAAGAAAATTCTATTTGCACGTATTAGCTCGAATTTTCCACTGATTATTGTTGTAATTTCTGAATAAAGTTAATGTACAATTAATCACAGGAATTCTTGGTAACAACAAGAACAAATATAAAAAGCTCGATTCTTCAAACATTACACCCACATGTGTGTTTGATTATTGAGTAGCTAACCTTTAGAAAATAAGTTCATCAATTTATATAAATGGCTGTTCGAGTAAAAATTAACCAAAAACAATCCTCATTATAAATACCCAAAGCATTATGAAAGATTTAATACCATGAAACTCGTAAAATCGTAAAAATAGAAAACAAAGCTCCACACTGTTACTTTCCACAGCAGCAGTGGAGTCTGGAATAATCAATGGTGAGAGCTCGCAGTAGCAGCAGCCGCAGTACACAGCCTAAATCACTGACACCCAAAAAAGCTCGCGGTTCGTTCGAGAGCAGAAGCACGACTGAATACTCTGGCTCGGCGGCGCACGCCGACTATTTTTCTCCCTCTCTCTCTCTTTCTGTCTGTCTCTCTTTCTCTCTCTCTCTCTCTCTCTCTCTCTCTCTCACTCATACACTGACGCTCTGGCTGCTGGCGCGTGTGCGCGAACAGAGGGAGGCGGTGAGATTAGCCGAACGTACACCTTTTTTACTTCGCCTTGCCTCGTCGCAGGAAGAAAACATAAAGAAAAAGAAGAGTCTTTCATTGCTGAGCTCACCGTTTTTCCTTCCTCTCTCTCTCTCTCTCTCTCTCTCTCTCTCTCTCTCTCTCTCCTCTCTCTTTTGTTTTTAGATAGCTTTGAAATATTGTGATAGAAGCGGCGTATCACAAGCGAGATTTATGGTTTCAGTGAAGCTATATGTGCAAGTCCACGCATTGCTGCTGATGCATAGGTGGTTTCTACATGGGATGAGCTCTTTGAAAAATGATCTCTGTCCTCGAAGAGGGGAATACCCGGATTTGTACGGGCAAGGAACAAACAACTATTTATCGGAATTAATTTGAAAGTGAGGGTGTGTCCGTAGCTCAACGACAGTGACGCGCGGTGATGAGTTAATTTTAGACGTCGCACGCATGGTATTTAGGTCTTGTGTAATCCATTGAAAAACAGCGTGAGTGAACACGTGTTACACAATTGCTCGCGGTTTCTGTAGTCTACGAAACTGTGCGCGCTCTTCGCTCCAATTATTGATTCAAGCTCCTCTCACTGAAGAACATACGTTCCCATGAACCACGCACAACCAATATTGCAATGCAGATAAATAATCGGATTAAGTAGTGCGATACAAACAACGGACCTCGCTGTTCCATTTTTCTTTTGTATTTATCCGAAGGGTGTGCGTAATAAAACTGTCGAAGCTGCGAATAATGTTAGGCAATCCATTTTGCGAAGAAGACATCTTTTTGTCGCATTCCATTTTCCCAGAAAAATAAAGCACTAAACGATAGTAACGGGCTTTCTTTACCATTCGGCTGCGAATTTACTGTTTCCTTCGTGCTTTCATGCGCATCAAGTTTCGTGGCAAGTAAAGTCGCGCGGGAAATTGTTCGCGAAAATTATATTGAAACAAGTTAGCACGAGACCTACGCAAAGACAAGCATGCTCGACGGTCATCGGGAAATGTAGGGCACATTAACTCAAAAAACTGAAAATACATTGAGGATCAATTAAAAGAAGCGAGGCTGAACGACCAACAAGGTACTCGTCAAGATTTGCGTTGGCTGATCCACCAGGGAGTTGCAGACGCACTGTACGCTTCAAGTATCAAGGGACAGCGAAAGAGAGAGAGAGAGAGAGAGAGAGAGAAGCATGTCGCTTGGAAAAACGCACAGTCAGCGCTCTCTCTCTCTCCCTCTCCCTCTCCTCACGTAGCGCCACGCATTATTATTAAAGGGGGAGCCGACAGGCGTCACGGCTGTTACGCTCTATACGATAGAGCTGTCCAGTGCGTCATTGACTCGAGGCTCTGCGACGAGCATGCACATCGGACGGATACATCCCCCCGGTTGCTTTCTTTCGTGACCTGCAAGTGCCGTGCAACGGCGACGGTCCACAGAGAGTTCAGTCGCGCGATAATCGAAACAAGCGATAAAACGTGTACGCGCGATATTGACGGCACAACACGCACGTATAAATATCCCCGAGGAGAAAAAATCGAGGTCTCCGCAGCCAGTGGCATAGGGCTTTTTATTCTCGCTTTATTTATAGCTGCCCCCCCCCCCCCCATCCTCTTTTCCAGCTGCAGGGTAAATAATAAAAAGTAAGGCGACAACGTGCCGCAAAAGTACGTATTAATCTAAACAAAATCGTATCATTTACAAGCTTACCGCTTTACAGGCAAGTTGCGCACAACTTCCGACGTTCCTCGCTCTGCCCCTCGCCCCGTGCACATAAATCCTGCGGAATCAGGATCGCGCTTCGGCTGAACTTGCGCGAGGGATCACGTCATGTCGAACGAAGGCTCAAAATTAATTACATGCGCATCGCGTTGGAAGGGCGGCAGATCAGTCTAAGCAAGCGGATCGGTCTACAGTCTCTCCCCCGCAACGCCGGTGCCAGCGCGGTCCAGCTCAATCCGATTATTCGCGCGGAGCTCGGCGAGCTTGGGCATCGAGCTGTGCCGCGAAAATCACGAGACTTTCTTTCGCTCGCCGCCGAAATCTGTTTCCTGCGGTCCGACGATCGAGCCGCGATTAACGATTGGGCTTTCGTGCTGCGCGTTTCAGCTGACACTGGTGCGATTCACTCGACCCGTCGTCCGCGCATACAGGTAGCTTGCGAGAAAATGAAAAACGAATACCTGACCAAGTTTCAAACCAATGTGAGCTCGCTCCAAAAGGTGAGAAAGCGTCGAATGACCCGTTGATGGAGTTAGCCGGAGATCGAAGGTCATTTAGAAAGTTTGATGAGGCAGCGTCGACTTGATCTGATCTCTAACTAATTCTGCGGATTTAATTTGTTACTTGACAAGCTCGACATATACATTTCCTCGGAAGGACTACATACTCATTCCTCTTAGCCTCTTCCTTTAGTCATTCTAATTATTGTAATCGTTTTAAAAAAATCCACGTAGCGTAAAGTAATGGTTCAAGTTCTAAAAAGTAATGGTTGTTTTGTATAGGCATTTTTTCATCTAATAAGCAAAAGACATTTGTAACAATTATCACGCATTAATTTCGATATTTGACCTGCTTAATTACCAAACTCAAAAGAGTACTGTACGAATACAAAGCCTACTCAAACCTGAAATCCTCGTTATTATTCGAATTCATCCCTCGACGGAAACATTTTCTGAGATAGCGTAAGTTGTCAAATGGCGAAGGTCCAAGAAAGCAGCGTAACAGTTATTTTTCCGTGCTTTCACGCGGCGCATCTTTAAATTGCCAAATCTCAAGCGAAACAAGAGCGAAGGATGAGGCGCGCGTGATGTGTGATGTGTGTGTGCAATTAATTAACATGCTTGTCGGGATTTCCTCGCTCGTTTGCAAAGCGGAGATTGAACAGAAAAATCCAATTTTTAATGTCGAGGGTTTGCGAGGAAAACAGCCAAGCGTTTTTCGGCCGCGTGTCCTCGCCGAAGATCGACAAGCTTGAGTGGTACTCGCACGAGAGATTGCGACGAAATATCTTGCTCCTTCCTACCCCCTCTCGCTGGTGCCAATGATCAACGATGGTTCTACGAGAGAGAGAGAGAGAGAGAGAGAGAGAGAGAGAGAGAGAGAGAGAGAGAGAGAGAGAGAGAGAGAGAGAGAGAGAGAGAGAGAGAGAGAGATGAGAGTCGACAGCGGACCGCTGCGCTTGGCTGATGCTCACCAAGTAGCTGCTTTTGTTTGACTCCGCGCTGAGCAGCTCCAACGGATAGAAATCGAATGCATTTACCGATGATCGCAGGGCTGTGTACGTTAATTGTTGTAGCTAGACGTGACGACTAAAAGAATTAGCCGCGCACAACAAAGATCCGTTTGCCGGCGGCGCAAGTAGGCAGTTTCGGAAGCAGCTATTCCCTTGAGCAACAAGTCTATCGCAGTCCTCTCTATCTGTCCCTCGCACTGGCACCGTGTTGGTGTGTGCGTACGTGTATGGCTTTTCACGCTCCGCTAATGATTCACTAACCAACGGGCCTAGGGTGTTTTATCGATCTGATACACAGCTGCTTTTTCAGCTGTATTAAGCGAAGCTTCAATCAAACGTTTGATATTGTTCTAGCTCGACTGACTTTCCGGAAACGATTGTATTTTCAAAGATAATTCCAGTATTAATCCACCTACCGGAAGTATACATTTTTTTTGCCTTGCAACTCAAAATTGGATATAACGGATTATTCGCAAGCTCAGTGTTCAACCATATATCAAATAACGAAAATTTACGTTCAATATTGATTAACGAACAGTTTTTTTTTTCCGTCGATGTTCAAGTAAAATTGAATATCAATTTCACTTAAAGAAATCAAAACATGTAATTTTACTGTGAGGGAATGAAACTTCCACGTAGCCTTTGAATAAGATTATGCTGCAGCCGTATAAACGAAATGAAATTTCGCAATTGAGTAGCAATATTCAAGTGTTATTGAGGGTAACGTTACGACAATCCCTTCGTCCGTCGGCGGTGGTTTTATGGAGCAATTAGTTTAGTAGCTTCGTCGCGTAAGCAGCGCGCGAGGGGAGGAAAAAAAGTAAGGGAGAGGTTTCGTATATTAGTCACATGAGCGTGACGCGTGCACGTTCTCGTTTCTTCCCGGTTCGGTCGTCCGAAATACTATCGCGGCACGCTAACCGAGTTATACGAACCAACGCGGTAGGGTAGAAACGTTGCTCTTGGACCGCATTCTCGTCGGGTGTGAAAAAAAATACGAAGCGCGGAGCGACGAGACGGATGCACGATCGGGGCCTCGGCTAGAAACGGTTGAAAAGAAATCGAGGCGACGTTACGGAGCAGCGCGAAAATTTGTCATGGCAGAAAGGCAGGCGGCGGTTCCGCGCTGCATTTCCAATTTACAGGCCCGCGGCGCGTAAAAAACGGCACGCGCGATATATAAAACGCGCATTGATCTACACGCGCGCGCGCGAGAGAGAGAGAGAGGGGGGGCAGCCGGCGCCGGAGCCTGCACGGGCACAATTGGAGCGTCGTTGCTGGACGAACTGAGCTCGGGTCGCGTGGGTACTGCATTTGTAATCGGCCAATAAAAAGCTCGCTCAGCAGCGAGAGAGTGAGAGAGTGAGAGAGAGAGACGCGCGCTCGAGAATGCCAACAGCGGCTCGCTGCGAGAGGGCTATTTTTAGCCGATCGACAATAGCTTAAGCTTGTATACACGAATGCTGAAAGCCGTCGGGGGTGTAGCGCCCGATCGAGCAGCCAGCCTGACGTCAGCTATGTACGAGATCGCAGCCAGATAAAACAGAGGGAATATTGCCATTGCCGGGAGAGAGAGAGAGAGAGAGAGAGAGAGGAAGACAGATAGAATAGAATTGCTCCTTCGGGGATCAGGAACTGGCTCGCGCTGGGCTTTGCTTGGCTTTACGCTCTCTCGTAGTGATCTATCAGCTCGGACCACTTTCTCTCTCGTTGTTTGTCTGCCTTTGTTTTTGCTTCGTTTTGCTCGATATTACGAGCCGAGAGGGCCAAGCGCTTCCGCGAAATATTATTCCGAGGTGTATGTACTAATAAACTACACTTCTTTATTTTAGATTCGACATAATTTTCTGTTTCTTTTCCCCTCGCACATGTTTACTTTCTCACTCAGAAATATGGTTTTATTTTACTACAAATAGTTCATCGACGAGCTTCTCTGTTGTCTCGACACTGCACGCAGAGCGTATCAATGTATAATTCAATGGAAAAGCGTAAAAAATTGCAAGACAGAGGTCCTCAGGCAACTGATCAGCTGCACTCCCAAGCGTTCTATAGTTATAAGCACTTGACACACGGCATCCTACATACATCCGAATTCTCGAAATTCATCTTGTCATTTCCATTTGGATGCTTTTCAAAACAGACCAGCATTCACTTTGTTATACTTGGCGTCGAGTGAATAAGAATTATGGATAATAAATTAACTGTCAAAGTCCCCAAGCATTATACTGTATTTTTAGTAGCAGGCCTTGCCTGAGCGTACTAATAGTTATTTACGAAAACATACGTTTTTCATCGCTACACGTTAAGTGACTACCTGGGCATTTGACAAGTTAAATAACCGTGGTAACGTCATTTTAACAAAGCATAGGATACATTTGTAGGCACTAAACCTTATTGTTAATATTTAAAATATTTCTTGTGAAATCAATGACAATTGAACAATCGCTTATTCACTTTTAAACACAAATTTGTATGCGCGAACAGATGCTCATGGAAATTTAAACGATGGCGGTCAAGCAAGATGGCAGTCGCGCAAGATGGAGGCAGGTCGATTGCAACGTTGCCATTAATATTGATGTATTTTCAAGGCTTCTCCTTCAAAGCAGTCACTGTTATTACAAATTACGCGTTAAAATTTCCTCTTCGAATATTTAATAACTATTGGCGATGGACCGCGAATAAATGAAAATCGGCGCGTAAATATCGGCTTTTAGTGCGTCGTGGAATGTGCGAGGAGCAGCTACCGTGTTACGCAGCTCCGCATGATGCTCTCGAAGAAAAGTCCGGACTGCATGGAAAAACCAGTGCTTTGGCTAATTGATTTGGGCCAGCTAGGCTTTATCTTGAATGAGGATTATCGGCAACTTGGAGCTGGCGACTCTCGGAGGAACTTCGTCGAGGACTGGCATTTTTACGAGAGTGCACAGTGGCGACTAGACGATTTGGCAACATGGCAACCAAGCTTTTCCCGTTCTCTCGTGCACCGCAGTCCAGAACTGAGTGCTGATCGCCCGGGATATCTATCCAATTGCAACATCCTCTGGACCCCCCAAGGCCACCAACACCAGCAACTCATCCAAGATAAATACGTTGGATTGCCAAGGGAACACTTATCAGTCCGGAAGACTAGTCGTAGGAACGACCGAGATCGAAGTAAACGGCCGTGAAAGAGAAGGCCTTCTGTGTGTGTATAAGCAGTGAGAGAGTGAGAGACGCGCTCCTGGGCCGAGCCAGAATGATGAGTCCAGGCGGCGCGACCAGGATTTAAGTGTGCCGCTACTCTGTTTTCACGGATTCACTTAGCGTAACAAGTTCTTGGTGTCAGCACGCAACTCGCAGATACAAGTGTTTCCGTGTGTGGCGAGCTGCAGTAGCTGTCGTGTGTGTGAGAGCAGCTTCTGGTTCTGCTGGACGAGAGTCTATCTCCTGCAGGCAAAATAATTGCTGCAAATTGTTTCCAAAGTGTTGGACCACCTTCAGGAAAGAATCTCTTTCACTTTGTGATATGAGATCAACCCAGGTTTGCTGGATTGTTGCTGATAACTTGCTGTTGAGATGATACTCTGCGTAAGTACAGTAGCTAAAACATGGAGTTTCTGAAAAAAACTCCATTTTGAGTCAAATTCCTCAGCTAATGATTCATAAAGAAGTTAGCTTTATGCACTGCTTTTATTTTTTCACAATTTTCAATTCGTTTCTATATAAAATGAACAGTTTCATTGCAAAGATGTGAATTCAATGGTATTTTGGAAGCTTATATCTTGAGCCTTTGCAATAGCCATAGAAATAAACTAGCTAAACATTTTTCAATTCAAGTGCTTTATCAAATTTTTCTATTCAACAACTGTCAAAATAACAATTAAGCTTTGACAATTCATATCAATGATTTAGCATTGTAGGCATATTATGCAATTGTTTTGAGGATCAAAAGTTACATAGTACTTTACTATCATTAAATGAGATTCATAGTAGATATATTCTAACTAGCATAATATTTTTCAGATATAAATATCACATGTATTGTGTTTACATCAATTCACACTGATTACCAAAACAGAAGGATGTTTGTGCCAAGGATAACCTGATTTTGTCAAAACAAAGATAAAATCACAATCCCTCTGCTCATGGTACTTTATCCGTCCAGCAGATATCCTCCTAACTCGAAAATGGAGGAACCTGCCAAAAAAAAGCAGCGAATTGAGAATGGCGACGATGATGATAATGAAGAAATATCAGAGATTGAGAGGCTGCAAAATAGCCTGCTTGGTCAGTGTTTGTGCAATGTATCGGAAAGTAGTTTACGTAAGCCTTTCATCAGCAGCGGTGCTCCCAATGACAGGGAGTTCAGGTCAACAGTACTATCAGAATGGGAGCCAGACAAGTGTTTGGAATTCCTAAGTGCCCTACAGCTGCTATTTGATGTGGCTATAAAACAGAACACTCGTGGAACGATGTGCAGTCGTATCGCGGATGTGTGCAAAGCGTTAGCGCGAAACGAGCATGGTATCGTTGACCAAATAATCGATCTGTCGTGCACCAATAACAAATTTATTTCATTTGCTGCGAGCAAGGCGCTCGCCTCCTTCTTCATCATCACCAAGGAAAATGTCGAAACAACCTGGTTGGACAGACTGACACAGTCGCTGCTAAATACCCACTCGCCAACGCGAATGCTGTTTACGTTGGATGTGGTGAAGAGGGTAGTCGAACACAAAGACTGCAGCATTCATCCACTGGAAGACTCAGAAACGTCGCATCCGCCATCAGGCTGCAACGTCATCTCTATTTCCGATCCAGAAAGTCTGGACAGCACGTCGGTAAAGGCAATGTGCGTGAAAGCCCTCGAGTCCAAGTGGACGATGTTGGTATCCAAGTTCGACGCGATCCTCGGCTCGTACACACCGCAGCACGAGTCTGCGGTAATAACGTTTCTCGACCTTTGGGAGTCTATCATCAGCGTCAAGGCCAACTTGTCGGTGATCGACACCAAGCTGTTCTACTCGCAGCTGGATAACCTGGTCTCGTTACTTAACGCAAACGTACCCGGAGTCATCTGGCGACACCTCCTCGGCCTGTTTAACGAGGTGCTTTGCTACGGAAGCACCCTGGCACTGCAGGACATACTTCCAGAGGAACCCTGTCTAGTGGCCCACTCGATCGTTCGAGCAGTCAAGGACGGTCGGCTGCTCGATTCGTTACCCTACAGGCACGGCTCGGGAAGGTTCGGCGGTGGCGACGGTGACGGCGATCAACCACTCCTGCAGAAAGTCGTGCTGCTAGTACTGAAGAGCGTGGCGGTCACGGTAAAGGAGACTCGCAGCGACTCCAGCGACTCCTCGTTGGGTTCCGATGCGGAAGATCTGGACGCGGACATGGCAGTGATCGAGCGCAGTATCAAGGAGGTGCTTCGTCAGCTGGACCAGTGCGTTAAGACACTGATGCCCTTTCACCCAGAAATGCCGCTGTCTCAATGGGTTGTGCAGATGTTCCACGATCAAGACGACTTCTTGATTGAGGGTATGGTATGCTGTCTGGATGTTGCCAACGGATTATTCTATAGGGGACCACCGCAGAACGACCTCGGAAACATGCTCAGTCCAGCCTTCACTTTCGTGCAGTTCATCCGAGCTGTTTCCCACGACCACGACGTACTACTTGATTTCCTTGTCAGTAACGAGACCTGCTTCCTGCTCTATCTCTACAGGCTGCTCAAGTATATCAAGCGCTTTTGGCCTGAGTTTATGTCATGTTGTGAGCACGACATCGATGATATTATGGCTGTACTGGCGAATCTCAAACAGGCGATCGATAGATTAGTCTCCAAGGATCTATTTCCGTACAATATCAATCCGGTACTCCGACTGCTCGAAAAGTGTGAATCACTTTACGAAGGGAACGTAGATAATTAATGTTTATCCGATTCCCCTCTCCCGCATCCGTAAGCGAGCGGGAAATCGGCCGGTCTTGTTACTTCGAAATTCGCTTACTTTTCAATAACTGATAGTAATTTATAAATTTCCTTATGGTATCGCTCATGGTTTCGAAGTAACGAATGGTATTCAGTTTTTCGCTCTTGAGTCAGGCAAATGTACATTTTATAATTAATTGTAATATGCTCTCTTTATTAATAAAAAAGTTTAGGTCAAATTAAGAATGAAATAATAATTTATATGAATATATTCGTAAAGTTCGTTCATTTATAATAAATTAAAAAATTAAAAATACAAAAGTACAATCAATTAAAATTGTTTGTATCCTTTTGCTAATGTGCAAATATACTTTCGTGTCAATAGTCATGTAATTTTTTAGATATTTCATTCTTGTAAAATGAAATTGCGTTGTCGAAACTCACTAGAGATTCGAGTTATTTATTACTTTCAAGGGTTCTATCGTGAAATTTGGTGGATCACAAGCTGAATGAAAACTATAGAAATTCATTGAGGTGCAAATTGCTTGCAAAAAATTTTAAATAGTACAAAAATCTTTTTAACAAAGCGCTCAAAACCAATTAAAATTGCAAAAAAGTCTAATGGTGCTACCAAGTACATATATGTGTGTGTATATGTATGTATAAGCATATACACACACATATGTGTGTATATGCTTATACATTTATATATATATACCAAAGCACCACGAAAATTAAATTTCATTAATATTTATGTACATGTATCGATTAACATTCCACAAGCACATCTATTCATATTTTTATGTTTCATAGTTACTTAATTAGATGTTGCAGAAATAGAACTCTTCTGAGTTTTTTATGCAGGTCATATTATCCCTGTACATGAAATAATAAATCTACAGTCCTATTACATGTATCATTTGTAATTCTAAAGCGATATAATTGATAGAAATAAAGCGTGACAAATTTCCTGATAGGGATTAGGTATATATATTTTTTATTATATTATCCCACGATTAACTTAAGGATGTAAAGTCACCTCGCGTTCTTTTTAATCATGACAAGGTGAAGATATTCAAGTAAATTATTTCTTGACCTACATTTAACTTTTGGAATTTTTTGCTTATATTTATGACATTTTTTCAATTGTTAGTTAGAAACAATTCATTGACTTTAAAGTTTCAAATGATAGAGCATTAAGCCGTTAGTCCATATTCCATATAGCCCTATGTACATTCTATTCTATCAGTAGACCAATTTTAGGCTGATGGTGACTACTACTTTAAATTAATCAATATTAAAAGCGAAATTAGAATAACGTTATACTATTTTTTGAAAGAGATTTTACTTTAATATTGCAAATATATAGATTTTTATATCATACATAACGAAATTAAGGCAGTAGAAACATTACACTGCTCACAGTACGCATCTTTTGGAATTGTATATTGTCATCTATTTATATAATGTAAATATGCTTAGAAAAGAGAAATTTATATTGACATTTTTTAAATAACAATAAAATGATATCAATAATTATTCTTTCTTACTTTCATACTCTCCTTAATACTTTCTATTTCTTACATATATATTTTTGTGACAGGGAATAACATAAATTTAAATTTTATATGAATCCTTATTTATTGTTCAATCATGTTACTGCAAATAGTTGTTTACAATATAGACAAAAAATTTGCTAGTGCATTTCAAGGCAACACAATTGAAATTGTACTTTTTTTAAGTAATTATTGCTAACACCTTATTCCGTAACGACTTGCATTATAATTTGTGACTAATTGGAGTTTATTAAATTCAAGGTATTGTATTAAGCATTCAATCCAAAGTGCAACTTTTGATAACTTCTATTATGGAAGAATAAGAGTACAAAAATTATGATATATTAAAAGTCATCTTAACTTAAGCATAAAAAATAAAATGTAAAACTTGTTTTTCATTTGGATAAATATATTCTTGTTTAATAATTTAGTATTAAAAAAATAAGATATAGCAGTCTTATTGCATATTACAGACTTCATTAAATACTTACACAATCAAAGTAAAAAGAACTATTTGTATCAATATTTTTCAGGTATTTGATTTTTACATAGTAAATCTTACAAAATTATGATATTTTGTCAAATTTTACAATACATTAACATGTCCAAAGTAGATTATTAATTTTCCTCTACAGAACAATCAAATCATACTCATTTGAAACTATTGAGATTATCGATAAATATGAGGTCTACAGTTTAAGTTAACTAATATAAGTTATACTTTATACAATACGATTTTACATTGTTGTAAACTATTCACTGGATTGCTACGTATCATAATCTTCATCAATATTGGCAGTACAAGAAAAGTTCGACACTGGTTGGTTGACTGAGCTGTTTTTTGAATCGTTATCACTTGGATTACTATTCAATTCAGTATAAAAATTTGGTTGGCTAGCATTAAAGGATGTAGGCACAGTCGTTTTAAACTTTGGGACATTGTTTGAAAATACTGTTTCGTTGCTATCAACTGGTTTTACCAGTTTATTATTTTTATCTCCCTTATCAACTGAATTTCTTCTTGAAGAATTTTGTGAACTCGATGTGCCTTCTTTGGATACACTAAAAGAAATTGGATAGAGAATATTAATATAAACAAAGACCTTCAACATAATATTAAATTATCATAAGCACGGTAAGTATTTACTTAGCTACTCCAGCCTGAGAGGCATTAGAGGCGAATGTATATGCAGCAGAGTTAGTTGGAACAACATTAGCTGGTGGAAGAGCTGGAGAAGTTTGTGTATCATCATCAGGAGTGGAAACATCTGGCAAGTTTTTAACTAGATCTTTTAGAAAGTCAAATCGACTTTCTGATAAAATACACTGCTTCCTGTAAAATTTGTATTAACATCAATTTTTATGACAAGGAATTTATAAAAAATAATAAATAAATATACTAACATGTGTGAAGGACTTAACGTTTTTGCATTTTTTGCATTTGTAATCTGTAATGTTTTGATCAATAGAGAATGAACAAATAATTCTAATGTCCTAGGTATTACAAGAGTTAAGGATTTTTCTCTTGAAAAATAAAAATGTTTCTCTAATAAAAAACTTTCTCTAGTCTATAATGCATTTTTAAAAAGGTAAAGAAAGTATTTAATTACAAAAGAGAAGCTCACCATTATTTTCACGTGACATATGTTTTTCTGTACTTAACAGACGAAATAAAAAAACTAGGTAAACAAAATCAAAACAATCGATTGTCATCAAAACAATGAATCCTGCATTACCCTCCCTCCTGGTTCGAATTAGTAGTGTATTATTGTGCGTACGCACTACGAGTATCGAGTAATAAAAAAGGATATAAATTATAATCGGTACTGCTTGTGCGACCTTCCCCACCTCTTCGTCTGTTTGCATGATTTTTTTGATGCGTCCCTGTAAAAGTAAAAGGAGCCAGAGCAAAGTAAGTCGTTTGCATGCCAGATGAAAGTGAGGTTAACAAAGAGGTGCCCTGAAGACACGGAATATTTTTTATAAGTAAACCATGCTAATGTCGTCACGAAAATAAAATAAGTTAAAAACTGTACTTTTTGCAACACTCATATATAATTAATATCATAACTTTTAATTTAAAAACTTTAAATAAAGACAAATGCCTTATGACGTGTATGTACTCACGGGTGGAAAGCGAACGTTGTATTTTTTCTTCTTGCAGGGCATCGTCGCAGGACACTTACTCGATAACACCCACAAAAGAAAGACGATAAGAAAGGATAAAAAAGCTGTGACACTAGCGCGGGAGTGGTACGTCAACTCCCGGTGCCAAGTATAATCACTGTAGCGTATAGGCACGCGCAGCAACAGCGTGTTGTTCGGTCCTTGGTGTGTTGTGTTGTGCCCGAGCACGCCGCGGACGACGGGTATTTGACCGCGAGAGTGCCTCTGTGTGAGTGCAGTGTTTGTGTGAGAATGTGTGCGGTTGCACTTACGTGGGCCTGGCCCCTCTTGCGCATATGGGTTCGTCAATGTAACGTAGACGAGCAGCTCTTTTTTGTTTATTATTCCGATGTATGAGCTACTATATACACACACTCGATTGAGTTTCGTTCAATGACTCTGATTGTATGTAGTACCTGCTGATATCGCCAATATAATGGCAGTATCATACGATTATTTTTTGCACTGATTCTACGAGTTTTCTTTTGCCTAGAAAATTATGCAATATTGTTTGGATTTTCACATCCTTTCCACTTTTATATTCGTGAAATTTTCATTTTGATACCTGAAAATGAATTGAGATTATTGCTATTGTGGATATAATTATCACGACATATCTTATATACATGGAAGTTCAGAATAAGAAATTCATAAATATTCATGCATGGCATTGCATTGATTATCTAACAAACATGTCTATGAGCTACTGAATGAATCGTTATTTTCCAAAGGTATTCCTCAACCTCGCCATAATTTCTGAGCAAAAATAAATAATTCATGGAAATGATTGTTAATTTTTAAATTCATACGAAGCATATGCTTAAAGTTAAGAGATTAATCTAAAAATAAATTTTTCTAAAGCCCCTGAAGAAGTAGACTAGATGGGAAGAAGAGCGGGATTTGGTGTTTTATCACAAATACCTAATCACAATGTGCTCTAAAGAAAGAGAGAGAGATAGATAGATAGATAGAGAGAAAGAGAGAGAAAGAAATTTCAGAGCAATTGCGTATGCGAAAATGGAGAAAAACAGCTGATCGATTGAACGCCGCCGCGCACGCTGCCTCGAGAATTTGCTGCGGGCATCGTTTTTTCTGGGCATCCTCAATACTCAGTGAATATAGTCCAAGAGCTTTAGTTTTATGAAAAGGAATTGATTGATTTTTTTGTAGTTCATAAGAATATAAAATAAAGAAGTATGGAGACCGAACTTTTACAAAGTTTGGAGGATGTTGGGTAAGTTTTGAGGTTATAAGCTCTATACGACGATGAACGTTTTTTCGCAAAAAACTTTACTGACAAAATAAACATTACATGATATTAAAAAGAAATCAATTCAATAGTTAAATATGTTATTTCAAAGTTTCTCTTTAAAATATTTAATGAATAAAATTCAACATGCAGCTTTGCCGGCCCTGTTCTCGAACCTGCAAGATTTCATCAAGCTCTCCAAAGGGGTCCGAATTCGCCAGACTTTACGAATCTCGTATCATGGTTGACTGATCAAATTGGTTTCTTTGGAAAAATCGACGAGTCTGTGCACCCCACGTCAACTCCAGAAGATGCCAGTACTTTTATGTTAGAGCTAAGTATATTTCTAAAGGAGCTAGGATGTGTAAACACAAAGTTAACTACTGGCAATGTGAATCATAGATTAGCCAGTATGGAAGACAAAAGTATTCTTTTAGATTATTTAATAAGTGAACTCATGGCAAATAAAATGTTAGAAACCAAAAAGCCAGAGGATAATAAAGCTTTAGAGATTACCATAGTAAGTTATCATATTATTGTTTTATTAGATCTTAGCAATAGCAATATCTACAAATCTATTTTATGTTTCTAGAGTGAAAGTATAACAGCTAGAAATTTAAGAGAAATGTTGACAGCTTTACGGTTTCAAAAGCCACCAGACAACATTGCTCCTGATTTACTTTTTAAGAAACTTGAAGCAAAAATTGTTGAAATCTTGAAGCAAGTTCCTAAAGAACTTATAGGAAAACCCATGTTTTTTGGTGAGTTAAGCAATGAACAATGGCAGAAGTTAGACAAAGTTCAAGGTGATCTTAATGAAGAATACACAATAAGAAGAGAGATGTTGTTGAAGCGATTGGATGTAACAGTTCAATCTTTTTCGGTACTTTATATATTTTTGAAATCTAATCATGGCAAAGTTTAACCTTATTTATTTTGTGAAATTTAATGGTTTTCTTAAAATCAATCTAGTGGTCGGAAAGGATCAGGCCAAAAGAAGATGAATTAAATAGGTGTTATCATGTTAAAAGGGATGCTATGCAACGTCAACCAGATGTAACACTTGCTCATTTGTTGTCAGCCAGAGATGATCTAGCAGTTATTGAAAAAACAAGCAATGCATCAGTACGAAAGAATACTCGAAGTTCTATAAATAAAGTGATTATTGGAGCTGTACCAGACAGAGGAGGACGACCATGTGAACAAGAACCTCCTCCACCTGAAATGCCATCGTGGCAGAAAGATAGAGTGCAGGGACCACAAAGGTATTGAAGCATAGCTTATTTTAAATTTTGTATAAAATTTAATATCAACTATTAACTTACCTTTTCTGTACAGAGGCGGGTTCGCTGGAGGTGGCCGTGGCGGTGGTGGCGGTGGTGGAAGAGGCGGTGGTCGTGGAGGAAATCAAGGAGGAGGCGGCGGTGGATATCGTGATAACAAATCTACTGCAAATAATTTTGGCCAAAATTTTGACTCGCAAAAACAATTTTCGAATTATGGTAACCAAGGCGGTGGTTATGACAACAAAAATCCATCGTACACTAATCAAAGCTCTGGCTATAGCAACAACCAAGGCTCTAGTTACGGAAATAAAAGCTATAATAATCAATCTAGTTACGGAAATAATCAAAGCTCATCGGGGTACAGTGGACAGAGTTCCGGCTACAGCGGATCATCTAGCTACAGTAATCAAGGTTCATACAATAATCAGACTTCTTATGGAAGTCAGAGCTCTGGATATGGAGGTCAGAGTGGGTACAGTAGCCAAGGCTCTAATTATGGAAATCAAGGATCCAATTACGGCAATCAAGGAGGTATTTTACAGCAGATTACTCTATGATGTTAGTGTTTTATGTCACTTATTACAAATGAATTTATTTTTATCAGGTTACGATAGGAAAAGCGGAGGAGGAGATTACCAGAAAAGAGGTCAAGGTCGGGGCGGTCGAGTCCAAGGAGGCTGGAATCAAGGAAGCGGTAGTGGGGGTGGTTACAACAATCGCAACCAAGGTCAAGGAGGACGAAGATATTAGAAATCTTCATTTAATGTCCATTCTAATCTTTCTTCGAAATAATTATTACATTTTTCAAATTTCATTGTTTTTTACTGAGTAAAAAATTAATTTATAATTTACAAAGCATTTCCATCTAATCATTTATTTAATATGAAAACGTATGGAAAAAAATATAGATCATTGAAAAATTTCGTATGTAGAGTGTATGTTTGTAACACCATCATGTATGCAAGACTCACACAGCTTTGAATGAAATATTTACAATTGATTATCGCATATAATGAATAAATATTGTTAAAATACCAAAAATCAATTTACAAAATCATCGCTCAGTCGTTTTTTTATGTGTTTCGGACTATCTAAAACCACTTTCCTTTTCCGCGTTTCATTACCATTTGATAGTCGATTTAATTCTTTTTGTATATTCTGCGCTACATGATAGTCATTATGTTCTTCAAATTTGTCAATCAGAATCAATTGATCACACTGTGTACACTTTTTCATACTTGTATTAGAACTATTGATCAAATCAGTCTTTATGAAAAAATGTTGTATATCCGAATTTTGTTGTATCGACTTAGATTTCGAGCTTTTTTTTTTAAATCCTTTATGAATATCTATAGCTTTCATTTTGTCAGGTTCAGAATTTTTTTCACGAACTTCTTCCATTTTCAACCATTTTTTAGCTTCATCTCGTAAGTCGATTGGCAGTAAACGAACCACTTCTAGATCTATATCGTTAAGGTCTGGGAATATCTCTTGTAATTTTACGGGTGCCATACTATTGTTCGGTAAAAGACTTTGATTCTGAGACTTTGGAATGCTTATTTCTACTTCCATATTTCCATTGTCTTCTATTTTCTTACTATCATTCGACGTATCATTACATATATCATTACATATATCGACGTTATCAATACTGCCTTCATGAGGTGCTTCATACTCTTCATCTTGAATTTCGTCGTCTTGCGATTGCTTTTCTTTTAAAATATTCATAAAAAAAGATTGCTTGAAGTTATCAGTTTTTAGAGTACTATGAATTTTACTACAAGGAGATGATTTACGATTTGCTTTAACTGCATTCAATGGTGATTTAGTTTTTTTGCTATTTTCAATTTCTTCACGAATATTGTTCTTTTTGGTATTTTCGATTATTTCATATTTTCTGTTTTTCATTTTATCAAGAGACTGCATTGTTTTCGTTGGTGATTTTTCAAATGAAGTCTTAATTTTTGTATTATTTTGTCGATGCTTGCTTTCTTGGAGAGCTGCTGCTTCATTATATGGTGTTTCAAATTCGTCATGGGGATGTAATTGTTCATGCCTGTGATTTTTTTGATTATTAACTATTTCACTATTTACTTCATCGTCAGCATTTTCAATTTCATCTTCCCCTTTATCTACATTATTAGATTCATTGGCAACTTTATCTATTTGGTTACTCAATGAAAACGTACTTTTTTCAGAAGGGTTTGCTTTAAAAAAATTCATAAAATTTTCACTTCCCTTAGCTTTTATAAATTTTCCAGCTGACAGACCTAGAAACGCAATCGGTTGTTGCTGTGTTTGTTTTACTACAATGTTGAGACACTGCTGAGCAACTTTTTCAGTTTTATAACTTGAAATAGCATAAGATTTTGATTGATTGATAATTTTGTTATTCTGGATATACTGATAACTGACTGTCATCAGTGATGCTTTACGTTCATTTTCTTCTAGATCTTGCTCAAGCCTTTCACAAATTTCTTCTGATAACTCATTCATCCAATGTTTAAGCTAAACAAATATATTATGCATTTTATTCTCGAGTTTCAAATAAATTTAAAAGCTGCTAAATATGAGAGCAATCTACCAAAATAAAATTACTGTAAGAATAATGAAGTAGTAATTTTAGTTTGATGGATTGACTACTTTTTTTATTACAATGATTTTATTACAATTTATTATGAGTTTATTACAATTATTTTCATAGCAAAATATACTCACAGTATCTATATCCACTATTGCCTGTTTTCCCGGAAATCTTTTGCAAGCTCCAATGGATTTTGAGACCAGTCTAGGAGTTACAGGTTCATTATCAATGCCTCGTGCAATATTATACAGCCATAAGCTAAATTCATTAATTATATAGTTTTTGCAATGTATATATTACAAATATTTAACAAACATATTGTACCCTGTTTTCTCATCAAAGCGATTTTTTAAATACTGCAGAGAATAAGGTAACAGATCTACCATGACATTGCACTTCAAGGAATCAATAACAATATCACCAAATTTTCCTCCAAGATTTCTAACTTTTTTTACAGGTAATGATCCATATAATTCAGGTACAGATGATGCAGGCAAAATAGTTTGTCTGTTTGGTTTATGAAGACCACATGCTAATTTTGCTAAAATCTTTAAATATAATTTATCTATTTGTTACAAGTCATTTATCTGCAATAAATAAACAACTGAGATATCGATTATACTTTATTAAATGAAATTCCCGCTGAACACTTAAAAGTGGTCACTTCACAGATATCTTTCCTCAATTTTTCTACAAATGCACCAGCAAGTGCCAGACGTTGAATTTGAACATCTTCAGATGATAGTGACAACCAACAGTCAATACCTTTGGTTCTTTGTTCTAAAATATCTTACTATAAGATAAGAGTGCTATTTTATTTTGTATAAAATAATAAATAACTCTTTAGCAAACCTTCATTATTAACACCATTTTCTGAATATCCTACTACATATGTATTTTGTAACTCATTTTGTAGATCTTCATTTTCAAACATTCCTTGTGCAAGTTGATCATCAATAATTTGAGTAATATCTAAATAAGCTTCATCTATACTGGCTCTTTCTACCAAATTGCAATGCTTTTTAAGAACAGCAATTACTTCTCGCCCAGCACTTCTATACCTACATGATAAAAACCAGTTAGTATTTATTTGCACAATAATACTATCTCCAGTATATAATTAATGTCCTTACTTTGATGTGTCAGCTTTGCCTCGAAGAGCAGGAACAATTGCTAAATTTATATCTGGACATTTTTCTTTTGCTTCATCTCCACGCATATGACGCGTAACACCAAAATCTCTAGCTTCGTAATTTACCGCAATAATACTATCGCAACGTTAAGGAAAATTATTTCAGAACTTAGTTAAAAGATTTTGAAAAATACTTACCCACCACCTTTCCACAAATTGTATTGTACTACAGCCAATGGCTTACCGGCCCATTCCGGTTTCAATCTGGTCTCAACTTGGCAATAAAAACAATCCATATCAATTAAAACTATAATGCGATTGCCCAAATTCGCCATAATGTATAGTGCTTGCAAAAAAGATTTTCATCAAAAAACAAATATCATATTTTCTTCAATGATGTTATATTGAAGCTCATTGTCAAAAACTCCGAAATAACAATGCACATACAAGTCAAAAGCGCCAGTCGCACTGATCCGCAGCTGATTAATTGTCAACATTCCATTCCCGCGCAGTTCGGTTGAAATGCGCATGCGTCAGTGTCGAGCTTTAGCGCCAACATTAGCACCGAATTTAGTTTTTTGTTCGATTATTATCAAAATCATGATTGAAAAAATGTAATTGTAAAATTAAAAATACAAATTTATTTGTTCATCGTGTTTTATATTTTTTAGTATGTATAGTGTATATAAATGCATGATATTGGCATATATCACAATATGCACCGTATTAATATGTTCCTCAGAATGATAGAATAAAAGTCGAAAAAATGTAATCGATTTCCATTGTGTAAACTTAGATAAAAAATACGATAATAATTTGTTTCAGATAGCGGAATATATGATTCCGCTTTATTATGACACAACTAGGTATTTGTATTAACACTCTTAATATGTATCTTAGAAGACTAAAAAAAGGTACACGAGCTACGTATGTATATACCCTGGCTGGATAAAAATATATTACAACTAAAATAGGTGCCATCGTCGTGGAGTTAATCGCATTCAATTATTAAATTACAGAGGAATGGAGCATTACCAAAATTGATTAAAACTTATTGTCATCACAATCGATCATTTTCAGATTCATTCACCGTTTCGTGTTATTTGCGATAAAAATAAATAATTCATTGTTAGCGCATCAGAGCCAAGAGATAAATTGCACTCAAAATTAGATAATAAACAAACGAAAATTCCAAAATTTACAAGATGATCAATTATAGGACAGTTCTCTCACATTTTTAATATTTTAAATCTATTCGTTTTATATGTTGTACCCACAGTTATACCGTTTATCACACCGAACAATATTTTATCTAATTAACCGTTAAGTACATGCAAGAATATAATATAATGTGATGCATTGCAAAGTAATAATTTAATTAACGTGATGTAAAATATTATCTAAATATCACGTGAAAATTTTACGCAATTTCTCTACATTATACATTATATCAAAAAATATTTTATACTCAAAATAACGAGTCCTATAAAACTGGTACAAATTGTACAGCACCGATAAATTGTCGAGGAGTGAACCCAATTAACATCGTAGAAAGGACGAAAAGAATTTGTGAAATTTTTTAAAACTATTGATGCGCAAGTGTATTATTGCTTAGAAATCCACTTAGTAAATTAAAATTTTTTTTTCACGCGACAATTAAACTATTTGAAATTTACAAAGATAAATGTTGAGAAGTTTAACAACTTACACACAACAGTTCTCGCTACACATTGATTTACATATTGACATTGTACCGCTCGCAAGATGAGTAAATAATTTGTATGTTAATATTGTTCAATCATCAGTATTTTATCATCAGAATTGAATAAACTAAAGTGAAAAATATATAGTAGACACCGTGATTCAACAAAACAATGAACAGTCTTGCACTATTTTTAATCTCCAAAGGCAAAGTGCCAAGTGCTGTTTGATCGTAAACTGCAGTGAAAATTTCGAGAATATAAAAAATTGACCATCTGAGTGTCTTTCCATTGCGTCGATAAAAGGCTATAAAACCCGTTTTGCATTGCTTTGTACGTGACAAATTATCTACAAGAGAAAAAACATGCAGACTTGCATACATTTAAACAACGAAGACGCATGCGCTCAGGCACACACGCACGTATTACGCACGAAGTCCGTTTTACAGAGAGTACTTGGGCGCTTCGACGAGCGACAAGCTCGACGAGTGAAACTTTCTGGAGGCGGTCGCGACGGGACTGGCTGGCGCGGACATCGACAGCACCGAGTACTGCTGCGCCGCGTGATGGTTATGATGAGCCGAGATGGTTCGCTGTCTTCTGCCGAGTTTCGGCGCGGTCGGCGGCATGGGGCTCGCACGGCTGGCGCGCTGGTGCGCGTACAGCAGCATGCCGACCTCTGCGTGGCCGGCTTCGACCGCGATCTTCAATGCCGTGCTGCCGTCCACGTCGACGATGCTCGAGTCGCAGTCCGAGTGCGCCAGCAACAGCCGCACGATGTCGGCGTGGCCGTGCTCCGCGGCGCACATCAGAGCCGTGCTGCCGTCCTCGTCCTGCAGATTCACCGCCGCCCCCGCGTCCAACAACAGCTTCGACATGTCCTTGCGACCGTGCGACACCGCGAGCATTAGGGCCGTTTGACCGTGCTGTAAACAGATAATCGTTGCTTGCTTTTATTCGCAATCGAATGACGACGATAGATATTTCGCGTTGTGCAAAATTCTCGAGAGAAAAATCTATTCATAACGAAGTCTAACAGCCGCGACACGTAATAGCCTTCGGGAGCAGTTTTGCCGTCGTCGACCTGCTGTTTTAAATTTTGCTCGAGGTGTAATTTCAATCTGGCGTAGCGAATAGTATTTCGCCTACACAACGGCGGCAACTCAAAATCCATGCCATTCCGAATGATTGAGTTACAATTGGTTAAGCGCGACGACGGCCAAACCGGTCCAATCAGTCTGCTATTAATTTTCAACGTACTCGCTGATCGTGGAAGCCTCGTCCATCATTCCTCATTAAAACGGCAGATAAGATAAGAAAAAGAAGCCTACCAGCTTCGCGCGGACATTGACGTCGGCCAACTGGAACAACCTCTTGACGACACTCGCGTGGGTGGAATTTCTGAGCTGCACGAGGGCGGCGAGCATAACCGGAGTGTAGCCGGCGTGATTGGTGCCGTTGACGTCGCACACCTTCGAGTCCAGCAGTATCGAGACCACGTCGAAATTGCCGTGCGAGACCGCGTAGTGCATGGCGGTGTTGCCGTTGGAGTCCCTTAGATTGACCACGTGGTCGAGCAGCGACGAACAGTGCTGCTCGAATTGGTCCAGATAGTACTCCACGCTGTGTGGATCGGCTTGGGCGGTACTCGACACTTTGAACCACTCGTGCTGCACGATGTTGCTCGCGTTCTTCACGCTGCTCGGCAGCGTACCGCCCGCGCTCACTTTCCTGCAAGATTCAACGTTCGATTGCACGATGCCAGCTGCTCTCGTCTTACGTCCATCGTCCGGGGTATTGCCTGCGGGCACTTTCGCGGGATCGCTCTACGAGCGTCAACTTATTCGCACTTGTGTTTAACGTTGGCGTTCCGTGAGCGTTTTGCGAATGACTACAGCGACCTTCCGTCGAAACTTTACGACTTATAAAAAAAAGTCACGCGTGCATTCGTTATTTGTACGGATTTCTCAATGACGCGTTTTAGTAATACGTCTATTTTTTTTGTTTTCGAAAAGACTTAGCGTTGACAGGTTAGTTACACAAACCAAGGACTACTATATTTTTGTTACGAGGCTAATTTGAATTTCATAACTTTTCAAGTATCTCTCAATGAGCTTTCAGAAAGCTGTTTTTGAGGACTCAACGTCAAGTTAAGACAATCGCTTTGCAAATGAAAAGGAAAAAGAAACAGAAATCACGCGGCCGTTCGACAATGTTCGAAAAGAACCGCGAGTTAGCAGCGCACGAAATAGGATCCTCGCGGGAGAGCGAACCCTCGGAGAACTCGCCGAGTAGATGCAAAAGCGTCACCTGAGATTGTCATCGAGAACTTTGAGCGCAGCCCGCATCTCCTTGGAGAGATCCATGGGCGGCTTATTGGCAGGTACTTTTGGCGTGTCGAGAACGACGCTTCGCACGAGAGCGTCATCGAGTTCTTCGGCCTTGCCCTCTTCTTCCTCTTTCGCCTTGGATTGGGGCTCAGCAGCAAGGCTGTCCTGCGACACCTGCCCATCGCGCTTCTTCGAGGAAGCAGTCAACTGCTGTTCCTGCTGCTGTTGCTGCTGCTGCTGGCGATCGGCATGCTTGTTCAAACTCTGGGACCTGTTGATCAGCACGTACGTGCACGTGAGGCAGCTAGTTCATCGGAATCGCAAGCTCAAATTGCGCAAGCTCACGGGACTCGTGTCGCTCGCAGCCGGCGCGTGTGTGATCGCACGGGCGTTCGCGCCGCGAGCGAGCTCGCTAATAAAAAGGCTTTGATGGACGCGCCACGCAGTCAAAGAGAAGTACATTCCCGACGCTTTAGTCTCGGTACTGTTTGACTTGAGAGAGAGAGAGAGAGAGAGAGAGCCATTGCAAACTCGGCGCCCGGGTAATCAACTCGTTGCGCGAATCAGTGCTTTCCATTCCATTCTCGAGTCGCATTCATGAACCAACGTTTCGCAATTGACCGTGGCGGAAAACCTATTCAATGCCGGCTAAACGCAATTATCCGAGTGACGAGGATATCGTTTTGCTCTGAATCAAACATCCAATCGACACTCAAACTTCGGCCGTGAAAGAAACGTCGGGGCGCGGACTCGCCAGATTGTCTTAGATCATCAAGCCGAACGTAGATTGCCAACTGCGACATCCGAGACGGCGACGTAGGCATCTCGCGCGGCTCATCGCAGCGATCTCCCATGCGTAACTGCGCACAAACACATCGTAAATTACGTACGTCAATCTTCCGACCATAGCACTCGCGACGCCAACGCACACATAGTAACAAGTACGATGCTTACATGCAGCTTGTCGTCGTCTTGGCGCCCGAAAACTCACGGATCTCGACTCAACTCCATTCTCTTATTTTGGCATTCTATGTTATCGATTCATGCGTCTGTACACGCGAGGCGCTTGCCTACCTAGTCGTCGTATTTTTCTCTGTCTTTTTTTTTTTATTTTTACTCGAAGCAAGGGCTGCCAGTCCGCTCGTTGCCCGTGAAAGCTGCGCGCGCACTTATCGACATCGCTCCAACTGCCAAGGGGGGTCGCGTTTGATATACACGCGCGCACGTTTACGTACTCCCTTCCGTACCTCTGTTTAGGGTGCGCGAGATTTTCGTGTCCTGATTATTTGTTTTTTATCGGGCATTGATCTTTCGGTTTTTTCGAAGCTGCATTCGTTCGATTGGCGGAAAAATACGAATTTCTATGATTAAAGAATCACTCGATAATTCGCTCAACGGATTTTAATGCGTGAATGCGAAAATTGTTTATTCGCGTCGATTTGAGAAAAAAAACGTATCGATCGCAGGACAATAGATTTTGCTGGAAAAAAAATTTGAATTTTCGACAGCCGTTACGTTATAGTGTACGGTCTTTAGTCTTACAGTACAGGTGCACCGAACGACTGAAAAAAAAATCAATACTTTATCTATATAGGGGAAGGGCATAAAAAAACTGGCGATTGTAGCCTGTAAGAACTTGACATCCCGTCTGGTTATAAAGCAGCCGCGCGCAGGAAAGACGTGAATGAAGCCTCTCTACGAGCACAAGGCGGTACCACAAAAATAGTTAGCAAGCAAGCAGAAACGGCCGAGCGCGTTGGTAAAAGTCTTGGGAGAAGCTATCTGCGAGCGTTTTTACGAAATAATAAATCTCAAGAGAAAAAGAGCGCAAGACTGCGGCCGGGGCTCTCCATTAACGGATCGTATTGCCAGTTTATTAAAAGGCAGTCTGCGCGCCGCGGCCCTTTCGCCTCGGCAGTCGAATTTTAGCCATAAGCATTCTATATTTATTGGCTCGGCTCCAGTCGGCTCTTCCACCGCAACTCGCGGTGCACTCGACGGAGTGCTTAATCAGTTGACCGACAGCGCATATCACTTTTGGCGGATTTATTTTTTTAATTGATGAAAGCCACGATATGCTTGCGCGCGGGCTAACAGTATGGGTCGCTCGTTAACGAAAGGACAACTTCACGTTTCGTGGGCAATTCGACATTTCGACGCTGCCACTTGTCGCTGATTTCAGTGGCCGCTCAGAGGAAAATTCGCACGGGACATATGCAGGTGGCGAGTGAAATGTTTAACAGGCGATCGACAAATCACCAGAGTAATGAGAATTTCGTTGTCGGCGCGACAAGTCGAACGCGATCTCTCGGAAATGAAACCGTGCCACTAAGGTAACGGAAACTCGATCAAACTCACCCGTCACCAAGTTTGTCCAAACTCTCGGTCCACGTGTCCTGCCTGATAAGATTGGATCGCCTTTCGTTTTTCGCGTCAGCACTCATAACGGGTATCCTCGTCCTCATACTGTAACCTTTACCCTTGTCAGTCTTGGAGTGCTGTTGTTGCTGTTGCTGCTGCTGCTGCTTGTTCTTATTAATCTGCTTGCACTCGTCGCAGTAATTGGTGCTTGTAGCTATGAACGGCAGAGAGCCGCCCACCGATACGTCCACCAGAAGCTTGCGCCGTGGCGACGTGCCGAAGTCACGACTGCGCGGCGTCAAAGTTTCGGTACTTCGACTAACCGTGCGCACCAGGTCGCGTCCTACGCTCGTGCTCACGGACTTGCCCCCGCCCAGTGTCTGTTGACGGCGTAGCGCTGAGAGGCTGATCGACGTGTCGCACGTTTCGGTGGCGACGTCGCACACGCTCGGCTTCGCGCTCACTCCTGCGTTCAATTTCAGCTTCACCCTGGAAAACGAGAAGCCGCCCGCGCGTCGTCGGACGACAGCGAACACTCTTAATTTGCCAAAGCCAGAAGAGAAGGAGAAAAGACCACCGCCAAATGAATTCCATTCGCGTGCGCGTATCACTCCCACGAGTCGTAATGAGTTCGCTTTAACGAGCACTTGAGCGCACGCGAGAGAGAGAGAGAGAGAGAGAGAGAGAGAGAGAGAGAGAGAGAGAGAGAGAGAAAGAGGCACTTGAAAAAGAGCATTGCGCATTTGAATCGAATAAAACGAGCGGCACGTCGCGCTTACGACCGCGTTTCCTCGATGATGAGTGTTTATTAGTAGGAAAAAGTAAACCTCGTAAAAAGAATCCGCCTTACCAGGGCTGACTCTCGGTAGCTTGCACCTCCTTGTTTCTCCTGGCGACGCTCGGCCTGCTGATCTCGATCGGCTGTTGGAGGCTCGACGTGCCCCGCTCCCTCGTCTCCACGCTGCACTGCGTTCCCTTGGCGGTGAGGTTCGACCGCTCCGTCGAGCACTCACTCTCGTACTGCGTGGATTTGGTGGCGAGCGCAACGAGCCCCGGTGACTCGGACTGCACGGCCTTGGCGAGTCGGGCCTGGGGCGAGCACTGCGTCGACTGCGTCGACTGCGTCGAGCTCGGAGGCTTGGCTTCCGGCGCGATCGAAGTCACCTCGGTCGCGTGAGCACTAAGCACCCGCAGCGTGCTCGTCGACGAGTCGCGCAACTTCATCTGTGGATCAGCACACACGCACACGCGTTAGGATTTGCTGGGCTTGGCTTGCTCGACTAGCGAGCTCAACGATTGGCGCCGCGGGCCCGACCGAGACCTTTTCTTCACGGCGAGGCGGATTTCGCAGAGCGACGCGAATGCGTTGTTGGCAAACGGAGGTGCGAGAACCGGCAGCGACAGGTGGCGTCGCGTCTTTCACGGCGAGCCACCAACCGCAAGCGCAAACTCGCAGCGGATTTCACGAGAACGCGCAGAGTCGCCGTTTGAAAACCGTTGACTGTTGAAGCATGCCACAAAGAGGCATCGGCACTCACCGGCTGATGCGTGACGCCCACGTCCCTGGTAACCACAGCGCACGAGGTTGCGGCGTCCCTCTTGGAAACGGGAGTCTGCTGGGGCTGCTGATGATTGAGCTTCTTTTGGCTGGCAAGCTGCCTCAGTAGAATTCGCCGCTCCTCCCTCAGGACGGACATCTGTACGTGCAGCAGCGGTATCTCCTTGACCTGCTCCTCGAGCTGCTTCATGCGCTCGAGGGCCGCAGCCATCTGCTCGCGTATGCTCTGCAAGCATGGCCGGTTGCTCTCGTTCTCGACACGGCTCGCTGACTCCAACACCAGCCGACTCGACGTTGGCGCAGCGGCAGCGGCGGCGCCGGTTGCTTCGGCTTTTCGCAGGTACGAATGGCTCTCGTTGCGTTGAGGCGGTACCGGTGCTACCATTTCCGTCCTGCTGCTTGGACTGCTGACGCAGTCCACGCCGTTCTGCACCGGTGGACTACTGTCGACAGCGGTGCTGCTGCGTGGGAAATTTTTTTTCACTTTTTAGTTTTCATTAGCGATCAAAATGAAAGGTAGGTATTGCAACGGGAGAAAGACCTTTTTTTCCATTTGGGACATCGAGCAGAAAGTTCTGGTGAAATTTCGACGCGGTTTCTTTGCGACTACTTCCAATGACAACGAAAGAAAAAGATAGAGAGAGAGAGATAGGGAGCGAGAGAGAGAGAGAGAGAGAGATCGGAAAGAAGAAACCAATTCCCAAACGAATTGTCGAATCGCATAGTACTAGATTTGCTCACTTGTCGCAAAAAGCTTTTTTCTCAGACTTACCTCAAATAGACATTGTTGATGGGCGTGGAACAGGCACTACTGCTTGGTCCGGAATACGACTGCGACAGAGCTTCCTCGAAATTACTCAGGGAATCCTGCCAGTCTTGATTAAGCCGAATACTGTCGAGACTAGGTTTAGGTGGTGGCTTCGGTGGCACTGGCTTCTTCGACGGCTCCGCAGGCGGTTGGTACACCGCGGCCTTGTTCTATTTTGCGGAGAACGACAAAACGATCGATCATTGCTGTAGTTTTCGGTCGCGTATACAATATGCGCAACCGAGCGATAAGCGTACAATCGTGTCGCTCGCGGAGAAGACGTAAAAATTGCCGTTGTCTGCGTATAATCCCCCTTATCTGCCTGACATTAGCGCGCGAAACGGGCGAACAGATGCGCGTATGCGCAACGATTGGCGCTGGAAAAGTACCTCATCGCGATGATCGTCCTTGCAAAAGAACTTTTTCGTGCGACTCCTCCAGCTGGGGCTTCGCCAACAAGGCATCGTTCAGATCCACGGGTTATTATTCGCCGCTGTTTGTCCGTGCAAACGGCCAGCTGCTAGCGAGGCAGCGATCGGCGCGCGACTGACGTTTCGCTCTGTCTCTGTGCTGTACGGCGCGTGGAAATCGGCCCACGTCGAGCAAGCCAGACAGAGAGAGAGAGTTATGTTATCACCGACAGAGCGCCAGCACGCGATAACGGCAATTGCGCAAGTAGTTCACCGAGTTCTGTGGCATGTCTGGACTCTCACCTCGTCGGGTAAACCGAGCAGGAACTCCATGGACTGGCGCTGCTTGTGGCGCGCACGTCGACGACGACGCTCGTGTTGAAGACGATCGCTCGCGTCTGCTTGCCATGTCTCGCAGTAGCGCACGAAATCCAGGTCGATGTGGTAGCCGTACGGACAACAGAAACATTTGCTCCCGTAGTCATCGCTGTCGTAGCTGTACTCGCGACCGGCGTGTGGTAGTGCGTTGTAGGGTCCTAGACAACATTTCGTTTTTACACGCGTGTGCGACGCTTCTCGAACATTCAAGTGTAATTAAAAAAAGTGATTTCTCAACTTTCACCGACAGGTGTGCGCCCTTGGTTTATCACCTAGCTTTGCAAATAAATTCATGCAAAAGATCTCTTTGTACTATTTGGTAGTCGACAGATTCACAGCTTGTGAACACTGAATTTTTTATGCAGTATCTGATCACGTCATTCATTTTTCTTTTAAATTTTCTTATCAAAATATTTCCTAACATTAAAATCTCAACGCTTCAACTTATTCGAGAATAACCGTCTCTATAACACATCAACATTTTTGATTAAAAAAAAACTTTCTATGAGGTTGTCATCGTAAAAAAAAGAACACTTGTTGAATAACAGAAGTTTCCTCTTAAGCGCTGTCAATTTTATTTTCTCGTAAACCACCTACAGATCAATACAATATACGATAGCAGTTCTATTCAGGTAAAACGATAGCAGAATAGTAAAAGAAATCGATAATGAAAACAGTCTGAGTGCGGCTTCATACCAATCAAGATTAATCTATTCACTGCATTGGATCCTCCGCATGATGATGCATACACTTCGTTATATTATCAATTTGTATCCTTTCAAGTAAAACGTTCTGAATGTCGCTTGAAGTTCAAATATTTTTATTTGCGTTATTTAATATTCATTAAAGTCCGTATTACCCATTGCACAATAAGAACACGCAGCTAAATTACAACCGTGATTGTTCGCCAGATGACGCGTAATTTATTGCATGCTCGCGCAAAATAATGAAACTTGTTTGCCCGTTAAACAAAACCACATGCAACTCCTAGCTCAACAAGCCGATAAGTCAAAAGATAACCGGCCGATAATAAATAAATCCAACACTCGCCTATTGTTTTTTTTAATATTTCTTATTCTTTATTGATGAAAAAAAACATACATTCGTCGAATCACACTCGCAGACGCGACAGTCAAGTCAGCATCATCGAAAAAAGGTAAACGAGCGCACTTTCACACCTCAATCGAACCCGTAGCTGCGCAGCATCGGAGTAAAAGAGAGAAAAAAAGCAGCGAGCGAGGAACGCGTCGGCCTTGGGATAGAAACTCGCTTGGGCATCGAAAAAAGAAACCTTTGCGTCGTCTCACGTTCGGCCTCTTACGAAAACGAAAGAAAAAAAAAGAGGAGCGCGCGCTATTCCGAATCGTTAACAATGCTTTCTTGCAGGTACTCGCTGCGCTCAACAGATTCACACGAGCGGGCACGCAAAGTCGCGCGCTCGCATCAAGACGCGGGATACAGCAAGCGATCGTCGATGAAAATCGGCGCGCCACGCTCGTTCGCATTTACCTGTCTCGGCGTCGCTGAAGATTTGCGCGCGACTGCACGCCATCGCCGCCATCTCCGGCGTGCGCGCGCGAGACAGTCCGCGAGCGGTGAGAGCAAGCAGAGAGCGTAGGCAGGTACGATCCGAGAGTCGCCTTGTTTGGTAACAATAACGCGCGCTCAGCGGCGGCGGTCCAGCGACCGGCGACACGGGCCGCTAGGCCGCGTACTACTATCTCTCGCGTGCTCAGGAGACCGACTGGACTGGCCGCCGCGGTGAACGCGCGCCTCTCACGGAGGTGCACGGACACACCTCCCACTACTACACCTTCTTCGCTCTCTCTCTCTCTCTCTCTCTCTCTCTCTCTCTCTCGGCGGAGCAGAGTAACACCATCGGCTCGCTGCCTCTTCCCCACTCTCTCACACTCGTTTTAGCGCAGCCCAAACGGCTTATGCAGTTTTAACGGCCGGAGCTCTCCTAATCGCACATCCGGCTTCTTCCCACAGGCCAGGCAGAGCATTTCGGAGTAAGCGCCGAATCCGATGTGGGCTATTGTTTGGCCCATTCCTGCTTCCGCACCCTTCTCTGCTCTCGACGGCGACGTGGGAGATTCGATCTAAAATCGGCAGGCTGTCTGTCCCTCGTGTGCCTGTGCGTCTTGTGCACGCGCCGCTCTGGCTCGCGCGAGGGCATCGGCTGCGCGCCGCTGTACCGTAATAGAATAGTTAAGGACTCGCGCGTCTTCTCCCACTCTCGTTCACCGCGTGGGACAGAATTAGGCTGTACTTTTTATTGTTCTCCATCGTCGTCGTCGAAATAGCGCGGCGCTCATCGTCGCGCGCTCGCCTCGCCACCTTTGATGTTCTTTTTGTCACGCGTGTGCACGTGCTGCTGCACTCAGCCACGGATATTTCTAACTCAACTAATATTTGGACTCGCGACGGGGATTAGTTCGCCCGTGGCGTTTCTCTCGCTGCTATTTTTCTTTTCTCCTCGGCATTGAAACTGGGCAGCAGTTGATGCTGTTTTTGTGCACGCCGAGGCATGAGTTTTGCCTTGCCGCGTCGGTATAATTGCGCAGTCAACCGATCTTCACTAAACCAGCTACAGTAAGGCTTTTTTCCGAAGAAGACGGACGGCCGTCTAACAGTTGACCTTAAATACTAAATTTGAATAAAGTCGCATTATTTATCAACAGTTTTGAATTATGCAGCTTAGCTTCGAAGACTTGCTAATACTTGAAATAAAACTTTAACTGCGTAAAAATAACGATGCTGATTGTTGAGAAATACGGAAAATTTATCACAATGATCGCACGCACTATGAGACAATTGTTGGACCGAACGAGCAGACTAGAGGACAAAAATGAAAAATAAGCGAAGGTTTCGCATTCTGAATTGGGCGATTGCGCGTGGGCGTCGTGTACCACGCGTGCGTGTGCTACTTTTCACTTTAATCGTCCTTCTTGAGGGCATCCAGCCGTTCGAGGAGAGGCGGATGACTGTGATGCCAGTTGGAGTAGAGCCTGTCGAAGAGGGGATATCCCAAGTTATCCTTGTGCAGCTTGATCAGAGCTCGAGCCAATGGTTCCGAATAGCCAAGTTTCACCGCATAAGTGTCGGCTTGGAACTCGAAACGACGCGACATCGCCGTCATCATCCAGATCAGCAGCTGTCGAGAGAAACAGAAAAGAGAAAACGTACAGACGCGCGCTCGAGTTTACTTCGAGTTAATTTGAGAGACGAGGCCGGAAACTGCTCCAACATCAACCTTTGTGACGAATCAATTGGCATTGCCTGTTGACTGGCATCTCCGGCAATTATCTCATTTTCTTACACGCCCTAAGGCTCGCGTGTTTACTCCGCTCGTCCAAGATCAAGTGTTTCATCACGCCGATTAGAAAGTTTGATGTATGAAAATTCATTTTTAAAGTGTCATAATTGAGCAGGCAACTTTGATTAATTTCCATCTAACGACTCCTACGCGACATTCTAGCCCGCGTTTTCAATTTGCATAACCAACGCGAATGTCTATAACGAAATCACACAACTCATGCTACAAATATTCTTTCTTTTTTCTTTTCGATTTGCTCTATATGGTGGCACTCCGAATGTTTGTTTTGCTTTTTTCTTGTGATATTGTAATCCCACGAATAAGAATGATTTCAACTTGTGAGTGTATACAATCTATTGTCTCATCGGATATGGTATGATCGGTGGATACTTATTAACTAGTCTTCAAATCTAATCTTATTATTATTCATCCGCGCAACGAGAAATTAAAATGCATGCGTAAATGGATTTGAAATTGTGATTGATTTCTTACCTTATTTACCGGCGCAAGGACGTGTGATGTAATAATCATAAGTCCTATAAGAATGGGCTTGCTATCGTGGAATTCAAAGGCCTCGTAAACTGGCGAATAGTTCATTAGTTGTGCAAATAGGATGAAATTGCCGAGCATGATCACCTGTAATTAAACATTATTGCTCTACTAGCTTTTCTTTTACTTGGATCAATTGAAGATACAACAGACAAATTCTTATTTTCGTTTAAAATTATTTTTTTTTAATATTACAGTTGACAAATTATTATAAAACACAAGGTTTTCTTTTGCAATTTGTCAGACAGGCATCTGCCTTATTTGCAACTCAAAGTATTTAAAAAAAATCTGAATTCTTGCTCGTGAATGAACTGCGGATCTATTATGCAGTTTCATTCAGTAGTAGAAAACTTCGCAATGGAAGTACGTGACCGAACAAGGCATTTGAGATCTCTCTCTCTCTCTCTCTCTCTCTCTCTCTGCCTTTGCTTCTCGAAACACAAAACATACAATATACACTCAGAAAGAAAGAAGTTTGTACCTCAGAGAGAAGAAAATTCAAAATAGCATGGCTATGGTGCCAGTGACCAAGCTCGTGAGCAAGAACGGCTATGATCTCATCGGTTTCGCAGCCTCGGATTTCTTTCTCCTCCTTCGTCTTCTTCTCTTCATCGCTGGAAAAATGAGTGAAAAACGTTTACATACCAGCTCTTAATTAACATATTCTCGAATGAATGGCCAAGTTTTTAATTTTTGAACTTCTTTTACATTTGCATGAGAACGCAAAATCAACACTGTATTTAAATATTGATACATAATATTAGGGTCACTAATGTCACTGTGTTGTGTTTTGAACACATAATTGAGTGTAAGAGGCCGCGCTCAGCGATATTTTGAAATTGCAATTGATTGATTTCAATTTTTTGAAATCGACGTTTCTGCCATTTTTGTTTCTTTTTCATTTTTTTTTCAAATTTCATTAAGACATTTGAAATCAGCATTATTTACGTTTCCAATTGGCAATGAAAATTGATCGAAAAAATGTTTCCACAAGAAGTGTTACTTCACAGTTTACTACAAGATTTTTTAAATGACTCACTCAGCATTCTCAGGCTTCTCTTGCTGGTCGGTCTCCAATTTTTTCCTCTGGTACTCGGCGACAAGCGTATCGAAAAGCACGATCCTTTTGTGCTTGTGGAAGCCATAGAGATAGGCGTTGCTATGGGACGAGCGTTTCGAGCCCTCGACAATGTAAAGTTTATAAAGAGGGAATCCAACGCTGGAAGCCAATTCCTCGATTTTCTTCCTTAGCTCGCCTTCGGGGAGCGGCGTGTATTTGTCGAACAACGGAGCTATGAACTCTGGATAGATGATCATCAGGATTAAGCTTATTACTACTGTGAAGATCCAGAGGTACAAGTAGAAGTAATCGCCGCCGTTCTTTATTATCCAGATCGTCATGCATGTCAGAGGCACTAGCAATACCTAAACAAAATCATTAACCATCAATACGCAATCTTAATACATTATTCGAAATACTCACTTGAGCTACAAAGAATTTCAGAATCCTGTCCTTGATGAAGAACAGTGGCGTTTCGTTGTTGAACTTGTGCTTTTGCTCGAGTACAAAAGTGCTGTAGATGTCGAACGGCAGGTCACAAATAATCAACCAATAAATTCGCAAAACCGTAAGACAACCCGCGGTTGTGTAAATCTCATTCTTTGGATTTAAACCGATCCATCTCACGAGATCCTCACCCCATGTCCAGGAATAGTAGAATCCATAATAGATCATGTACAACTATTAATAACAAAGAAAGATTTGAAGAAAATTAAGTAACACGTATGAATAGACAATTTAAAGAAAACTTTAAAAAAAACTACTTATTTATCAACAATAATAACAAATCAATAAAGTTCAATGACTGCAACTGATATGACTAAAAATATGAAAGTCATATTTTTAGAGTTAATGTTTATTGTATGGTTTATTATATAAAAAAACCGTTCTATCCCAACTACGCTTAAAAAAGATCGGTAAAAATAGAATCCGAATAAAAAATATTATCACGCGTAACTTCATCGGTCTAAAGATAAATGCGCTTCGTACATTGACATAGGCTGCACAAAAGCAACGTGGCTTGTTACTCAAGTTATTCCAGCAATAAGTTAAAAATAATAAAATGAACTTACTTATAAAAATGATTTGAAATAATTAAAAAAAGTATATATAATATAGTATTTAAATATTTACTCACGCTGCTCAAAACGTTGGTGTAAAAGTCTTGAAAATGTCCAAAAGTATTATTATCCAATGCATAAGTTCTTGATTTTCTGTAGACATCTTCTGATATCAGACCGTCTAAAAGTTGCGGTGGATCTTTCAGTTTTTGCATCAATTTCCTCTGTAAAGTATTATGTCATTTATTATAATTATTCACTTCATATTCACTAATTGTGCTACGTTAAAAATTATTGTCAACGATAATTAAAAAAAACATTTCCTACGCTAACGTGCCTCGTTATATTCAAATAAAAATGTTGTTACATTAATTATTTTGAAATTATTTTGAGGAGTAGAATATATTTCAATAACAATTACACTGAACTCATTCTAGTAATCGTGAAAACGAGTGACTATAGTTTTCATCATAGTCACACTGAGTACGAAATTTGGAAGAAACTAACCTCTCAACAATGACACTTAAATTATAAAAGCAATAAATTTATGACCAACATGTAATTCAATAGATAATATTCATGTTATATAATTAAACTCTGACAAAATTCAAGTCTTATCATCTATAATTTCACGAGCTAAAATGGTTCATCATCTAACCTCTAAGACAACTGCTCTCGCAACCGGGAGTAGTAAACAAAGTAAAACAAACCTGACGCAAGGCAAGATACCTTTCCCAAAGGCATAGTAACCAGGATATTATGACGAGCTCAGCGAGGATATGCTTCTCGAAGAAGCTTTGCTCGGGAAGAACCGGTACCGAAAGCGGCAATGACTTATCCATGTTCACACTGAACGAACGATCAAGAAGCTACAATGTTAATTAGAAACTTCGATAATTTTATCGACTGGTCATACCGGTACGCGAATGACCGACAATTTTTCGCGCTCAATGAAAAGAACGAACTACGTGGGAAATAATGCGAACGATTAGGAGCTCTGCCGATTCGGAGTTTTCACACAGAAACGCGGCACAACGCAGCGCAACAGCTGCGGCTCGGGTTAAATCAATCAATGCGTGCCAGCTGTCACTGCCAGTACTACCACTCTACCCATACAGACTAGTAATTACTGATTGGCCCAGTGTTGCCGCTGGAACAATTGCTCTCAGGGACCCTAGGAATTCCGGCACTAGATTTCTGAATGCTTGAGTTGCGTCGGCTGATCGGTCAATATCGTATTCACCTTCAACTGAAAATTTACCGGTGCCATTGCTCGTACGTTTTTCGGCAAGTTTTCATTGAAGGTGAATACGATACTGGCCGAGTAGCCGACGCAACCCAACATTCAGAAATCTAGTGCCGAAATTTCTAGGGTCCCTGAGAGCAACTTTTCCAGCGGCAACACTGCCGCTGCTGTAGTGCGGTTAATGCCAACTGCCAGGTGGGTTGGCCAGATTGGTATGCCAAGCGCGCTGATTTTCAAACGATGCGATGCTCACGTTGTACTATTAGCTGCCGTTTTTGGGTAAAGTATAAGATCTTATTATATTTTTGTGCTGAAGTATTACGCTTGAATGTATACAACGATATTGTTTACGACCTTTAATGCTATTATGTTTTAAATTGTTGAATATGTAAACGTAAACATGCATTATTTTGCTATGAATGCATGTAAAAATTCAAGTCAAAGAAAGTCATGTGACTTGAATTCAATTTAATAATAAATGATGATTCTTTAAGACGATTTCACGTGTACTAAATAGTTGTTTCTCGTTGAATGATAAGCTCTTGCCAGTGAGAAAAGTTTTGTCGAAAGCGTCAAAGTGAAACGGAGCTTTGAATAGAGTTGAAACTAAGCAAGTTTGCTCTATTTTCGCAGTTCATTATTCAAATTTCTATTGTATAAATTACTTTGCGCGTCATTATACTTTGAAATTTGGCGTTACTGCGATCGCAGACTAAATGGAGAAATAATAGTGCGAATTAAACTATTAATAATATATCATCGCGGATCAGCGTAGTTTTGAAAAGTCATCTGACCAAATTTAACTACCTTATATTTTTGAGAAGCTGCTGTTAATGGACAATGAATGATTCATGGTCGTAAAAGACAACGAAAGCAGCACGGTAGTTTCGAATGTCACGTTCATTCAGTGATTTCAGGTAAGGCAGCTACGAGGAGGGTGACACTCGCTCCATCTATCATCAGCAGCAGGCAGGTCACGCGACCGTTGTCTCCGAAATTCGTTGGACAAGCCTAGTCCCGAGATTCCCGAGAATCCCGAGAACGGTCCCTGAAATCGCGCTCTCAGCTGACGACTGATCGCTGGCGCCCTCCTACTCGCAAGCAGAGTCACGCGTTTGACCACCTCTGCAGCGCGCAACCTCCGCCTTATCTCCGTGCGTGACTCAATTCTTTTGGCACTCTCCGCATTTCTCGAACTCAATTTTCCACTCTCCCACTCTGCCGGAATCGCTCGCGAGCCCGTGCCACCGTTAGCGATATACAGTGCGCGCCGATTCGTCGTGCTCGCCTGTTACTACTCTGCCGCGAGAGCAAGGCGAAACCGAAGGGGGAAAGATAAGGGCACGCGTGTTACACGCTGCGCAGGACTACAGGTGAGTGGAAAATTCGTTCGCTCCTGGTTACCACTTGTTGATCGCGCCAGCTCGCCGTTGTTGCGCGACGCGCGCAGAGCTGCACGACCAGCGTCGCGAGATTCTCACGTCGACGACGAACGTGAAAGTCTTGGGGCTCTCGCTGGCCTCACCGCGCCTCGATAAGCCGAGCGTTGTGTATCGGCGTGTTTATCGTCGCACTCGTCGGGTTCCCGCCGAGTGCATCAGGCGCCTTGGCACGCGAGAGAGTCTGCTTTCATAGCTTTGGCGTAAACACCTCTGCGCGCGGCGTATTTTCATGGCCGAAGCGCGCTGGCTGTCAGATTGCCCACGAGCGCGGCGCGACCCGATTTCTCGTCACGGCAATCGGCGATCGCTCGTTGCCGCGCGTCGCTATGTAGAAAGATTCCACGGCAGAGAGGAAAACGCAGGTCGCGTGTGTACATTCCGCAGCTAAAGATGCCACGCTGGTAGCGCGAGTGTCGTCGGTCGCGCTCGCTGCCGCGGAAAGCAAGAGCATCGGCGCCGCGCGAGCGACGCTCGCGTGCGCGTTCGAATTGCCGCCCTGAGAAAGACTGCGAACGCTGCCGATCCGTAGATATATGTTATAAGTGAAACGCAGAGGCGTAACGCCGAGTCAGCGCTATCGACCAGCAAGGATGCGCACCCACGCGTTTTACATTACATGCTTCAGCAATTCAAGTTCGCTTGGGACTTGGCGAATCCCTGTTAGATACTTGCGTCGATTTTCATTTGACCTTTTTCCTTTATTCTTTTTCACCAGCTGACGTACACATGAACTCTCTCGCAGCGAACATCTATATTTGTTTTATAATTAAAGTTACAAATCGAAGTTGAGATCTTTACGAGATGCCCGATAAGTTTAAATTGCAGTTGCTTGATAAATCATTACATTGTTTTTGAAAATATATGAACATTTTTTTATCTTCGATGTCGATATTAGATCGATTAATAAATATTGAAAAACACTTGAATTGTTCATTGTCGCACTGGAACTGCGGCTTTCTGTTGGCGAAACAAGAGCGTTATATTGTTCGCGAAGCATAGTAAAGAGATCGACAGAGAGGGACAGGAAGCATCCGAAATTCAGTTTATTTTAACTGCTTTTGTACTAATAAACGCACTTGCAGCTCAAATAGACTAATTGTATGATCGTCATGGTGTTCCGGCTGAAAAGCCGACGTTTTATCGAGTTACGTTGACGTCGCCGTCTTTATAGTATACAAGCATATTTTCAGGCCACTTTTTATTGCATACTCGATCTCGACAATGGCAGTCAAATCGACGGTACAGCCATTTATGATAATGAACTTAAAACCAGCTGACGCTTGTCAGTCTAATCGACGTACTGTAGCTCTTGCTTGCTTATTATCGAGCTCTGTGATTTTTTGTGATTTCGAGATCGTCTCCGAGAGCCATTCTTCTTTGAGGATAATGGCGCAATTTATATTCGATATTCGATAACGAAATGGGCCAATCGATATCGAAAATGACTTCATAGTATATTTTCAGATATTTCGAAAATTTATCGTGAATATTGCGAAACAATTCGTTTTACTGCAAGCAACAAATTTATCGTTAGAATGCATTTAAAAATAAATTGGAGACCACAGCGATATGGACAATGTATTCGCGGACAATCTGACATTCGCACACCTTTATCTCCAACGCTGCTGTCAATATTAGCGAGTCGCGATATTACAAGATGATTTGGCGATTATTGCGCAACTATGAAAAGTACGAGACATACGCATCCTCGGTGTAAAACGATCTGATATAACTGAAGATTGGCTGAGATGACGATTGTAAAAGAGAAGCAAACGACTAAATTTATTTGATTCAGAGAGGTAAAGAGCTAGAAGAGGAGTGAGGGTGCCACCATGAACGTGATAAGCCTGATCGGGTCGCCCACGAAAAGTGCCATCAACGAGACATTTAAAGGCAAGGAGCCATGGCAAATCGTGGGCATGACCTCTACTACTATCCTCGCCAGTGTCTGGCTCTACAACTTCATCTTCCAGGACGAGAGTAAGTAAGAATCCCTCTATCTACTCTCTTTTCTTTTTTTTTTTTCTCTTGACGGCGGGGGCAGAACGCGCGTGCTCGGCAATCTAATTTACAACCGCTGGGAGTTTCCTTTTGCGCGCCTCGTAGGGTGACTTAATTTCACTGCAAATAATCATAACGTACACTATCGGGAAGTTTTCGATAACGATAAGCAAAGGATATGGAGATATCATCTCGTTCGAAGTAGAAGTACCTTGGCGGTATCCTATTACGCTCGTCGACGTGTATAGTATTACAACGGGTATCAAGGCGCTGAGGCCTCTCCCATTCCCTATAGGGTATTAATCATTGTCGTAACTAAATGTTGCAAACCCTTGAAATTTGATTACGTTAAATACCTTAGTGACGAGAGCAACGCTGCGCGTAATGAGCGAGTCACGCGCTTTGAGAACTTCCCTATTGAATCTCACAAGCTGGATAAATCATTAGACGACCCCGAGGACATTCTTGCAACTGAATTATTCGCAAAGAGGTGAAAAGAATTATTCATTAATCGGTCGAGTAGTAGCGCGTTACGTGACGACCTCCAAAAAATCGGTAAAATCTTGGCTAATGACGGCTAAGCCAGCAATCGCTCGGCATTTGTCTCTGGCATTGCGCTCGTTCTGAACGCTTCTAATAATTATCTCGAGAGACAAAGGAGCGAACCTTCGAAAAGGAGAACAAGCAGTGAGAAGGAAAGAGAGAGAGAGAGAGAGAGAGAGAGAGCGAGAGAGAGAGAGAGATAAAAGAAACTTCCGCAGGTATATCCTTGCGAGCGAGGAAGTTGGCGATGAGGATGGTGAGATTGCTGCCAGCCGTGCGTGCGAAAATCGATAGCGAGATGAAAAAGCTCAACGAGGAATTTGAAGCCGAAGCGATTGAAAGGACAAAGGGCTTATCCTACATCACTACTCTGCCCGACAGCGGCATGCAGCGCGACCACGTCCTCGAGCTTGTCCAGCGATGCGTTTATTCAGGTAAGTGAGAGACACCCCCGAGTTTATTATGCCGAAAGGCATCCCCGCGCGGAGCATTTCCTCGCTTTATCCTCGCGTGGCCGTTTCCTTATTCGCTTTATTCCTACGGGCCGCGCGCGCACTCTCAATTGTTCTCTTTCTTGTATTCCGCTCGCGTGCGCGTTGCGGTAAATTCCACTTTTAGCAACCTTATACCGTATGGAAATGCTGCGCCACACGGCCATTGGAAATTGGGCAGCCTCTTACTTTTCGACGGTCGGAGGGGATCTTGTATACAGAATACGCGACCGATCGACTCGACGGGTTACTCTTCGCGGATACTTGCATCTCGATCGGCGAGCCGAGACGACGAGGATTGTTCTTTATAGTCGACCGTTGAGCTTTAATTCCTTGCGAAAACACGAATTAGAATGCCGAGAGGTCGTTTTGGCCGAATAGACGTGGGCGCGCGCGTTCACGCGGATCTACATCTACTTCGAGAAGCGTCAGCGAAAAATGCAATTTCGTCCGCGCGCGCCCGCTTGTCCTAATCACGGGAGCGTGCCGTAATTCGGCAAAAGAAAGCCATTAAATTAAACTCAACAAGCTGAAAAGGGGACTTTCTCTCTCTAACCTTGTCCGCGCGCGTAAACGTCAGCTACACCACTCGCAATACCTCGGGAGAGGAGAAAAGACGAAGCTCTCGTTTTTCTTTTGGTTGCACGTTCGCTTTTCTGCGCCGCCCTTAGGCGACTGCGACTGGAAGAAAGGCCGAGTATCGGGCTGCGTGTACCGAGTGGCCGAGCCCGAGCTTGCGAGCCTCGTAAAGGAAGTCTACGGATTAGCCTTGCTCACCAATCCCTTGCATCCTGATATCTTTCCGGGAGTGTGCAAGATGGAAGCAGAGATCGTCCGCATTACCTGTCGGCTGTTCAACGGCGACAAAGACTCCTGCGGCACCGTGAGTTGCATACGTATACTACTCAACTGTGTTTCTTTCGCTGCTTGACTACTTGGCAACAGCCGTTTTCATCCAACTGCTTTTCGTCTGTTCGTATACGTATATTTTTATTTGCTTTAGATGACGGCAGGTGGCACCGAGTCAATTATGCTGGCCTGCAAGGCGTTTCGCGATTACGCGCGAGCGGATAAGGGCATCACTCGTCCAGAGATGGTTGTACCCACCACTGCCCATTCGGCCTTTGACAAGGCTGCACAATTCCTTGGAATTAGAATTCGTAGCGTACCTGTCAATCCGGATAGCCATACCGCTAGTATTAATGCCGTCAAACGAGCCATCAACAGGAATACTGTTTTGGTGAGTCCATAGAAATTCCAACTTGCAAAGACGATTAATTTTCTCTTATTTTATTTTTATTTATTTTATTTATTTATTTTATTTTTTTATTGATGAGCTGCAAGAGTAACGGAGAACAATATAAATCGCCGGGATATCATTTACCGATAATGACTTAACATAATTTTTATTTTGACAAAATAGAAAGTTCCCCTTCCTCTTGCATTTTAATTACCACTCTGACCACACAGAAATATCAATATAAAAACATATTTTCTTTGTATATCCTTATCATTCTTCGATAACGTTCACTGACTGAATCAATAGTTGATCGCACTAGTTTTTATTAAAAAAGGGACACATCCGATGAGCAATCATATAACGCGCCAATTGAACAAACTCACTGACAAGAGATACGTTTACGTTTGAAATACTATCTGAAACTCAGTATTGACGTAAGGATGGACTCTGCAAAGGAACAAATGAAAATAACCTGCACAAAAAGAACGTAATGCATTGAAAAAAATTTAAGGAACGATGTTTCAAGGCTAAAAAAGTAATGCTCATCGCGTATCCAACGGTTACTAATAGAGAAAACATCTTTCTCAAATATCTAAAAGCACGTATTAATGGGGAGATTTATAAAAAAGAAAAAAAAAGAAGAAAGAAGTGAAAAGATGTGTCACAAGAAGGGTATTAGATACAAAGTACCGCGTCGTCTCTGTTTCCGAGAAAGAGCAAAAAGAAAAGTTGCTTAGATCAAAAAATGACATCTGCATCGGTACCATTTTAGAAAATTAGAGGGGAAAAAAAGCTACGTCGACGTCCATGCGACCTATTTATTGCGGGCCAGGCGGCCTACTAGAGCATGTTACTTATCGATTTCACACTTTTGAGATGGCGGGGGAGGGGGACAACAAGAATGAACGGAGACACATTAGACGTACACCAGGCGCTCAGAACTTTTCTGTATCTTCTTTCGGTGTTCACCGTCCTCTGGAGGCATCTGTACGTGTCTAAAGATGTATCGGAGTAAAGGCTGCTCTTATCCTATTAGCAATCTTATTATTGTCGACTCTTGTTGCCCCCTGATACCGCCTCGTTCTTTTTCTCCTGATGTCTCTCCGACAACGTCGTATATGATGCGCATTACTCTAGCGTGACAAAAAGGCCAATAAATATACGATCCGAAATACCCCTAGTGCTATGACAATTTTACGGGCTGTAAAAGAAAAGAAGTTTATAGAATGAGAGGTCGTAAATTATCGACAGTCATTGTTCCAACTGAGGCGACACGCTCACACTCGTGAATTAAAGACGTTGAAAGTTTTGCGCTCAAGTTTTTAGTAAGTACACTCCCGTGGCAAATTATGATAGTTTTTAACTAGTGATTAATTTTACAGCATCTACAGGGGAGCTGTGACCTAATTTATACCGCTTGTATGTGGCGCATATTCTCATCGTGCTTCAATCTCTGTAGATGTAATAAACATCCGCTAGTTCAATAGCGAAAAGCAGAAGTTACTTTGATGCAGAGCTTGAAGAGCTCCGTTATTCCCTTCAGCTTGATGCGCTTGATATTGCTGAAGGATTCGCTTCGATAAGCTGCTCGGCACAGCCGCGCGATTAACATGACAGATCTTAGATATTTCGCGATAGAACTTTACGGACCACCGATGGAAGTATTGTTTCAAAAAAAAAAAAAAAACATTTGCAAATAAACGAAAATTCGGCGGGAATTCGCGAGGTATCCGATAGAGTCGAGCTTCTCGAGGTGCTGAGCGAAAGCATTCCTCGACAGCAAATTGATACGACACTATTTTTTCGCAATTGCAGCTGGTATGCTCAGCGCCGAACTTCCCTTACGGCACGATGGACAACGTGAAGGCAATCAGTGAGCTGGGCGAGCGTTTCGACGTGCCGGTGCACGTCGACGCATGTTTGGGCGGCTTCCTGATCTGCTTCATGCGCAAGGCTGGCTACGAAGTGGCCGACTTCGACTTCCGGCTACCTGGAGTGACCAGCATCAGCGCCGATACCCACAAATACGGCTACGCCCCGAAGGGCTCCTCGGTGATCATGTACCGTCACAAGAAGTACCGACACCATCAGTTCACCATAACCACCGACTGGCCCGGCGGAATTTACGGCTCGCCGACCGTCAATGGCTCCAGAGCCGGAGGCATCATTGCCGCCTGCTGGGCTACGATGATGTTCCTGGGTGAGAGGGGATACGTCGAGGCCACTAGGCAAATAATCGAGACCACCAGGTTCATCGAAAGGGAGTACGTCCAACTTGTGCTAGCGCTTTGACTACGATACACTCGCCGCTGACCGATGGACATATATCTCCGGCTACTTTCGCTTGCTCGCTCACCGTCTGCGTTTCGGCGACCAATTTCCTTGAGAACTTTCTGCAGTATCTCCGACAGTATAGCGAACTTTCCCCAAATTTGATTATTTGCATGTAGTGTACTAACCGACGAAAGTCGACCGATGTGCGTGCTGTGGAGCGCAGACATCGACGAGACACTGCGATACATAAGCGCGTCGCTCGTGAGTATGAAAATTCGAGGTTGACGCGCTACGGTTCTTTTCTCTCCCTTTTATCCTCGTAACGGCGAGTGATTGGATTACAATTAGCGCTGATGAAACGAGCCCGTTAATGCGCTTGCATCGCGATTAAAATGCCGTGCCCCACGCAGTCGCGCTAATTGTGATAACGATCCGACGGAGAGAGGCGAGCTGTTCATTTTTTAAATGGACGCGTTGCGCGCGCGAGCGCGAGCTTTCTATAACGACGCCAACGCACTGCGACGTGCTGCGATTCATTGCGAACGTCTATTTGCAATGGCAATACGCCGCGCAGGAAATAGCAAGCAAGCTCTGTGACGGACGGTCGAGCGAACGGCATCGCCACTTGCGATATCGCGAAGGATATATAAATACCGGACGACCGACGATCGTCGATGACTGTATCGCAAAAAATCGTATACGCCCACGGCGAAGACGAACGAAGGCCTCGAGATAAACATTTGTCCGCGCGAATATGGGACTGAATATCGTTCTAACCGAAGCGATTCTCTTTTTGTTTCTCGTTGGCAAGATTAAGGCAAACGGAAGGTCTGTACGTGTTTGGCAGCCCAGTCACGTCGGTGGTAGCCGTAGGCTCGGAAGACTTCGACATTTTCCACTTGGTCAAGTCACTGAACACCCGCGGCTGGAAGCTCAATCCCCTTCAATTCCCCAGTGCTGTGCACATTTGCGTTACCCACGTACATACCCAAGCTGGCGTCGCCCAACAGTTCATCGACGACGTACGCGAGGACGTCGCCGAGCTACTTAAGGACCCGTCCAAACCTATCGACGGCATGGTCAGTATATTTACTTTTTTCTAACGCCATAGAAGAGGGACGCTTGTTGCGAGGCCTCCCTTTTTCCTCTTGATCGTCGTTTATTTTTAGAGCAAACCTGCCCCAAGCATCGCACCTTTCGTCCCTCAATTGTTCAACTGACCTCTGCGCAAATAATATTCGTTTGCGGTTGAATGCTGCGAATTTTTTTCCCCCTATTTAGTCTTCCATGTAATTGTAATTCTTGGGAACCAAGCTTTTAACCGAAAGCTTTGTAACGCACACATGTCTGATAAAAAAAAATATTTGATGAACTGCATGATGAATTAAAGCAAATTCCAACGAAAAATGAAATAGTTAGTTAACTTTTGAACGAAGCTTCAAAAGCGAAAAGTATTTATCGTTGGTAGCAACGGTCACTCGTTTTTTTAATCAACACACGCGCTTCGAGCCAGTTTATTGACAGAATCACAAAAAAAAAATAGCGAGAAAAGATTTGCAAGCTCGCGGTCGAGCGAATCGATAGAGCGCGCGCATCCATTCTCGCGAAAATGGTAGTACATTCCAGGATAATGCTGATCCTTCCGAAGTCGCGCCGTCGGCGAATAGATCGAGCTCAAGCGGGCCGCAAAAAAAAGCGGAAAATAATATATACATTTGTCTTGGAACACTGTCAGCTGTCACGCATGGCCGTATGTTGTTTGTTACAGTACGCGATCTACGGTAAGAGTCAAGGTATCCCTGACCGCAGCATCGTTGGTGACATCACCAAGTCCTTCATCGATGCGATGTACTACACGCCACCAGATTCCAACAATCGCGCGTGATTCGATGTTTTCTTTAACGTCGTTGCTTTTGCTCGACCCTATTCTATTATGCCATTTCACAGTGTCGCATGAATTCGGACCGACGCTATTGCGACAAATAATGTGACTATACGAATAAAATGGGTTATGCTAGTTGTGCAGCGTGCTGCACGATTCTCTCGGACAGTGGTGGTGATGCGCGCATCAAAGTGTTGCGTGACTTTCAAAAAGCATGAAATATAGATTTTTTCATTTCAAGTTTTTAAGCTCGCCCAATCCGCATCGACGACAATTTGCAAACCGCGAGAGCTACTATCGCGGATCATAAACTTGGAAATGTAAGCTTTCAGCGGAAAGTGCAGTGCAACTACAATATTTTTTTTCAATCGTAACGTCGCTGCTGTAGTTCTAGTATAATGCGGCGATAATAAAGTAGCAGCGATACTGCAGTCGCACTACTTTCTGAAAATTTATAGTACAAGTAGCGACGCTACTCTGGCCATCACTGCTCTTTTTATGTGTAAGATATAAATATACGGAGAATTTAATAAAGCAGAAGTTTTTAAGAAAATGAACGAACAACAAGCATTAAGTCTTGTCCCTTTTCCTCTCCTCTTCCACGCCATCACGGGTAAACTTTGACATAGCTTATCTTAACGATGACTTTCCTTCTTGATTTTTTGTTGTTCAACTCTGGTGATAAAGACATCGTTATTGGGCTGTTGAACTTGTCGCTTGATTGGTAAACTTTAAAACCCTTGGATAAAAAAAAATGAAAAGAAATTTTACTCTGCTTGTGATCGCGGCACGTTTATCGAGAAGTTCAATGAAGAAGTATTTGAAAAGTGGACTGCTGGATCGATATCTCGGCATGATTAAATTAATTTTTCATTGTACAACAGACTGTTGGCTGCGAACAAATTAAGAGTAATCATCGTTCCGAAGAACGAAAATCTATCGATCGGCGCCAACGGCGGTGAAAAGGGCACTGAGAAGTCGTCCTTTGGCATAAGCAAAATTCCGGCGATCGATCACTTGCGAAAAGGAACTTCTCTCTTTCTCTAGCGCATAGAAAAGTTTTATTACAAGCGATGTACACATCTTGCACGATAATGCCCTTCGGAGAATATTCGCGTCTTTCCTCTGCTCTATTGTAATCTTTTAGCGCGAGAGCGAGGGAATCGGAAAAGTTTTCGTCGAGAACGTGATTTTCCAATGCCTCTACCTCCTCGGCATGTATGCGCAGCGGGCGCTCTTTATTAAAGAAAACGTGCGGCGCAAGCTCGACAAAGCTTGCATGTAGGATGGCTCTGAAAAGTGAGAAAATGATAGGGTGAGATAAGAAAACGCCTCGAGAGCGAGAGACAGAGCTTATAAAATATTTAAACTCCGTGACGAAAGTTCAAACGTTCGTACTGGCGATTCAATTAGATGAAGCTGTTTGACGAAGAACTTCGTTAAAAGTTACCTCGGGTGGAAGCCAAAGTACCCGACGATTCCTATGGCACTCCATTCTTTTGTTATATCACTCGCTAATTTGTAAATATTCGTTAGCCTTTAATATGTAGAGAGAGAGAGAGAGAGAGAGAGAGAGAGAGAGAGAGAGAGAGAGAGAGAGAAAGAAAGAGAGAGAGATAAGCTCATCCATTCAACATTTGGAATTCATACGGCTTTGCGACTGGGCATAACGTGATTTGTTCTACTTATTACGGAATTTTGTCACGATTCCACGAGTCAATGAGCATTTGTCACTACTATTTACTTCTTTTGTTAGAAAAATTTGTAATAAAATGAAAAAGGTCGTATCAGGTTGTTTTCCGCGTGTAACGATATCTTATTGGATTTGTAAACTCAACGGCTCCTCACGCCAAAACAAATCAGCTGATGGCAAACCCTGACTTTTATCACGTTTGAAATATCAGTAGCATTGGTATATATGTTCCCCTGGCGTGATCGTGTATCATCCATAAAAAACGAAGGTGACAAAGCGCAGCATCCTTCGTAAAATACTAAAATGCGAAAAATCGCGCGCTGTCGAGTTTTTGAAAGATCTCGCGAACTATTACCATTGATCGAGACAAATCGATGGCCTCAATGGTGTAGCAAATGGAAAAAAAGTCGGATCTTCTAAAATAATCAGTATACTCCGATCGCAGGGCGAGCGCAAGCTCGCATCTAAGGCTGGCAAATTGCACCGAACGCAAGTCACAATGGATTAAACGTGCGGGCGGCTTCCGGGGCATTCGTATTCGAAATCTAATTGAAAACGGAGCGTGGCGCGGACGCGCGCGCACGCACGAATAATTTATCGATGGCTTGGCCAATCCAATCTGTAGGAAAAGAAAACGCGAGCGAGAGAGAAAGTAACGTGCATCGAGAGCAAGAAAATCAAATTGGAAGATTAATGGCCCGGGATCGAAGCAACGAGGCGCAAACGGCGCGCGTAGCCCGTGAATTTTTCTCTCGTGCGCAAGACAAATGGCATAAGAGGCCAAGATCGAGCGTCAAGTATCTCGGGCGCCGCTCTTCTGCGGATCGCGCGGCTGACGGCAGACATGGGCATTTCCAACACGCCTCCACACTCCTCCGCAATATCCCTTTGTCAAAATCTTTTTCCCTCCCTCGTCCCTCCACCACCCCATCGAAGCGAATCAAGTTCGCGCTCCGAAACAGAACGAAAGAAAAGTACTTTGGCCGTGAGATCTGATCGTACGTAATGTGCCGAGGTACGCGTATCACAGCGGGCAAGGGATCCGCGACGGACGCGAGTAAGCGAGGCCTCGTCCGCATTTCTCTCTGTCTGTCTGTCTGTCTGTCTGTCTGTCTGTTGTCATGTTGTAACTTCAAGGACTAAGTTTATGTTGAACTGAGCTGAGGTACGCAAAGTAGCTATGGAAGTTTAAGCTGAATTGCAGGCCAGTTTCGCCCACCACTTTCGGCGATGTGAGGCAGGTACCGTCTTTTTTACGTACGTCACGATTGAACATACATAATTGACATACAAAATTGATTGCCGAAGATTTTTGTTGCGTTGGCAATGTAACCCACAAGCTCTTGCACGCAGGCCTCGACGCTGTTATTCGCGGTCGATAACCGCCGCGACTCCTCCCCCGTGAAACAATCGAATGCACCTGAAGCACGTGCATGCGCCAGCTCTGCTCTCCCTCTCTCGAAACTGACGTTCGACACGATCGATTGGGCCCGAGCGAGATGATCATTATATGTACGTGCTCACGCGAGCCTCTCCTCGCGGAACCACCGTCGTCGTGCGCACGGTGCTTTGCGCGGGGGGCCTGATTTTCCGAGCCGAGCTCCCACTCGAGAACTCTGCGCGCTGAATACGCCTACTGCGGCAACGCGCGATCGTTCGCGTGGAGTGCTTTGCGCGCAAGAGACGACTTTCATACGAGTGTCGGGCACTAACGCGGGCGTCGCCCCCTCCCGTAGGAACGCGGCCGCGCCGATCTCGTTCGTTCGCGACGTCGTCGGCGCCAATTCACCAAGAGTCGCGTCCGAGCGTCCGCGGTCGAAGTGTACTGTGATCCCCGTGTCGGTCCGCCGTAGACGGACCGAGCGAGCGCTCGGTATTCACGCCGTCGCGCCTGCAGAACCGTCGCGCGCTCGACTTCGTCCGACGACGACGGCCGCAACGCCTGGGGCACATCGCGTCGCCACGCTGCCGCGCGCGAACAGCCCGGCAGCACACTTGTTGCGACGGCTATCTCTTCCCTCCATTCGCAGCGAGGCGCGCATGGTAGTTAGGCTCAAACTGTCTTGCGCATTTGCCCGAAAATGTCGACGCTTCGTCTCGATTTTCTCTATTTTTTACGTCCCTTTTACTTCTTATAGATTTGGCGGTCGCGCGGTCTCGAACGTCCGGGAAGAATTCAATTAAATTTTCAAAAGCACACGGTTGCTGGATAGAGATAGAGATGTCGTAAACAGCATACGTAGAGAGCGCTGAGTTTCGAGGTACTCCAGGCGGGCTGCATTACTAACACCGCAAAAAGTGTACGCTCAAGACATCGCGACACGCTATACATAGGTACGTGTGCATCATGCCTACGTCGATCAGTAGGCAACTTTGAATACAAAATAAATAAATAAAAAGGAGAAAGTAAAAATAAAGGCGTTAATATCCGTGAATCGACCGACCGAAAAAGCCTTCGAAAATTGAAACGACTAAATTTTAATCGCGCTCTGTTCGCTGTCTTTTGTTGGTCCGCTCTGCTCGATCTAAATCGAGAGCTTGATCATTCTCGCGAGCGGCAGTTGAGGCCAGCTAGGCATAAAGTAAGCGCACAATTTTCAAGAATGTTGTTTTTTTTATCCATACGTTAAGGTCGGTGGCGTAACCCTGTCGACGTTCGCCGCAGACGACGCACATTAACCGAAATTTATGCGCTGCCCACGATCAAATGGCCCTGTGGGAGGGACAACGAGAGGAAAAAAAAACGATTATGCCGCAAACTTCCATTTTTGTCTCGACGGCCTCCATGGGAACGCTGCAGCCGCGCGCACTCTCAATTCGATAATTCTGTGCGATAAATGATGATGAGAATTTGTTCATTTCGAGATTTACGTAAGTTTAAGGCGATTGGAATAGAGGTACGCGAATCACAAGTGGCGAGTGATTCTCGCCGAATCACGAGTGGAAGAGGGCGTTCAATCGAGTTGATTGGTTTTTTTGTTAGAAAAAAGTTTTTCTCGAAACAAATAAGGGAATAATTTTGATCGAAGTAAGCGAGAAGGTAGAAGCAAACATACGCTGAGAATCGTACGTGTATTCATGGATTTGACCTTGGAGTCCGAGCTCAGGTATAATGCCAAGAAAAATCTCAGCCTACCATGAGAGAAGGTAGTACAGATTCACATCTGATAAGAGTAGCCATCAACCTTCGAGTCAATGACTGACAACGTTCAGCATTTTTGGTCTCTCACTGTGGATGTCGAATGGGCTAAAAATGAAGAGGACTGCTCGGCTCTGGGTCATTGAAGCACTTGTCACACACAAAAAGAGAGTAAGAGAGAGGTTAATTGTCAAAGGCCGTGGATAAATTGGAATTGAAATTAAACCTTGGAGAGATAATGAATTTATAATATAACGGAGTATTTGTATGTAATGCAGGTTGGAAATTAATCGAGAAAATCTCGTTGCAAGGCCTCATTGTTCGCGCTGTCAGAAGGAAATCGCCCCGGCAATTTGCTACTGCGCGCCAATTGCTATTTTTCACGGATGCGTATAATTTGCTCGGCCATATACACAGCCGCACACGTGTACACTCGGGTTACTGCTGCTGCCGCTGCTGCCGCTGCTTTATTAATGTTTATTGTTAAGTATGCAACTTTAATTGACGTTCGAGGGACCGCAACCGACAGTTTTGGAATTCGGATTTGCTGCTGCAATAATGAATTGATATTGATCTCTCTATCCATGGATGCAATAATTGAGTTCCACCGAATTAGCCACGTTGACCGTAAATGCTTCCTTCCAAGTAAGTTAGGCGTTGTCGCATTGGACAGCGCTTTCACTCGGCGCAAAAAACGAGGCAAACAAGCTGTAAGCTCGCGAGCTCGACGACTCTGAATATCGACGATTCACACGGATGGCGGCTCGTTATTTATAAATGTGGCCGCGTGCTCGAGCGACAGAGCACCAAAACTGCGCTCCACCTTGACCATCAAAACATCTCTATAATTAACATGCAGAGCGCGCGGGCGATGCCGGTATCGTCGCGTGAGAACCAACGACTCGGCACAGCGGCGTGTCTAATTGGAGATGAATCCAGCGATTGATTCCGCTTTCGCGTTATGCGCGCCGCGTTTCGCCGCCGACGCGCGGCTGCACGCGAGAGATCTTAATCGCGAGCGACCCTACGTGTGCCACATACACGTACTGCCCGTCCATGTGGCCAATCGATGAAGATTTTTTTGTGCTCTCGTTTCGCGCGCATTCGCCTGGGCGTGTCCAGAATGTGCAAATTGTTGTTCGAAGTATACGTCCGCGTCTTGTCGTGTTCGAGCTCGGGAAGTTTAATGATGCGCGTGGCCTACTATACCTACTACACCAAACGCGAGCGGTAAACAACTACGAGTTTTCCTGCAAAAAGTTTGATCATGACTATTTTTTTAATCTTGAATGCAATGCAGCGAGCACGTCAATTGATAAATGAATAATTCGAGCAATAACTCTTTACGAAGTTTCTTTTCAAAATCCACAACGCTGGCCCATACAATGTTCAGGTTTGTGTGGTCACGGAGTTTAAATCTTTGACTCGAGAACGATTATTTTGAAAAAGTATTGATTTCTCGGGCATTATTAGGCCAGTCAATTGGCCCATCTGTCGAAAGAACGACGTATCCCACTCTCTCTAATGAGAGAATAGAGCATACATAAACAGAAATGGAAGAGTAATCTACTTTTCCGAAACATTATACAACAAAAGAAATAAAAGCGAGTACTCGACAGCTTATCTTTGCTATGATCGCAGTACGATATCTATTCGACTAACAATGTGGCACTAGTCCATTAAGAAGCTATCGAGCGGTCAATTAAATACATAATAAGAAATTGACGACGCTATAAACGTAATAAGGAGCAACTGCGTGAGCGAATAAAGCAAAGGGCTCACAACTACGTTACAAGGAAATTGAAAATAATGCGTTCGACCGGCTGACGTATAGAAAGATAAACGCGAGCCGCGGAGTAGAGCTCGAGCTCTTGGTCACTATCTTGTAAGCGCGAAAGCAGCCCGAATGATACGTCCATATAATAGACTTTTGTTGGCTGTGTTCTTACTTGGAACAGCTCATTGATTCAATGCGGAAGAGCCATAGTTTACGAGGCAATCGATAGCGTGCCGAGCTTGAGCTTCTAGTAGTTTGGGCCTAAAATGCCCCCGAGGGACGATCGAGCAAGAGACGAGTTTGGTTAAACGATGCGAATTCCCTTCTGCCCGCGTCGCTTGCACGCCGTATCTCATCCCGCATCAGCAGTTAACCCAAATAAGAAATTTCAATTCGCTCCGAATATATAGCCCCGACACGAGCGACAGGCAGCGCCTAACGTCCTTACTACGGGCGTGTCAGCGAAAACTGGTGGGGCCAACGCACGCCCTTACGAACAATAAACAGCTTGGCGAAGGGAACGCTAAGGGGTTGGCCTCTGACGAGAGGGAGGATCGGCATGCTTAGATGTCAGTGAATCATTGCCGAAATGCCCGACGCGATTCCTTCGCCGGGATTTCATGAAATCCGTAATGTGGCTCAAAGAGGCTCAAAGTCAACTTTTGTGAAGTACAATTTCGAGTTTTTCAGAGCTGATATTGCTATCAATTACCTATGTATTGAGTATCGTAAAGTAATAAATTGAGACCAAACATTAATAGAATGAAAGAAAAAAGTTTGTTTATTACATAGTTTAACAAATATTTAGAATTAGAATAATATTAGCTGCCGTCGATGATAGAACTCGATAATTTGAATGAACTTGACAAGATTTTGAGAAAATGTGAAATGCAATAGTCGTGAAAGTATTTTAATGCTGTTTACGAATGGACCAAGATTTTGGAAAGTAGTTATCAACGCTAACTTGGTACATCCAAGCCAGGATATCTTCTTTGCAAATGTAATTGAACTTGGCAGCAAATCTGGTTGAAAACGGTTATTGGTAAAACCGATCGCTCCTTCGCGAATGTATTACACACCGCAGTAATAGTCCAGCTTCGAGTGCACCAATAACGCACTACCGATGTAGCTGGGCATCAATGCAAATAATTGATTTGTTTGAGGCTACTTTACAACACACCGTAGCGTGGCTCGATCGCAATTAAGCGATCGTATGCGCCATCGTCGACAATCCGATTAATCCTTTGCCTACGGGTTGCCGAGCTTGCAACAAGGAGATTTTCGCCTTGTTTACAGTGCGACTACCGTTCCCATAATATTGATCAAAGATTTGCCATTCGAATGCGCTTGAGCACCATTAAACGCAATCTGGACCCATATCGCTGGTGCAGAGTGCCTTTTACGATATAATATAGCCGATATTGCCTTATTGTGATACTTGCCATATATTCTTATTACACTATTCGAAATTAATATCAGAAATTAATTATAACGTCTTCGTTTACGTGAAATTTAAAAGTGATTATCATTATCAAAAGAAACTCCTTTGATTTCCGATAATCACGTAAAAATAACAAAAGATTTGCCTGCAATACGGATGAAGAAAGTCAAGTACACTTACGGATCGGAAATCATTAATCGGCCGCAGCGCTGAAATTCCCTGACGAAAGGGCTTGCCTCGTGCAAAAGCGCCACTCCAGCTGAGCAATCAAGTGCAGCGGCGCGGGGTATTTGGAAAACGAAGTGGGCACGTGCTACGCAGTTGTCAGCATTGCTCCTAGGATCATACATCAAGTGGCGAAGAGGCTCCTAAGCGGAGAGGAGCGAGCCTGCGCCGCGTTGGATTTGGCGTGGCAAGAGCGAGAAAAACGCGCGCGGCGTCCGAAGGACACAGGTAAAGCAGCGCCGCAAAGCAAAGGAGAAGGATAAAAGCAAGACAGAGGGAATAAACGCGCCCGCCAATCCCCCGGTAATGGGCGTCTCGAGGCCGGCGAAGAGAAGAGAATGCCATCTCGCTCGGCAGACGCGCCGCCCGATCGAAAGCCCAACGAGTGCACGCGGACACGCGTCCGCTCAGTCTCCGGGAAAATTTCGTCGACATCTCAATTGCGACATTCTTTTCCACGGGGACCTAGCCTGTCGTGTACGCGTGCGGCACGCACGACCAGTTCCCAGCTGTGCACTTTCGTGACCACGTTGGCACGGCGAAAGACTCGTTATCATCGCGAGGACTACAGTAGCGTGTCTTCCAGGCGCCACACTGTATCCGCCCGCGCCCTCGCGTTTCCGGCTTTTGGCATGTTGTGCTCCGAGCTGCTCGCGAGCTCCGCGTCCGTGGACTGAAATTTTCGCCGGCTGTACACTCGCATCCACAGCTCGGCTCGCAAGGAAGAGGCCCGAGCTCGGGACGATCCGCGATGCTGATTGCGAGCAAATACTGTCGCGCGCGAGATGCGCACTCGCGGCCACGAAGGAAAAGAACAAGTCTAGAGCGAGCGGCACGCGTGTGCGCGCCGAGAGCCGAGCGCTGCCAGTCGAGTCTCTCTCTCTCTCTCTCAGCGTCCCGACGCCGGCCCGTGAGAGTGGAGTAGTCAGTCGCTCAGCGTAGCCGCGCGCGATCGCAAGGCCTACACTGTCCTTACGCGCAGGCATCCAGAATAAAAGAAGCGGCTGTGTGTCGTCATTCGGAGCGACTTGTTAGTATACGTGCATGATCGTCGCGGTCTAGCTATTGATTCGATCCGAAAACTGTAGAGCCCCGTTATTCGACAAGTGGCAATTGGCGGGAAGGAAATTCGCAGCGTGAATCTCGCGGAATTGTCGAGCGGAGGAGCAGAACGATGCGCTAGAGTACGACAAGCGTCGACGGAAGGTGGAAGACGCGAAAAAAAAAGAAAAAAATTGATATTGTGCAGTTATGTGGAACGCATGGAAGGAGCAGTGAGACAACGGTGCTATTATGCGGCAGACGTGACAGCGGAGCCTTTCTACCCGTAAGCATCTGTTTCCGTTCACCTCCTAATCTCTTTCAGTCTTACGTAAGCCCCGATAAAAGCAGTTTCCTGTACCAACTACATTGATTAACAGATTTATTTTTTTTCTTATTTTTCCGCTTTTTCTCGAAAGATGAGTTTCAGGGATTTCGTTCAGCTTATTTTTATTCGTTAAAAGCTGCAGCGGGACTATGTGCAATTTTCGAACAACCCGCTAAAGTTAAACAATAATTTTCAGCTATGGACAAGTTTTTCTATACGCTATGAATGTAAAAGGAAATTTCGCGCGCTTTAGCTCGGATAATTTTGCTTGATAAGCTGCAAGAGACTGCTCGAGATACTCAATGAACGGCCGCTGCTTTTGTGTTCGTACGCGCGCGCAAGTTTACGACCCTTTTTTGCGAGTATTATCGCGCGCAAAGTCGATATGACAACCCATTTGCATTAAAGACTTTTTGCATTTTCGCGCAACGTTCTCTCGATGCGCTGTCACTGTTCTCAGTTGCCGAGCGCGCGCGCATTACTATTATCCCAACCCGTCGCAACGCGCGAAAACCAAACGCACGAATCCCGTGGAATTATACGATTGAAAGTACGTATCACCATCGTCAGCGGCGAGGCCAATTCGCTCGTAAATCGATCGGACTACGCACGTAAAAAAAAAAAAACACATCACACAAAAAGTGCTGTGCATTACGCTAAGACCATTAATTTCAGCTTGTTAGAGGCACACAAAGAGGTATCCGCGTGAGCGGTACTCGCCGTGCGTGCAATTTGCCGGAAAAGCCACAATCGTTCGCGTGAAAATTGGCGATGCCGTGCCGCAGATGAGCTGCAGTCGTAAAAGCTCGCGATTCGGTGGCGACGACGACTGACAGCCTCTCGCGAGATAGAGTGAGAGAGAAAGAGGAGCGAAGGCCCGATGCCGCCGCGACTAATCTTAGACAACGCGCGACCGCCAGCTCTTCCGCCTTTTTCGGACCACGGAAATATTTCGTTACGGCGGCATCGCTTGCGCTCGACACTAGTCGATTGCCTCGAGATCGCGCACGAGGGTGCCTGTCTGCATGCTTTTCCTTAGCCAGACGTCGAATGTGCGAGCGAGGGTGGTTCGTGCGGCACTGATCGCGCAGTGGAAAAACAAATCGGCATTTCGATACCTTTTTGCTCTTTGATGCGAGATGTCGGGTTAAAATAAACTTTTTCTTTGGCCACAGTTTGTTTCTATTTGTGCCGAAGTGTGGCGTCAAAAGATACGAAAGAGCGTACCCACACAGTTACGCGGCAAATTGAAAAATAGTCGAATCTTTCGCTTGTGCGTGTAAAGTATTTTAGCACTGATCTCTTTGTTTTCAACTGTCGACATGCTATTTACGTTGACTTTTATTATAAAAAGAAAGAAAAAATATTTCCTCTGTAACGTGTTGCGGCAGCGTTATTGTTGTTTTTTCCAAATTTTTTTTTTTATTTTCATAACGCGAAATCTATTTTAATTGATCTGTATTTTGAGTATGACGCTAATAGAAAACTTACGTAAATCCGTTAACGAAGTATGTTTCAAACTTTGTATGAATTTCCTTAACGTAGGCCGTCGCAGAGAAAAGGTAGTAGAAGCAAGAGTGGACTCGACGAGACACTTCGAGGCCTACAAAGATAATCCAACAGCGGAGCATGTAGGAAAATCTATCTTTATCGAGAATCAAATTTACTCGTGGCAAGATTAAATCGCCGCGCGACATAAATATACGTGGTTCTGCGCGCAACTTGCTCTACGTCGTGATTTTGTCGCGCTTTCCCTCGAGAGACAGGCAACGTTTGCAATGTATAAGCAAAGCTGGTTTTGCGCTTATTTCTCACGAGAAAATATTTAGCCTCTAATCAGCGTGCTTCTTTTGGCTAAAGTTGCTTGACTGTGTGAGCTTCAAACGCCGCCATGTGGTAAATGTTGATGTACCACTTGGAAGAAAAGCGAAAATTCCTTTGATGCAATGCGTTATTAATTGGGAGACCTCGTAAGACCGGCTCATTAGCAGAGAAAAGCTAGCTTACTCTCGATAACCAAAGAAGCGCGAGCGCAGACCGATCGTGCGACGGCACGCGAAAATTTGCCCGCGGAAAGTCCGTCGGCAAACGACAAATCACCGCGACAATCGTTAATCGGATTCGCGCGGTGTCCTTAGCTTGATGCACCCACCCGGCTCACGAAAAGATAACGAGCTGTCTGTATGCGAGTGAGCGGGACACGACATAATCGCGGCATATATTTAGAAAATTAGTCATCCAGCCGACTATTCATAGAGACGGCTCACCTTTATAATTATCCCCCCGGAGAACATCTTCGTCGCTGCTCGCTCGCTCCTCCTGAGGAAAGTTTTTGCCGAAGGTTGACGTTACGCGCGTTTAATCGTACATTCAGGCGTGGACGTCGCCGATGGAAACCCGAGCCAGCCGTTCGCGCCTCTTTTCGCCAAACTTTTAATTCGCTTTGCTACTCGCTCGAGTCGCTCCGACGACAATCTTTTTATTCGGCGATTACTTTCTCGCGTGAGCTGACGATTGTCGCGCTGGGTCGCGTTGGCGCGAACTTACGGGAACTTCTTTGGCGCGTCACTCGACGGCTTCGCTTATATATTTATGCGCCGCGACTCGTCAGGGCACAGTTCCTACAGGTATAAGAGAGACACACTAAGAGAGAGGTTGTAAAACCAGTGTTCTAGTGCATTCCTCTATTTTCTACCGAAGCATAACACGCTTTTCCTCTTCAGTTCAATCTCAATACATAAATAAAATACTGTCTGTGAATAATGAAATTCACGCTGATAATACTTCTTTTCTTCGGAAAATTCAGCTATTTTTATAAAAAAAAATAGTAAATAACAAGAGTTCTCCTTTTTCTCCATGAGAAAATGTTACAAAGGATGTGATCATGATTGAATGGAACAGTTGTATGTTACAAAAGAAACGCTACCGGAAAACTGCTTTGTCAAGCAATTTCAAAGTTCGCCGTCTAAAATGATCCAAGTGATTTTCAGCTTGCCAACGCGCATTGTTGAGAAAAAATTTGATCGATAATAACAAACAGTTGTCCATATCACGTAGTATCTAGTTGGATTAAAAACAAGTAATACTTTTCTCAGTGATCTTTGACGCTACTTTCGTTATATCGAGAAAGCACTGCAATAAAAGCTTCCACTTGCAATGGCAAGTGGAAGATTACGCAACGCGAGAAGCATCAACGAAATAAGAAGAAAACAGACACTGCTTGCTCTCTTTCATTTCATTCAAAAAAAAAAAAGAATAAAAAACTAACATTTGAGCACCAGTAGTAGTGGAACACCAGGTGGCTTCTCCCCTCCCCCCTTTCTCCCTCTGTCTCTCTCTCTCTCTCTCTCGTCTACTGCATTTACGCGGAAAGCGCTCACGTGAAAATGTTTCTTGGGTATCTCCACCCATCCGCTTTTCAAGTCTTCAAGTCGTCTTTTAACAACATCGTAATTGTAAGCTCGATTACTTACTTCCAGAGCTGACGTAGCGTAGCTGTTCGTTTTCTTTTGTTTTTTTTTTGTAATAATTTTTTTCGAAAACGTGGAGCGCGACACGTGAGACACTGCCGACAGACTAAATCACTTTATCGGAAACCGTTTTACACCAATATCCGACTACCTTAAACGCTTTCACAATTTTGTTACTCTTCGTGCTTTTTATTTTATATTTTTCACGTGAAACTTATTTTACCCACTAAACTTCGATCGCGCAAGCATTCACAGTTGCCTCACATCGCGCGGATACTCGAAGTAGCTAGCAAAATTGATTGGACTTATTTCATTCGCGACTTTACGCTAATCGCCTTTCGAATTTTATAAATAACCTGGACAGAGAACGAGAAGGCCGCAAATTCAAACGAGTCCTTCTGCGCGCGTTACTAGCGTTGCTTTATTTGCAAGCAGCTGTCAATTCGATGACACGGGAACGAAAAAGAAAAACGAGAAAAGAACTTTCCGCCAGTTGTCCGTCGACGCAGCTGGTACGCGCGCTTTGCTTCGCATTTACACACCGAATGCCCCGTAACGTGTCCTCTCTACATTTGAATTCTCCAGCCGCGATGCTGCCACATCTATCACAATACGGGAAAAAATGAAGCATCGTCGAGCCGTGGCATTATCGCCAAGATGACCTCTGCTCCCTCGACTGACGATTTACGATGATCTCGCTCGCTCTCACGGATAAAAAGCTCTTGAAGCTGCTTTTACGGTGAAAGCTCACTCGATCTTTCTGCTTTTCATTCGCTCTCCCTTGCTCTCTCGCTTCGCACACGTGCGCGCGCACTGACCCGCGGCGACCGTTTGATTTGTGCGCGCTTTTATTTTCGGCGCCCGGCCAGCGCTCGCGTGCAACGACGTTTTTCTCCTCCTCCGCGGATGATTGCGATTGGCATCGAGTGGATCGCTCTATTTCAGCGCGCTTGCGGCCGTCCACACGTATACACAGATGAGTTTTGTCGCGCGACGAGTGCCATTGTCACGATGCCTCGATGATCTTGCTTTTGCCACTTCTCGTGTACGTTCCTTCGTTAGCGATCAGCCGTCATGTCGTGTAAATTTTTTTTTTCATTTCGTTCGAAAATATCCCAAGCAGACCTTTCGAAAAAGGATGTTTGGTGTAGAGGTGTAGAGATATAGTGCAGTGTTGGCTGAAAAATATTCATGTTGTGGGAATAGCATACCTACTTTTCGCTCGTTTTATTCGTGAATTGATTGCTCAATTGTTCTACACACATGAGCGAATTTTTCCATACGGAACACGAATAATACACACGACAATGTGCTAGCACGAGGCGTTCACACGAAAGTAAGGGTCTGAAAAATTGAGTTGTCCAAAGAATCGATGGGAAAGAATAATAACGAGAAACTATCAACTTTACCAGGCGGCAATGATGGGAAAAAAAGAGGATACATTTTCCAGTATGCACCAAGTGTTTTTACTTGAAGGTGTAGCACAGGTACGGAAGCACTTATCATCGTTGACACGACTATGATGACTCGATAATTTGGCTGTCGTGGGCACGTTGCACGACACACGGATGAACGGGTTAAGATGAGATGTTGACTTTTTCGAGTACGCCAGCCGAATCGTGCGAGCCGCATCTGTTTTGGTCGACAGAGCAAAAGCGAGGGAAATGAAATTCGCGTCGCGTCCGCGATCGACAGGGAAAGCCAAGAGTTCGCGAACAAGTCTTTTGGCGCGGATCCTCGACGATCACGCTCGAAAAAGTGCTACGGTGCATGCTCTTCGGCCTGCGAATCTGATCATTGATTGAAATTCCGCGTAGTAAATGGAGAAGCGATTCCAATGGTGCGAAATCTAGTTACACTGATGGGCCACAACTGCTCAGTTTTCAAAGCTAAAATCTCATCGTGCCCAGGAATCTCGATCGCGTGATCGCACACCTGCCCGCAAGATAAAAACGAAGGCGATGACGCGCTCGAGTCTCTTCTCGTTCGTGCTCCTTACCGTGGCATAATACACAAGCGGTGTTCTCGTAATGCAGAAGACTGGCGGCGTGACCGCTTGGAGCTCGGTGCGCTTGTCGTTGGCTTTTCGGCCTGGAAGCTTCCGGCTCGCGAGGTCGACGTCGGCGCGAAATAGGTAGACCTTTATTGCGAGCGAGCGTCGTTCGCAGCTGCGTCGCGATCAGCTAATGGACCGAGTCAAACTGACAGCGGGCCGTACTTACTGATGTCTTATGAGCTTTCTCTTCCTGGATGCGCGGAACGAGTGTTTGCTATTCTATCACGGATGACGCGCAGAAAGCACATCGACGAAAGCCCGGATAAATAATGATTTTGGCAAGCTCTGCCTACGCGGTGACCGTTTGGCTTAGTGCGAATATTATTCATGCAGCGGTTTCGCGTTTATTTGCGCGATCGCAGGCAGGTAGCCCTAGTTTACATTTAATAAAGCAATCATATTAAATGACAATCTAATTTTGGATAATTCTTAATACGCAAAATATGTTAACATAATGTAGTCAATTAATCGAGAGAGAGAGAGAGAGAGAGAGAGAGAGAGAGAGAGAGAGAGAGAGAGAGTTGCAAGGGGGTTGCATACAAGCAGCTCCATCCACGTCAATGCAAATTAAATCAGCTGAAAGCAATGTAACGCAGCTGCGCGCACATAACACGTAACGATACGCGAAAAATATTCAGGCCGAGTGTGTGGCGACCTAGAAAGAAACGCAACTTGTCCTCCTCGGGCGCGACGCTAATGAAATTTCGCCGCGTTCCTCGCGCTGCGCGTCGGCGATGTTTCATTTAGCCCGAATAACCGTTTTTTTTTTTCTTTTCGTGCGCGACACGAGACAAATAAAGGGTGCTGGCGGGTTTCGCTGGCGATAGTCTTCCCCGAGCATTCGTCACAATTTGCGCGCGCTGCGGCGCGCGACGCGCTGCGCCTGGAATTCGCTTCATTTTTCAGGGTGCCAGTCTTGCTCACTCCACTCCGCGACGTCTCGCAAGCGGCGGCGGGCGCAAGGCAATTTCCGCGCTGAATAAATTTCTTCCCGAAACGCGCGAGCGCCGGCGCCGGACGTTTACGCTTTGTAATTTTGTGAGCCGACGTTGCAATCTGCTGTCAGTTTTGTTTTTTATCGTTCTCTCCCCCCCCCCCCCCCCCCCCCTCCCCCTTACTCCCTTTGCTCGCCATTCACTACGCCAATTATAATAATACTGAGTCGCATTGAAATTAAATTAGGTTCCTAGATCGTAAAAGCTAGGATTTACTTGCGCGCAATTCTTTATCGCTGTATTTTACAAGTCGGAGAGCTTCAAATCCAATTTGTTGTTTACTGCGAGACAGTTTACTGCACGCAGGTAAAAATTGCTACGACGCTCTCGCGCACGAGAGTGAGAGAGAGTTACAGCAGCCGAGAGAGCCAGTGGAAATATAACTCAAACCATTCGTCTTCCATGAAACACATAGGTTGTCTGTGAATCTAACGAAACATTATCAAATTTCGCGAAGCTTCGGCCGAATGATGACGCGCACAATATAACTTTGGTCTTTTTTTTTATTCTCATAATATTTAAGAATATATCCACCCGACATGTCGCCCAATGAAGTTTTCGTTACGAGGGTGGCATTCGACTTTCACTCGCCAGAATTTTTATATTCATAAAGCTCCGGTATTAGATATGAAAATGCAAATTCGGCTCACGGTACTTGGCAGATTGAGATTGACGCGGGTCGCGTAAAGAAAAAATACTAGTGGTGAATCGCCAGATTTTTTATTTAATTTTTCTTCTTTTTTTCCGTTTTCCGTTAAAATGTCAAAGTTGCGCGCATGTGCTCTTCACCTCCGACGCGGATGAGATATAAAAAACAAGCTGCACAATTTTTTATGTAAAAACACGTATGCCTCTTTAGCGTCAGCAAGAAACAAAAGACACGCAGTATATCTTACAACGGAAGTGCGCAATAAAAGCATGCGAATGAAGCGCGTATCCGACTAAAAAGTCGTAGCACTTCTGATCCCTCCACTTGTGCTTGTAAATCGAACCAGACAGAGCGAGATTACGTCTCTCGAAAATGGTGTTTACACGCGCGGTCAGCCTCTACAATAGTTCCCGTCTCTAGCTGCGACGATTATTTTTGTCGAGAGAGTGAGCGGGAGAGAGAGAGAATTATATGTTGCGTAAAACGTACTGTAGATAGGGAGGAAACAGCATATCAGAGCTTCCATTTTGACTCGTTAAATTTAGATCGATTAAAGGAGTTGATCAATGAGCCACCAGCTCTGCAGTTTATTCGTCTTTAGGGACGTATACTTTGCCCAAGCGAGCTCTCGTTTCGTTGCGGTGGTCCTGTAAAATTATTGCCTTATGCGCGATTTACACGCGCGCTAACGTCGATCGACCGCTTGGAACCTCCAAAGCTTGTTATCTTTTCGAAAAGCAAACGTGATCGGCGCTGCGCGACAGTATCTATTTGAAAGTTGGCTTTCACCCGAGACGGAAAGAGACCGAATGCCGAGGAGAGAAAAGAAAAGCGCGCGTCCCGATCGCGTTTGCCAAACAATCGTGCTGTATGAATATGAAAGCCATCCATTCGAGCGCGCGCGTTAAACTAGATCACGCGCAAATATTATTGGCCCTGACGCGCGGCTCAGCTGTTTTTCTGCATTGCCGGCGCCTCCTCGTAGCTTTTCTTACAGTTAATCAGAGCGAAGTTGCGGCGAACGATTAGCATAAAGGCGTGCCTCATTAACTTGGCCAAGTTAGGGCAGCCTTGCTAATCGTCGGCTGCCGAGATTGAGCCTCGCTTGGCTAAGGAGTTCGACGAGAGGGCTGCTTCTACCTTCGAGACTTACTTAGTGCGCGGTATTAGTATAAGGAACGCCTTGGAGGCAATATTCCCCGGGTACGGCATCCCTGCTCCGAAGTGCTTCCTCGGGATTCGGCGTTGAGTTTTCTCACACGCTGCTCAGACTCTGAATGTGCGCCCTGGATGGGAGAACTTAGGTCCAACGGTCGAGGTTGCTGCGCTTCCCCGTGGGCGAACGATTTCGGAAAATCGCACGAGCTGTTCGCGAACTAAAATTAAGTTTGAGCATGATTATCCGGCGCCGTTTTATTCTCTGGCTTTTTTTTCATACGATTCTAATCAAATAATATATTCTATTCGCAGAAATACAACCGTACGAAGATTCAATGTCGAAGTGAAAATAGAAAATAGGTTTCATCGCTCGAAAAATGCGTATGGCAATGATTTTTTCGACATTCGATATTGCAATATTGAAATTGAAAATCTCGCTCACAAACGATTTTTATTCTATCATTTATCGGAGTGGTAACATTTTTTTCCTTTCTTTTGTCTTTCTGGAAGCGAGAATTTCAATAGCGCATCTGAAATTAAACACTTCAAGCATCGGATTTTCGAGAAACAAAATATTAATGCTTTTCCGTTCCCGTAAGGGTTAAAGCCTGTCTAATGATATTTCACTCTGGTGCCACAAATTCGAAGTGCAAAACGCAAAGAGAATGGGAAAAAAGGGTCAAAATTAATTCCAGCGTAAATATATAATCCGGCTTTTGCATAAGCGCGCGGTGCCGCGACCACGATTAAAACGAGGACACGCGCTAATGGAGCCTTTTTAGATTCAACTGTAACGAAGGGATAATCCCGGTGACACGATGAAATGAGAAAAATCTCCCACGAGCTCCATTGGGTATTGTTTGAATTCGCGATGACGCGGAGCAATTTCACTTGCGAAATGGCGACGTGAAAAATGTAGCGCTTCCTGTGAAACTTAAATTCTAAATCAATAACGATCGAAAATGGTAGCGCCTCTGGCGACAAAATTAATCAGCAGCGAACGTCGCTCATGCGTCAAATCACGGTAAATATTTACTCGGCAACTGATCAATTCGCAACTCGCAACAATTCTGAAATTGCTGGCATGAAAGGTTGGCTTGAAAAATTGCTTACGTAACGCGATAGTTCGATTACATTACGCTTAAGAGCCCCTATCAATAGTGGGAGACCGGCAAAGCGGCTAAAGCAGCGCTCGACTTTGTTTCGCCTAATTGCCACAAATTGTTAACCCCATCGGCGAACGAACCGAGTACGCAAGCGATGCGTGCGATTAACCGCGCCAGAGAATTCCAACAAATATCGGCTCTTTGTCGAAACTTATCGCCGGGGGAATGGATCAATCGCTGAGATTTCGCACGAACAGAATGCTCAAAGCCGGCACACGTCAATCGAAAGTTTTTTGACAGAAGTAATCGCCTTCTTGCTCTCTTTCTCTGAGCATTGGTGTAACAGAAAGCATCGTCGTTCCATTCCATTTGTCGGATAGTCGAAGAAAGTGCTTTTTCCGCTATCGGCAACTATTTTCAACGCTGGTGCGCGTCAAATGCCTGATTACTTTCCAGCAAGTGGCCAATTGAAAGCGATGCAGCAATAATCGCCCGGCTGGAAAATAAACCGCTGACGGAGGCGGGCAGCGCGCCATCGCACTGTGAAATAGAGAGCGAGAGTAATTTGTTGGCCTTTTTCTTTCGATCTCTAGTATAGTTTTTCAGCGATTCATTTCTATCGCAGTGCGTAATTTCCGTAACGTCAATATTGAGCTACACGGTTGATCCTGTTTGCGAAATAATAACAATTTTCCCTCTTCCTCCCTGCCGCGCTGCGCTTCTCTATTCTCGAATCACAATAGACGAGTTGTATTTTTTTACGTTCTCAAGTTTATCTTTGAATTCAGCTTTCACGGCACTTTACCCTTGCGCACTTCGTGTAGCGCATACCGAGCTTCGATAACCCGCAAAAGAAAGAGGAAGAGAAGAGAAGGAGAAAAAAGACAATGTCCGACCAAACTGGTCTTTTTCTATTGATAAGTCTCAGAGTCTGTGCCGAGAGGCGATTGGGGGGGGGGGGGGGGGGGATATCATTATTACTCCTCCGCAAAAGAGGCAGTGGAAAGTCAATATAAGCCGTGCGGGCGGAAGGTTGTAAGAGGCTCAGAGAGGCCAGGCCGAGCTATTATTAGCCGAGATTTATCGTGCACGGGGCCAATTAAACCTGAAAGCAAACACCAAAACATACCAATACACGAGTTCAATCATAAATTATACATGCAGTGGAGCAAACGCCGCGTGCATCGGAGTCGCGCTCTCTGTTAGCCGAGGCAACAACAAAAAATAACAAAATTATAACTCGGAACTTCTCCGCGCCATAGTCCCGATCAGGTCCACGTCCTATCAGTGCGCGAACGAGAAAAAAATTGATCCCCGCGACTCGGACTTTTTATTTCTTCTGCGAATCGGCTGATGAAAGTATAGCTGTTACGGACGAGAAGTAACGCTGTGATCAAGGACCAACTCGGACATTGATTTAAGCCTTATCTCTTAGCTACAGCGCCATTGGTCAACTTCGAACTTTTGTCCTTCGCTTTATTCCACTTCATATTTATCCTCCTCGGGCACGTTCGAGCGACCGACACAACGAAATCTCGGATTAGCCATGCCGTAAGAGTATTAGTAAAGTACTACTCTGCGGGAGAAAGAAGCGAGGCATGTTTTTAATATTACAGTTGCACGTACTCGAGAAAGACTTTACGTATTGCCTTGCGAATTGCGCGTAATCCTGATAGCGGCATTCCATCTTATCCCGGGCGCGAAAGAGAAAAGGCCAGAATTTCATCTCTCGGCGGCCCGGCAAAAATACAAAGCCGGAGCTTATCGCTACCAGGTATTTACTGTAAAGCACTCGACAATGGACGTGTCAGTCCGAAAGTAAGAGCGTGAACGAAGAAAGGAAAATCGAGTGGCCAGTGTGCGCGGACAAAGCGAACCGCGCGGCTTGCCGCGGCGTGGAACAAATCGAAATTCGCACCCGCGCCTCCTGTTCGCAGCACTGCGGCTGCTCCGTTACCGCGTCGCGGTTGATCGGTTGCTCGTCGCGTCTGGCGGCAGGCTACAATTTCGCGTCTCAAAGAGATCACTTTGAAGCCGATAACAAGCTTGAGAACGCGACGCAGCGAACAATCCATCACCGGGTCACGTACTCCGGCCAATTGCATACACTCCCCTCGCGTGCATCCATCACGCAGAGCTTCGTCGCAACCGGCGCTTTGTATATTCCTCGCCGCGGCGCCGTATTTGCATCGAAATCCACGTCGTCGCAGCTGTCTGCCTCCTCTTCCCGATCGTTACTCGACTCTACGCCCGAGTCGCGGACCCGGGAGCCGATATTTCTTATCTCGACCAGATCTCGAAGGGTCTTACACGCCAATACCAAAAATAGACTGTTCTTCTTTTCTAGCTTTCCGAACGGGGCTTACATCGATTTGTTGCGATGTCGAGGCGCAACATCGAAACCGCTCTGAGCAAATAAAGACGCGCGTTTACGAGCCGCCGATAATTGGAATGATGTAGCTTTTATCGCTTTCGCGTGCCACCCTCAGCCGCGCAAAATATGACCGCGATCAATGGTAGCACAGCGCTGACTGGGGCAGCTCTTGCCCGAAATCATAATGATGCTCGCGAGAGAAGGAGCGAGTAGCGCGAAAAAGAAATTCATCATCTCGTCGAGTAACCATGCGGCCTTGGGAGGAGAAAGAAAAAGTAGAAAGCACTCGCAGCATTTAAAGAGAAAGAGAGAGAAGAAAAAAGGAAAACAAGGAGAAAAGTTCTTGAATTGCAGCCCAGATCAACAAGCAAGACGAGCGATAGCCGCAACAGTCAGAGATTCCTGAGCGGACGATTAAATAGCCGCCAAAACGCAATAAACTACGCTCAACAAAGAGAGAGAGAGAGAGAGAGAGAGAGAGCGTGATGCACAACTAGACTGTTTACGAGGCGTAGGCGATAACGCTTGCCTCTGAAAATTTCAAGAGGCTTCCGTACTGCACAATATGATTTTTCATAATACAGCGTGCTCTGGGGGACGCTTCGCTTTCCCCCTCTCTCTTGCTTGCTTGATACATACACGCGCTCTTGGATGAAAATTTAAACTTGCGGAGCCCCCTTTCTCGCTCTCTCTCTGTCTCTCTCTCTCTCTCTCTCTCTCTCTCTCTCTCTCTCTCTCTCTCTCTCTCTCTTATCGTGCGTTATATCGAAAATATTTGTCGCGCTGGACATGAATATTCAGCGGCAATGCGCATCCCCGCGGCTAATTATCATAATGACCAATTATTTACGAGACTGCGGGCACGTTAAAAAAGGATTACAAGCGCGCAATAATCGGCTGGTTGCGGCGCGCGAGATATTTCAGCGACAAAGTCAGTTTCATTTTCCCAGTCTTGTCGTGTATGGGCGCGGTACGAATGCGTGCGCGAGAACATACCCTTTGCCCGCTCCTTCGCACTGAGTGTTGCACTAGATTGTAAAAATCCTATGACACGCTCGAGAGCTTTCTCATCTATCGACAGCTCACGTGGAAACCAACTCAGCAGCATACATAGACTGGTAAGCTGCACGCGCGGGACTGATTTTTTTCTTTTGTTCTGCTCTTTCCTCTCTCTCTCTCCCTCGCCAACGCGGATTCTTCATTCGCCCGCTTAAACATTTTATTAATCAACTTTCGCTTTAATGTTCGCTTACAGTTTTTTGATTGCTCGTTGATAGTTTCGAAGAAGGAATAGAAGCGCAGAGGATTCGATGATCGATAAACCGATACGAGAGGAGTAAGCCGAGGTAAATCAGGCTTGTTGATACGACAAAAGGAATTTGGTCTGTATAGACACGATAGACAGCCAATTGCCTCGGGCTACCTTCGGCAGTGGATGTATTCGTCAGCCGTGAAAATAGATTTGACTTCGTAATTTAGGAGTAGTTGCTGCGTATGTCATACTTTCAGACGCAGCTATTTTCAAATGCAAATTCATCAGGATGTGCTTTGCAACTGCAACCAGCCTGCCAGCTGAGCTAGACAATACGACACGCGCGACTCACCCTGATTTTTTAATTGTCACAAGCTTAACTTCGGTACGAAAATAATGCCGGAGATAAGTTCTCCTTCCCCTAAATTAATGTACCTTCGCTAACAAACTTATTCGTAATATACAATAGCGCGCTCCAACTCCCACTTCCACGTAACAGTACGCACATACACGTAGACGTCACTTTCGATTATATTCAATCGAAGTTAACTAACACTCAAGCCTACGCAGATCGAGTTTAAGTATCCTCACCCTTAATGTCAATGTAACATGATATCCCCATAAAAACCTCGCTGTTCATATGGCCACTTTCAAATTAAGTAATCATTCTCTCTCTTTCTGCGTAGCTGAGTTAAATGCTTACTGCTTTGACAAATTGGACGATCGACCGTGAACTTTTATATCTCTAAACTTTGCCGGATGACGTACGACGGAAGAGTGAGTCGAAAATGATATATGATTACGAAGTTCTCTCGAATGCTTGACAAATAAAAATGAAAGACAGAACAACGATGCAAGGATTTGTCAAAGGAAGTCGTCATCGCTCGCATCTACCAGGTGCCTGCTCTGGCATCTCATCTCGTCTGATGATAAGACATTCCAGCGTATAAGCAAATCGTATGCAAGCGGCTTTTGTCGTACGCGGCATGAATCGTAGCCAATTAAACGAGACAAAGAGGATGTAAGCTTAAATCAAGCATTCCTTTAACTCTTCCGTTGCCTAGTTCTGCACACGCAGACACAAATGCATACACACGCACACGAGCCTTAAATATTATATTTTAGAGACAAGTCACGACCGCACTTTTAAGAGCCTCGATTGAAGATACGAATGCATGCAGAACTCGACAATAATGGTAATGACGAGGATGGAAAAGAGGCACCCACACTAGGCATCGGACATGTACAAGCCAAATCAATATTTAGTCAGTGGAGCTGCTACTGGATATCGCCAGTGCTGTAGCCATTAGCGACGCAGAGCGTAATTGAGCTATGTTTGCCATTGAGGCATTCGCAGTTAGTCCAATACCCCACTGTGCCGACGCCTACTTCCTTTTCAAGCTCGTACGTAAATTCAAACCGCGACTAATTAAGCGTTTGGTCGCTTGTTATTTGCTAATAGTCGAATTTAATGGGGAAATACGCCGACACGCCAGCTAGCCCCCCCTTCTCCCTCTCTCTCTCTCTCTCTCTGAATTGCTGAGCGTTAAATTAGCAAGGCGCGATCCTAACGACTCGACGCGAGAATCGTTGCGCTACGCCGTACGTAACAGAGGACGCTCGTTCGAAAACCCTCGTTACGTAAGTATAGCCGCACGATCGTGCGCAAACTCGGTTAAACCCGTACTTGGCTTTTATCTCGCCGAGCCAAAAGGAATGATGTAATGTCCGCCGCAGCCTCGTGCTTTTTCTAAATTTCTAACGGGCGCCCGCGCGTGCGGAAAACGGATCAACGATACGGCAGTGCCGCGTTCGCACGCCGGACTTGACGATAAGTACAACGTCGACGCGAGAAAGAAAGCACGTAAACGTCTTTATTTTTTTTTTTTTGGTTGCTCCTGTTGCTTAGTCAACTTATTTGCGCGATTTGTCATTCCTTTCGAGACGTATCTGTCGACGTTTACGCTTATACGCCGACTCATTGTGGCGAACTGTGATACGTAAGCTCAACTCGGGCAATTGATAATTTTTGCCGCAATCGGCTCGCGAGAAGAAAAGTAAAATGAGGGTGAGACTGAGACACTAAAGGCGTTATCCAGGTTTCTATTTATAAAGAATAAAAAAGACACTTGAAGACTCGCGAGAAAGAAAAATACGACGCTCGCTCTTCCCTTTATTTTCTCCGCTCCCGTAAATAGCGTGCGAATGGGAGGGGGGGGGGCGTTTTTATTGGATGCGTTTAGCTGCGGAAGAAAAACACTCGTGACACTTGCAATCAGGCACCTTGCTTCTTGCCTTGTCTGTCGTTGGGTCTCGTTTACTCACGACGATTGCGCCGTTCGTTACCGCGAGTAGCCTCCTGTGGATTTCAAAAAAACCGCATGCTCATTGTGCATCCAGATCCGCTGTGGCGCGAGCCGCAGACCACGGTAATTCATTTTGGAAAATTTACGACAGCGAGGCGACAAACAAAGCAGTTTTCAAGCATACCAAACTTTTAATTATTATATCCTTCATCTTGTTCTTTTTCTATTATTTATGGCGAGCGTAAATCGCTCGCGATTAAAATCTGAAGAATGCTATATAGTTTTTTATACGCCTATACATTTTATTTTATAGCAGTAATAAACTTTATTTGATTGGCTCGGGTAGATTATAGTTACGGATTCTCTTCCCACGTGAGTTGTGGCAGCTCGATACACTTCAGATTGCCTATTTCGCTTTTTATAGATTTTCCTCAAATTCGATCGTTACTATTGTATTCTTTTCTCGGGACAGCTCAATTTTCTCGAAACTACCAAAATTCCAAAAGAGCAAACGAAATTTCAATGGACGCATGTTGAAAATTATCATGCGTATATCCGCGCGCGGAAAAATTACGCTGTTTCGTTATATTCACACAAAGAATTTGAAGTTTTTGACCTAGTCCTGTCTCGGTAAGGACTACTCTTTAATTCAACGGACCACCGACCGCCCATATAAAGTAATCAAACACGCGCTCGCTTTCGTTCTCTTTGTCAACTTGCCCTCCAGTAGCATCAACAGCGCAGATTTAGCCTCTTTCATAAGAAACCGAGTTCACGCAAATGGCAATCGTAAAGAGAAAAAAGTTTGCCAGCTAATTGCGAATACTCCGCAAAATAATTCGAGCTCAAATCAGTCAAGTTTAACAGTGCTTATAAGTTCGATAGATATCACTTGATATTCCCTTGGTTCCGTCTCTTGTTCGTTTATGGGAGCTGTGAAAAGACAATCAATCTGCGCGACAAAAAAGTCCAGCATCTCGTGACAGAGTTAGCAAACGCAAATGGTTACTGCGTCGTAAAAATTTGCCAGTATAATAAATGAAGTTCTATCGAAGCCGCATTAGCCAGCATTAAGAAAACAAGAGGCTCATACGTGCGTGTCGTGTGCGAGCTCTGCATTCAATAAAAGTAGCCGCAGCGGTTGGCAACAGACTTATAAATAGGCACGTGCTCAAGTCTTATTCTCCAAATTCCAACGTGCGTGGATGAATAATAAACTCTGCGATCCGCCATCGGGCAAAATTTTCGTCCTGCAAATTTAGTTGGGGGAGAATGAAGAGAAAAAAAGAAGGAACGAATCATCGACGCACGGCTGTACCAAACGGCACCCAAGAGACAATGATAACTGTGGAGGGCGCATAAAAAAAATATGAGCTTCACATACAAACTCGCGTTCAAAATTGCCTCTTAAGGACACGTGCGAGCAATTATAATTTGCCGAATGAACAAGAACTTGATTGCAACGATTGATATTAAAACTAAGGCGCATATCCAAGAAAGAAAAGTTGTACCACTTCGGATTATTGCGGCGACTATTAATTATTCAAGGGTATAACTCGGTAGAGGAAATGCCAGTCGAAATGGGCAGCGGGTACGTATGTCGGCGTTCGGATAGTCAATGAAGCGTTGTAGAAGAAGACATCTCCGTCCGCGCATCATTCCTCGCGTTGAATAGCACGCGAACGTTCCGCGCGATAGTAAATCGGCCTTGCAAGGAGGCGCTGAACGTTGAACTAAATGTCGACGCGACTCAGCAATGCGTTTATCATTGCGCATGTTTGGCAGTGCGTCAAAGGCAGGAAGCTCATTAGCTTCGTCGACTACAAATTGTCGCGAGAGTTTCCATTAAGCCTCAAGCGGCGGCTGCGTGTTCGCATACGACTGGCAAGTACCGATGTGTGGGTTTGTGAGCGCGTAAATACCAGCAAAACTTGATGCGCGTTTAATAAGTCGCTCGATCCGCGAACTTGATAGCATAACTTCGCCTTTTATTCCGTTCTCGCTTCGTGCAACGAAGCTACATCTGAACCGAAATATTATATTTTTTCATTCAAGAAATTGAAACAATTACCGGTGGATCTATGTGAAAATAAATCATTTTCGAGCTTGCGAAGCTTCGACTTTTATTTGACTCGCTGCATGGAATATTGGATTTTATCGGGGCACCAAAGGAACGTATTCCTTTTCCTTTCTTCTTCGGTTGAATGCCAACTGGGTTATTGCAAATCAAATTGCAATTTGATCCAAAAGCAAAGTTTGCCTGGTGCACCAACTAATACGCCACAGCGATTAAACAAAGGCAAAATAAGGCGTCACGTTACCAATGAAGTAGCAGCGTCGAAAGTTAACCCTGCTCTGGTCTGGTTGGCTTAACTCAGCAAATAAGAGCTTTATGCGCGAACAAGGAATATAGGTGCGCTCTTCATCTTCATTAGTTCAATACTTACGCGATCATCGGTGCCATTACGCAATTAAAAGTCGTGCGAGAGAAAACTTTGAGAAAAATAAGCGAATCACAGAGTTTTTATAAATCGAGTAAAAGTTGGCTAACTTTCGAGAATAAAACTGCGTTTAAATGCTCTTGAGACCATAATGACGAATTTTAGGGCTGTATCATTCGCCGCTGGTTAAAGTTGAGAATTATATTCGAGATTATGAAAAGAGGCGCGAAAAAAGGCCTCTAAAAGGGAGGGAGAAAAGGTCTAACCAAGTGGACCCGAACAACAAGGCCCTTGACCTGCTCGTAGTCTGTCTAAGCAGACTGGGGGCTGGAAAGCAACTGACGTTTCCCCCATAAACTCGCAATATAGAGGTCGCTTGGCACTCTCAGGTATTCTGCACTTGGCGCAGACTCCATTATCGCAAGCCTAACACTGTTACAGGCGACGTTGTGCAGCTCAAAGTAGCGTTGTAGCTTCTCTCTCTCCCTCTGTCTCCCTCTCTCTCTCTCTGTCTATCTTTCTCTCTCTTGATCTATGTTGCAGAAACACCGCCGTTAAGGTCGATTTATGCCTAAGTCCCACTCGCTTCTACTGTCTGTCTGTCTCATTCTCGCTATATATATTTTTTATACGAATGAAAGGAAACACACGCTCGATCTCATTAACGGAAAATGAGAAACAAGCGCCAAAGGATCGCCACTTGTTTCTATTTTCGGCGCCGATTCATTCAGCTGTACGCACGCCCAACCGATACCCAGATGTTTTTATTGCTGCCCTGCAGGTTCCTCCAAATCAGAGTCGACATTTTTTTTCTTTCTCTACTCTGACGCCAACAGTGCTTTCTTTCTCTCTGTTTATACTAGCTCAAATAATTTCACGACGCAATAGCTTATGAAATCGGACTTGAACTTTCACTTGGACTTCGTAATATAAGATCGCGCACTCTCTGGATCTCGCATTGCTAAACGTCATTTGTATTTTCTGCCACTTTTAATGCCAATTGTCGTCCCGTCATACAAAGGGGAGATCAAGTTTTACCGTAACTTGTAACTTTAGAACACAAGCATAAAGCTAATGGACCTTCGTCCCGTTTTTAGAAAAAATATATGTGCGAAAAGTACTTACTAACTTTTTTTTTCGCTTATGGCTGAAAAGTGCGGCTAAGCAAGAAGGGTAAAGAAAAAAAAATGAAAGCATCGCGTTCACTGAGAAAAAAGTTTCATAAGTTGCGAGTATTTTACGACAATACTGAAATAGTTGGTCTAGTCGTGGTGAAGTAGTTTTCACCGAGCAGAGAAACGGAAAGAAACAACAAACAATAAGCGCGAACACGTTATTTACCTTCTTATCGTGAAAATCGTTTCGAATGCAAATTACATTCCACTTTCGCAAGGAAAAGAACAGTCGCGTGTTCACCAGTATTTGTCACACCCCTGGGGCCCTATTCCCCGGCGATTCTCAAAATCAAATATTGGAGTTCAATTTGGCAGCGCTTTATACGGACTTGAAAGGATTTGAATGAGAAAGTTGGGGCGGCGGTGGCGGTCGTCGAGAAAAAGGAACAGAGCGGCGGCGAAAACCCGGGCTCCGGAATGACTAATTTCGTTAGAGGCGCGCAAGCACAAAGAGCTTATTTCAAGAATAAAATTAAATCCGCGCTGCGAATGGCGAACGGCGCTGCTGCTGCGGCCGCTTGCCTCTACTCTCTGCCAGCTGCCGTTTGATTTTCCTTTTCTTTTCTTTCTCCTTTTCGCGGGCGGCGCTTTACATCTTGTTTGATAAATGAATTGTCACGTTTCTGCTTATCTCATTTTCGCCAAATTGGAGCCTGGCCGTCTGCCGTTCATTATCTTTTATAATTGCGACCTGATTGTTCCCGAATGAGAAGCCGCGCGAAAGGGACGTACCTCGTTCGAAGAGAAATTTACACCCACGAGTTTGCTTCATCGTTGAAAGTCCCTTATTAACTGAAGCGCCAGCCATTCGAGCGATTCGAATTGGCGCGATCAATTCCGTCATTACGCAAGGTGAAACTGAAGTGAAATACCGTCTGTCAATCAAAAGCGCACGCGTGGATCTCCGAGTCCCTCGTGTGTGGCAAGGAATAAGGCATATATCAAGGAAAGCGCCAAGCGACAAGTCACGCGAGCTCGTTTCGCGTTCTGCTTGCGATATAAGCGGAAGCGGCGGCAGGGCGTTCCGGGCCATCAATTTTTCTAGGCCGCTGCCCGCGCGCGCCACAATATTTGTCGCGCAGCCAGCGAGAAGTCATGCGCCACTCTTATCAATGTTTTATTCATCTCGCGCAATGTAAACACGCTGGGCGGGCGAGATAATGTAGATGCCCTCTTTCTTTATTAAACCTTTTTTTTTCGTTTTTTTTCTCGTCCCAAAAGAACTTCGCTTGAAAATCAAATTGCGACGTTACATTGTTTCCTCTCATTTACATGGCTTTGTCCCGGTAAGAGAGAGAGAGAGAGAGAGAGAGAGAGAGAGAGAGAGAGAGAGAGAAAGTATATCTCTCCAACATTGCACGAGAACTCGTCGCAGTTCTAGTCTTTTGTCAACGCTTTTCCTCCTTGCATATACGAGTAAACTTACAACATTCACCGCTCAAACTCGACTATTTTCGCATTCTGAATATCAAACGTGCGAGTCTGTACGGGAAACTATATCGAATCACGAAAAATAGCAACTTGTCAAATTGTCGAAATTCCTGCCTCTCTCTCTTTCTCTTTCTCTTCGGATGGTAGAACGTACGACGCGTACATTAAATTTCCATTGGCATTCTTAATTTCGCCGAGCTGGCGCACGTTCAACCCCAAAAGGCATAAAAAAATACGAGTTCAATTCGAAAATTCCCCTGTGGTCGTTAAGCTCGATCACGCATAGGGGGCCAATGAGTGATCCTGGAAGGAAAAAATTCCAATTACAGTGGGATATCGCGAGCAGAAAGAGATAGATAGACAGATAGATAGAACGCCGAGCTCGTGTGTGTTATAGTCTCGGTAGCGAGAGCGAGAGAGGGAAGGAAAGAGTACACGGCTAAGGAGGGAAAATTGCGCGAGTCGGAGATTAGAGAGGAGAAGCAGCTAGCGGAGTGCGTCGCCGGAATTCGCCGAGCACCTCCGTGCAGCACCTGCCAAAGAGGTATTACACGTGCGCGGCAACTCGAGGCAGCGGCGGCGGATGCGCGGAACACGCGCGCCAGTTTTACCCAATTAAACTTCGCTACATAGTTACATGCCGTTGCTCCAAACATTTCATACCGGAGTTTAGCCCTACTCCATTTCGTCTTATTTGTGCATTGCTTTATGCGGTTACGATTTTCAATGAGCGACATCGAAATTATTTTCTTAACGGCCGCGTCAAGCGTTCGGTTGAATTCCCTTTGAGATCATTAAACCGTTAGATCGAAAGTTCGTTTTTATTTCTTCGTCCGGATGTAAAGCTGTAAAAGGGCCTACATCGCATGTGATAAGTTCAATAAAAAAAATCGATCTGAATAAAAGTTTTATAACATGTATCTTTTCCTGGTGCTACAGAATAAACGTCAAGGTGGCAGAGATGCTAGTTTTATGTTGAGATATGAGCTAATGTTTTATTGCTAAGGAATCAAAATCACCATTCTTTGAATTATATCACGATAAATTATCCAAACTACAACTACTAAACGTAAACGAACGACCAAGGTCTATCAATCTCGAGTGCACGCCTGGCTATAATGGAGCTTTACTACTGATTCCGACGCTGTACTCGGGTCGCGTGTTTTCCAAAATGTAAAAACACATTTGAATAGTCTGAAAGAGGACACACCCGTACACATACACACACAACATAGCCATAGAGGAGTCGCAAAACACGCGAAAATCGCATAGGAAGCAAGCGTAAGCGTAGTCAGAGAGCGGAGCTGATATGCAGTGAAAGAAAACCACAAGCTCGGACTTTGGCGCACAAGAGAAAAGAGCTCGGAGAAACACGAATATTCGCTTTGTCCTGATGTACTTGGCTTTACACATACATTAGAGTGATGGTTTTTTTTCCACCCTCTCTCCGGGGGGTCGTTTCTTTTCCGGAAGTCTTCCGGTGACCGAGATAAAACACATCGGTCGCAGCGCTGACCTAAGACAAAGGGAAAGCCAAGCACTAAACCAATCATGAAAAATGGCATTCGGCAATTCTCCCTTCCGTTTCCTCGTTTGTGTGCCGACCACAAGTCTGTCTCACCGCCGCCGTCGGCCTGTGATAATCATACTCCCGGGAGGAATATATAGTGCGTCTTATCTTCGCGCCACTGCCTTTCATTCAAATCTCGTTATTAAACGACCGCGGTAAAGAGCCAATTGTTTTTCAGAGTGGAACAGTCTTGACTTTCACCGTTAAAATAGGTGGGCAAGCCGAAGGCAAACAAAAAAAAAGGAATATCCAGGCAGGGAATTGGAGGATCACCGAATGGAATGAAAGAGAGACGCTAAATCCAACGATAAAAGAGAAAGAAAGAGAGAGATTCAAGGATCACTTGATTAGCCGGATCGTACGGCTGGCGAAAAAGTCAAGCGTGGCGAGCGAACGAAAGAGAGCAGCTGCACTCGAGGAGCTCGGTACACTATAGATACTTTTGCGTGGACGCGATTTCCGTTGGCGAGCCCACTCCACGAAAATTGCTTGTCGGAATTGTTCGTTGTTATCGAAACGCGCCCGCGTGCGCCGCAAAGCAGTTTCGAAGCCTCGATATTCGTAGACGAGAACTTTATCAACTAGCCGCGGCCATAAGAAAATTTTGCATCGGCATCATTCTCGCGGAGACTTCAATTTCGCATAGTTGGCGCTGCAATCGATAAGAATACGACCTTTTCCAACAGAAGAGAAAAGGAAAATGCTCGGCACGCGAGTATCAAACTCCGTAACAAGTGGTATTTAACGCGTAAATGTCAATTTTAAAAGGCTAAAACGCTCGCAAGAGTCCATCAGTGCTGAAGATTAGACCGCGGGCCTGGAAAAACAAAAAAAGAGAAAATGTAAGTAGAGAATGAAAAAGGCCGTCGTCGGAGTAACGAGCGAGCAAACGAGCTCTCGAAAGCTACGGCCATCTTCAACGCTTGCCTAATTAAAGCGGGTCATCGCGATAAACATTAAAAAACTGTCGGCTATAAACCCGTTACACCCCTCCTCGGTCGGGCGTATGGAAAAAGCAAAAATAGAGAGAAAAGGCAAGTGCGTCGTAAGGAGGCCAAAATCGTCGCTCAACGCGCGGCCAATAAAAATGGCCATCGCTTCTCTCTCTGTCTCTCCCTCTCTCTTTATTTTTACGAAAGTTCCGGGGTGAGAGAGAGAGACAAAGAGAGAGAGAGGAGGATCAAAGGATTATTATCTGTATCACATTTTTTCACACGGGCTCGGATCCTTTTAACTGGGCGAATTTTTCAGAGAAAGTGCAATTTCAATTTCATCGGCGGAGGGTCCACGCCAACGTTTTTTACGAGTTTGTGTCCCACTCTCTCGATTTTAGCCATCTACGGGATTTTCAAGGCGAGCGCGAAATAAATGATTTTTCAAACTCAAATGCCAACTGTATTTTACTCTTTCTCTCTCTCACTCATCATTTTTCGACTCTCTAGCTCTTATGATTTTTACCTTTAGTCTTCTTTCGTTTCTCTTCGCTCTTTTCCCTCTCTGTTTATCCTTCTCCATTTTCCCCTTCACCATTCTCATCTTTTCTTTCTCTCCTTTCCTTGTTTCCCTCTCCTCTCTTCAGTCTTCGATCTTCTGCCTTCCCTCTTCTCTCTCTCTACCCAAGTCGATGAAACCGCCCGATCGACTATATCGTGATCCCAGGGGAATATAAAATATTTACATTAACTCTGCGCAGGCGTGCGCGGCATTGGAAATCCGCAAAAATCACTGATATATCCAAATTGCCACCGCTGCCGACCCACTGCGGAAGCACACACGGCTTTATAAAACCGGCTCGTTGCACTCTTTATTGTACTTATAATTTTATGCTTAATACCCACGTCTGCATTTCAGCAATTACCGCGTGTAATTGCTCCGCGTCAAAAGCCAGCTTTGTATTCGTACGAATTCGCATTTCCACAGACGGGAGGAGGATCTCTTCAAAAACGATATTGTTTCAAATTACATTCCCGATTGTTCGCAAAATATACTGGGCTTCAGTTGTGCGCTTTTGATTATTTCATTGAATCGAGTGAACTGCACGTCGCGATCTCAAATGTCCGCATTTCTCGCTTATGGTGTTTCGGGCCGAACGTCAGCTACTGAAAGCGTATGCGTATCGACCGAACGAACGTCATTAGAATCTCGTTTTGTCGCGGAAAATGTTCGTCGAGGGAGAGTTGGAAATTAGAACGAAGATAGCGCATTCCCAATTTGTCATAACAATGTTTTTCTGCTTGAGCTGCATCTGTCTGGCGCAATTCGTCTGTTCGTTTACCATCTTGCCTCCTGTATCCGAGTCGAATGTCGTGGATCGCGCTCTACTTGGCGAGAACAACCATTCTTGAGCAGCAAAATCTCAACGGTCGACTATCTCGTTACGCTGATGTCTCTAGTGCCGTCGATGATTTAGTTTAATTAGGTTGGCCTGCACTTGCCCCCCAATAAACGTGAATTCCCGCCTAACGAGCGATGCTTTCTGCTGTTGCAGCTCGTCGAAGCGAACACGTCGGAAAAGGCGTAGCAATTAACATCCCAGCGCCGAGGTAAGATGCAAGGCTCGCTGGCCGGGTACGAGGAGCCGCTGTTCAGCTCGGTGTTTCTGCACTCGACGGACACCGGCGGCGACAGCGGCAGCGACACCAGCTCGATCACAGGCATCGGCGCCACTCTAAACGCCAGCACAGCATGGCCGTCGTTCTACAACACAACCAACAACTCCAGCTTAACCGATAGCGAGCTGGACGCGCAGAATGCCAACAAGTTCATCCTGCCGCTTTGGCGACAGATCATCTGGTCAGTTCTGTTCGCCAGCATGATCGTCGTGGCGACGGTCGGCAACTTGCTCGTCGTCTACATCGTGCTGGCGCACAAGCGCATGAGAACCGTGACCAACTACTTCCTGGTAAATCTCAGCATCGCCGATGCCCTAGTGTCGACACTCAACGTCACCTTCAATTACACCTACATGCTGAACAGTACCTGGCCCTTCGGCAATCTTTACTGCAAGATCAGCCAGTCCATTGCCGTGATCACTATCTGCGCCAGTGTATTCACTCTGATGGCCATATCCATCGACCGGTGAGTCATTATTCATCGCGCGCGCGATTGACGGTCTGAAGTCGGCAGCTGTTCATGGCCATTGCTTGACTTGACAAAATCAACCCCGGACCTCGCTATCGATTCAGCTTCGCGCGAGGATCTGCCTCGACTGAACATTTTTCTCCCCCGTTCTCCGCAACTCACTAGAATAACTAAGCTCGGTCGCCGCCTTTTGCGCCGGATGACGTACATCAGCTCTCCACTTGTCAATAGCAGGAATAAGTTTTTTGTTCGACCTCGAAAACTTGACCCGCCACTTGTGACGGACTCCAGCGCAGACCGCCTATCGAATGGAACTTACTTGTACTAGTCACACTGAATTTCATCGACGTCGCGGCGTTGCAACGAGATGCAGCGGAAAAATACATGCATTTCGAATATTCGCGAAGCATTGAGAAGCAAAAGTTTTTCGCGGGGACGAAGAAACTGGAAAATTTCGTTGATTGAAACGCCGAATCATTAATGAAAACTTGAGCTTGAATTAACGTTTACTTGAATATAACTTGAATGGCGAGCGTTTGACCAAGATCAGACAAATTAATGTCATGAGTTGCGGTCCAAAAAACTGTGCAAAGTCAATCTAAACAAACTGCGCAACCGATTATTGTTGGATGAACAACGGAATAGTTGAGATGACGGTACGTAATAATTACAGCAGCAAGGTCAAGTGTGAGTCCATCCGTTTCCCGACTCTGAGGCAGCCAGAGAGAAGCACGTCATTGGCATATTTCTCGGTGACCTACTTGCTTATGGGAGCGCTTCCGAGGAGGTTTAATCTCAGTTGCTCTTTCTATAATGCTGCGGTTATATAGCCACAACTATTATCAAGAAAATTCCAATGGACGCGTAATAGTTGGAATTTCATTAGTAAAATCGCGGCCCCGTCTCTCGCATGGCATCCGCGGAAATGCCGAAAAAATTTGAATTGGCGACAGTCGCTTTGCTCTTTTTCACTTTTCCGACCGCAACCCAGATGTGAAAACACGCCTAAATCCTCGAATCCGTGATCGTAAGTCATCGAAAAATAGTCGGACAGCTGGTGCGCTCGCACACACAACGAGGAACAAGGACCGAGGGAGAGATAAAAAGCGAGCGCGCGAGAATGGGGAGGGGTCCACGAGCGCGTTGTCGGCGACAGCGGCATCGCGCGCGCGCTCTCTCTCTCTCTCCCTCTGTTCCCTCGCGAGGGACATGTCAATTTCAGGGAGGAACTCTGGCACCGACGGCCTTGTGCTTCGCGTGTAGGTGCGCACGGGGAGCTTTTCAATCGCACGCGCAGCGCAGTGTTGCGACCGAACGACGGGTACCTATCGAGGTCGTAGGCACGCGCGTGTTTTCCACGCGGCTTATATATCAGCGCGATTGCATTTTGTTTCCCTTTCTGTCGTTTGAACTCGTCGCAGTTCGGCTGTTATCCGATAACTTTTGCACCCTCGACGTCTGCGCTCGCCTCAACTGACGTGCCGGCAAATGTTATTACGCGGCGGTCGCGGCGCATGTTTTGCACAGCTGCACCTGTCTCGACGTCGACGTCGGGCGGAACAAAGCCGCGTGACTGCCGTCAAAGTGATCGGCACGACGAAGATCCAAGAACTTGTCCCATTTCGAAAATCCGACGCCGCCCGATGTCTCAATCGCGTCGAGCGAACGTGGGCGCGCATGATGCTCGAAAGTTGTCCCAGCAGAGGCGCGAAGCTAAGCAAGAAACACTATATGAGTTTCAATCCGCGAGCGCGCCCCTGAATAAGCTCCAAGTTTTTCCGCGAGTGTCAGTCGCTGCGGCGTACCCTCGAATAAATCACAGCGACAGATGCTTGGCAAAACGACGACGCGCGCACTCGGTCGCGCTCGCTCGATATTCACCAATTAGAGCCCCCGGAGCGATGCGAAATCAAGCGAAAACAGGAAGGAATAAGAAGCGGTCGCTATCGTCGTTGCACGCGAGCCTAGTAAAATTAGTCGATCGCGATATCGGCTGGCGTGCGCGCGCCTGATGGATTTACCGCGCGGTTTATCTGGGCGAAAGCGCTCGTGCGCCGACATCGATATAGTTTATGCGGATTATTTTCGACTATCGCTGTTTCGCGACTCTCGTGCTCACCGAGAGTTGCCGCTATTCATACCGGCTTGCCAATAAGCGCGCTTCGGCATTCAATAGACTTTGTAGCTTTGGGAGGAAGCGCGTTGTCGAATTTTCCACTTCGAGCTAATTTCGCTTGGCTCGAGCCTTTTTCCGATTAAGACGATTCCCCCGATAAGACGGACGCGCGGATAGAGAAAAAAAGGATGGATCATAAAGTTAAGGTAATCTCCGCGATTCCAACTTGGCCGTAAAGTTTTTTTTCTTAAGTTGATTCATACTTGGCGCGCACGAAAGTTGCGCGGGAGGGCTATCTTATGAAATCCGGAGATTAATGTTTTTTTCGGACAAATTTAATTTTCCGCGGCGAAGGGCACAGCTCGCTTGGGCACAAATGTTACAGCATCGGAGAATTCCTCTGACTTTAAGCGCGAAAGCACTCGTTGCTCAGCTCGCAGACAGTAAGCCAAATGCCTATCTCTGCCTGTAATACTATTTTACACTTTCATTTTACACTTTCATATTTCGACGATAACTTCCCTAGAATAGAGTGAAGTAAAGATCTAGCTGACACATCGGACCATGAAAAGATAATAAAGATGATAATAAAGTGCAAGCATCTTCTGAATGGCGAATGAAGATCGGAAAGTTATTGTCCATTGATACGGTCGCTCTAAACGACACGCTCATCGAGTCACTTGGTCCCTTTTTAACAAGAAAAGAAATCTTTCTCCTAGGAGTTACGCTCCTAAAATAAAAGGCCATTTTCCACGCGAACAGGCATAAATCACCGATGACACATGAAACAATCAAGATTAAACGAATCCATTCACGAAAGAGAGTGAGAGAAAATTACAGCTACAGCCGATAAGACAACGAAAACAGCAACCAATAAATAAAAATTACGGTCTGGACCATCTGAAAAAGAAGAAAGAACGTAGCAGTTGGATGGACTCTTGATTTACGTCGGTGCACGCATTCGATCGAACGCGCTTAATGTTATTCAAGCCCGAGGCACATTGGCAAACAAAAAGTGTGAAAGGGGAACGTAAACCGTAAGAAGAAAATCAAAGGAGCGCAGCACGCTACCGGGCACGACCGAAGAGGGCGTAAATAATAATGCGCCCATCTCGAGCTAAAAATTGACCGCGAACCGCGTGCCCAAGGGATTTCGGAGCTAGTGGCAGGTTAATGTCCGTTCTCTCAGCTTGCTCTCTCGGGCGTCCGGTAATTCGGGCGTGAAGCAACGCGAAAATGGATTTATCCATGGATCGCTCGGCAAATTTATAACGCGCGCAGTCGTATGGCCAGTCAGAACTCGCATAAGTACCGCGACGACACTACGAGTCGACTGAAAAGTCTGTATAGGTGGACCAAGTAGTGAATCTCTAGTTTACGTCAGCCACACGTTGACGCACGAGCCTTGAGTGTATTTCGAACTTAATCGAATAATCATTCAACTGTCCAGATAGAGAGGTAGTTAGCAATGGGGGGGGGGGGGGGGGTAGCGAGAGAGAGAGAGAGAGAGAAACAGACAGACAGACAGAGAATTAACAATGTGCATATGCAACTAAGTTGTCTGCCCGATTATAACAGTCGATTTGAAAAATCCATGAGTTTTACGAATGGCATGCCTCCGAGCACTAACACTTTACGATGATAATGCAGCAGGGCGGGCAAGAAAAGAAACGGCAGTTTGCCAATAAAACTCTCCAGGGCCCATCCAATTTAAACTCGACAACAAAGCACTTCCCCCCCACTCCCTCCTCTTTAGTCTATCCGCATCGATCGCACGACGTTTTATAGTTCCCATCTAGCTTTCAAATTAGTCATACGCATTAAGAGTATTTGACTAACCGCGTTCGAGTGTCTGTGTTCCTGTGCTGGAAGCTAAGGCGTCAATCTATTTTGGACAAATTGTGGACAATCATCTAATGACGCCTCTATTACGCAGACGATGAATCCGCACGCACGCGTCATTAAACTCTCCGTCGCTCGATAACTGTTAACTTACTGAACGGATGTATCGCGAGTGTCAATTTTAACCGAAACTAATTGCCTCTCTCTGTCTCTCTCTCTCTCTCTCTTTCGCTGCGCGAACAATCTCGATTAAAAATCTCATCATTTCTCGATTGCGAATTGCACGAGAGCCAACCACCACGTTCTCGTTTGATCTGCATGGATTGCCAAGCTATCATTCGAGGTGACCCCCGGCAAAGTTAGCACGGGAATTATCAGGGCAGCGCTTTACCGTTTTTTCTAATTCTCTTTACTCCGGCGCGCAAAAGACAGACGCGAACGATTGAAAAGCGTTGCTGTTGTTGTTTCGACCTATCCAAGTTCGACACCGCAATAAGATAAAACACCTCGGCAACGGAATCGAATGTCTTTGTCTGATGAAAGTGCCAAAGTGGAGACGACAATGAAGACGAAAAAAGAAAAGAGAGTGAGCTACGATAACAGTGCAATTTGATATTGGAGCTTACAGTTATTGTGAAAGTATCAAACTTGTAATGGACGTTGCGTCACGACATTGCACTTTTTACGAGCAAACGAAACTAAAGATGAAGGAGATGTATCATCAATGCGATGTAAACAGAGCTGGAACTAATGAGCATTAACGAGGCATCGCGTAAATATTCGACGACCTTGCGCCGAACGATAAAGAGCCGGTGTGCCGTGGCTGACGAGCGTCGTCGCCTAGAAAAAGAAGAATCGTGTGAAATTTATGCGGCGCGAACTTGGTATAATTTGCGCTAGAGGCAAAGTCGAACGGCAGCGAAGGCAGAGCGAGCATTTATCACCTCCCACGAAGAAAAGACAAGAAAGTTTGGAGGGAGTCCGTTATAGATATGTATCTTGCCGGTAGGAGCGAGAACTCGCCTCACTGGCATCAAGGCGTCCACTGAATTGGGAAAGGGAGAGTTTCGCGCAAAGAATAATTGGCCGCACTACCATCGGCAACGTAGAAAACGTCCAAATGTTCGCGTGTTTTGCAATTTATCACGACGAATATTTATTCGTCGTGATAAATTGCTCCTCGTTTTCAAGACTTCTATTTTTTTTCGCGAGAAAACGAGGGCTTGTACATTCTCAGGTTTTGCTAGGCATTTCAAGTTCTGCCTTCGCTAATGAGCGCGACGGTGAAAGATGATGAATGGGTAATGTGCGCAAAAATTATGCTTGTCTTCTTTGCTGCCGCGCTAACGAGTATTGATGAATATTCACACTAATTAGACGAATACGACTCTTCCTTTTCGTCAACGTCAACGTCATTTTCATTTTTCCACGACACGCTAAGAATTTTCGGATCTCTTTATTAAAGTAGCGTGAAATTGCAAATGAAGACGGAATTTATTGTAGAGAAATAATTCAGTCGAGAGTTATATCAGCCTGTAAAAGACTGACGCATTATTCGAACGACCATAATTGATAAAACACAAGAAGAAAAAGAAGTAGGAGACGAATAAAGAAGAAGATCTTAGGGTAAAAAAAGAATAATGTCAGCTTGCAAACGCACAGCACCGGTAAAAAGTTGCACGCGGAAATTCGCGTGGGCCAATCGAGCCGAGAGCCGGGCAATCACAGAGCAGACGCCGAGTCATAAATACGCGTGTGGAGAAAGTGCGACTGCCCTGTAAGTGCAGTAAATAAAGGCGAAGGCGATGGGTGCTGGCGTAAATATTAGAAAGAGCCTCGTCTCTTTAGAAAAAAAATCGCGTGGCATATTGATCTTTGCTCTGTTTTTACTAGGGGCAAAGAAGAAATCAGTAAAAGTCATGGAGAATTAGCATAGACACGCGAGCGAACGGGGGTAGCTTTTAATAATTCAGTGTCCTCAATACTACGTTGCACACACACACGCATGCGCGCAGAGCATGTTCTCGAGTCTTATATGAACAGAAGTTCTCTCGCAAGTCTAGAAAGATAAACACACACACTTGGTCGTGTGCGCAAATTCAAGGACGAGCGATTAAAGTGTGAAAATGCACATCCATTTCCACTCGCCGGGAAAAATGGAGTATTGTGCGTTATCGCGCGCTACCTTTCGCTTGCTTATTCCACTTGATTTATGAAGCAGAGCTTGGCCATCGCGCGTTTCCATTGGCAGTTTGAACAGCGAGCGTGTACGTAAACTATCGCTGATTGGGCCTTGAGAACTCGAGTTTTCCTCTATAGAATTTACTCCCGCTTTCACTCTCCCTCTTGTGGTTTAGCTAAAGTTAGATGCGCACCGCGAAAGGACATTTCACTGTACGAGAAAGAAACAACCGCTCGACACGGATATTTGTTTAGTCGCCACTCGCCTCAGTTTTGCTGAGCTCGTGGACAGGCCTCATTTTTCTCGTCTTTTCGTGTAGCCCACATTGAAACGTCAATCCCGTCCATTCCGAACGGACGCAAGTCTTTTTCGACGCGTTGGCTAAAAGCTACAACGACAGACGAGTGATCGACGAATTCCTCTTGCGAAATAACGAGTGGTAATGATTCGAACGTCGAAGAATAGCCGTAATCTCCGCAGCGTCGAGCATGAATAGAGAAACAAGAAAGTGGCGTGCAACGGCTGAGAAACGAAGAAAATAAACGACCGCGGACCATAGTGTCGACTGAAAAACGAGCAATAATCGAGGTCCCTGAAAAACTGCCGATTCACCGGTAGAAAGAGGTAGAGAGAGAGAGAGAGAGAGAGAGAGAGAGAGAGAGAGAGAGAGAGAGAGAGAGGAAGAGAGAGAAAGAGCGCTGGCCAAGCGAAAATCACGCGAGTGCAACTCTTTTCAGCGTCGCAGCACAACGCCAGCTTTCGTATATAATTTGTTGTCGGGTACGCCGATGTGAGAGCGCGCGCGAGACTGTCCGAGTCCTGCGAATTACGCGATTACCAGCGAGGTCGCGTCAAAGCTGAACTTTATCAATTCAAGGTCGAAAATAAAATCCAAGTCGCGTAGTTGTAGCTCGACGCGATGTCGTCGTGCGCGCGCGCTCAGTGCGCATAGCAGCGATAAACAATTGAACGCGCCGGGTGAAACTTATCGTCCTCCAATTGAACGACTTTGAAAGCACGACAATGGGCAGCACAGCGACTGCAGCTGGAGCCCGGCCGATTGTATTTGCACTTGATAGCGTAAAATCAATTGAATCTCATCGTTATGTAAAGCAGAGCTATTCTCAGCTGCTGCTAGTGAATAATCGTTGCTTCGCCGAGCCTCTCTCTCTCTCTCTCTCTCTCTCTCTCTCTCTCGCGAACAGATTAACACGAAGACGACCGAATCGAATCTCTGGCAGTGCCAAAGTTGCACTGCCGAACCCCTCCCGTGGCGCGCTTCGGTTTTCAATTTTCATCGTGTCCGCTAGTGTTTTTCGCTCGCTGCCTGCGGGACGTTTCAACCCCGGCGCCACGCGATGTCGAGGCTCCGAATGAAACGACGCGTATAAAACGATTACAAAATGTTAGCAGCGTTAATGGGGGGAGAGAGTGCGCGCGTAGCCGTGATTCCATTAAAATGCGCGCGCCTCGGGATGCGAGTTTTAAAACTAGAGAATGCGCGTCAACTTTCCGCGCATAAATTACTCCTGCGCTGCAAAAGCGCGAGGGACCCCGCGGGCCGAGTCTCAATTTCGCGCCGGGTACTTGCGTCCGGGAAACAGCTCGTTGCGTTATTCGGTGATCCATGCTGCGGAATAATCGGCGACACGATTTCACTCCGCGCGCAGTTCATCTTCGATTTTTTATACGATTTATGACGGGCATTTAGCTGAAATTTCGCGTTTGCCTCCCGACAAGTTTCCGATAATTCGCAAATGAGTTAACGGTGAACGAAAAAAGAAAAAATCACTTCTAAAGGATAAAAAAGATCAAGTGGCATACGGTTTCGGGTTGCCGAATAGGTCGCACTTTAGATTCGCAATATGATTGCCTGGTACTCGACGCCTTTCGCCGTGCTCAAGATTAGCTTTCCCCCGGCGAATATGCTTCTTCGCCACTTTGAACGTGCTGCAATGAATGTTGTTTCCCACGCGCTCTTCACTCAGCATCCATTCTCGCTGGTGGCATTATTCATCCGCACGCGCGCACACGGAGCACAAGTCGTTTGCACGTGCGCGCACCGAAACGAGGTGATGACCTTTACACGTCCGTCGATGCATTACACGGCACGTCGTCGCCGAGTGGTCAATTAAAGCGCATCGATCAATCGGCGGAAATGAATTGTGCGTTGATCGAGCGCGTCGCGAAGCATTATCGAACGGAAAGTCGCGACGCCGCGCGAATAGAGAAGCAACTATCACAGCCGGCTCTGGCGAAATTAATGGGCGAAGCAAAACGCTGAGGATGGCATTTGAATACCCGCTAAATTGGGCGGCGACGTGGATTCCTTCGCCAGTTTTCGAGTATACTCCTCTGCCTGTCATCCTGCTCGCAAGGCTCTGCTCTCACTGGCTGATGAGGCGCACAAAAGCTCGTCGCTACACTGCACCCGACGTACTTGACGCGACCACGTTCAACGATTTTAACGGATGCATAATCGACTACGACAGCGCTAGAATAATTCGACTGGTGCCGGTATTTCGTTTGGAATACCCTGCCAAGGGAGACTCTTCAGCTGATTCACGATTGGCTCGATTTGCGAATAGCCGACCCGTTAATTTGAGCGCAACGTTGCGCTTTGTTAAAGAGATCAATTAACGCACGCCCTGAGTACCAAGCAAGTCGACTTTCGATAACCGAGCTCGCGTCGTACGTGCACAAAGGTCTTAATCGCAGGGTCAAACAATTACAGCGTCGTCGCGACTAGTACGTCAAGTAAAGGTCAACGGGACGATAGCAGGAAGAAGACGGGGAGGGCAGCGCTGATAAATAATAGCTCGAGCGTTGCGTCAAGAGCGAACTCCATCAAAAATTCAATTGAAAAAGAGAGCGAGAAGGAACAATGGAAGCAAAACAAAGGCTCTCGCTTGCTTGCTTGCTTCGCGCACGTCCGACTATCTGCTTCTGTTCTACTTGGCCTTGGGTAAACGCTCCGAGCTCGCTTCCTTGGCTGTCCGCCAACGCCAACCCGGACGGATTTATAAGTTCCGCAGTGTGCCGCGACGACCGCCACTTTTTCTTCTTCTCCGCCGGTCATTCGTTTCATTATGATTTGCCTCGATTTTTTTGCCTCTTCTCTCCCTTCTTATCACCAGCACGGAAATTCAATTAGGTCGCGGCATGCGAGCAAACGCGGATCTCGCGATCTTCAACGTTTACGCACGACGCATCAGCGGCGGACTTTCTGATCTACCTTCGATTGGTTAATAACCTTCCCGATGATTCATTTTCGCCAATATCAGCGAATGAAAAATGTTTAACGCAGTGTGCTATTTTTTATCTCCGCATCTGACGAACAGATTAATTATTCACGTAGACGATATATTTCATCTCGAAGTAGTCATGCATGTTCGAGTAACGCGCCCGCGTTGAGGCCGACGTCAGAAAACTGCGATCGGCATACGCTACAGTTGCAAAGAAAGCATTAATGGACCTCAATGCATTCGATACGTGTGCGAGAGCACGCACTCGATTGCTTTTCAACTAGATGGGGATGAGCGCGGGGATAAAAGGAAAGAAGAGCAGAGAGGCAGTTCGATAAGAGCGGCAACTTTTCCTGCGTTCCGTTTACATTGGAATTGGCGACTTTTGAAATATCAAGAGGATCCCTTCTTCTCCAGTGAAATTTACGCGCAATTTACTTTTGTATATTTCGCCCTTCCCTCGGAGCTCTCGACAATGACAAGGGCGCGGAATCGTAGTTCATTTCACGTAAACGAGTAACGCGGATTCACCAGTTCATCCACGTTCCGAGATAACGCGTCGCGTCTAAGACTGATGTTTGGGTGTGTAATCTAAGGCTGAGCGTACGTAAGAAAGGGAAAATAGATTTTCTTTAGGCCGTGTATATAATCGTAAGAGAGAAGCTTCTTTTTTGTACAAATCAAGCTCGAACAGCTATTTCGTAAATATTATTTGATTTGGAAGTTTCACGTCAATTAAGGAATGTAAAGCAGATTTAAATTAAAATTGTAAAACAGGCGTTTGAAACTAGTGAAAAGGAAATTGGCGATTGTGGGAAATCTATGAAATTATTATTCGTCTCCTGTGCCAAGAATCCAAACAGTCCCGTACAAAAAGTACGAGCGGAGAGCGCGTCGCTGTTAAATATTCATAACGATCAGAGAAAAAAGCTTCCTGGTGTGCTCGTGTCGATATAATAAGACTTCCGCGTGTGTTCCTGAATACCCGACTCGCGTTATCGGTAACAGTCCTACAGGACAGAGAAAGAGAAAAAGAGAGACAGAAAGATAAAGAGGAAGCTCATATGGTTGGAAAACGGAATGATTTAAAAGGCTTTTCTTGTTGACGCTCTCTCTCTCTCTTTCTCGTTCGAATTTTTTGCTCGTCCCATCTCCCTAGTAAATAGCATTGAAAAAGATTGAAGAACCGGGCAGGGTTTTACATTTGGCTTCGAGTGCTCCCCTAAGGTCTTTTCATTAATACTAGACTTTTAGTCTCACTCGAGTGCAAGTGACGAAAAAGCATCGCGTTGCAACTGAAGTTGAAGAGTTTGCCGGACGAATGCTTGAAATAGAATTGCCTGAACATTCACTCTCAAGGCATATTAGAGAGGACTAAAATCGTAGTGCCAATCGATCTTCCGCCTCCCACATTATAAAGCGAATTCCCTGGTGAGCCTCGAATGCTTCGCCTTCCTTCATTGTACCACATATTAGAGAGCTTGCAATTCATTTTCAACAAGGCACTTATCCGGGATACATACATCACGCGTCGAGTCACACATAAGCAGCGAGACAACCCGCAGTAACCTCCTTCTGTAATCGCGCGCGTCGCACGCAAGAAGTCTCAACGAAAAAGTCGATTCGTCGTTTTATCGACAAACTGAATCATCTCACGTGAGAACTTCATTTGACATGGCATCGTCGTCGTATATGATATGAGCGCGCGCAGGGAAAAGAAACCCGTTGCATCTCGCATTCCCGTCTTATATGACTCTTCCTTTTTCTTCCATCTTGGCTGCAGTCTTTGAACTTACGGACTAAGCATGACTGATGATCTGCGCGCCACGGATTTCATGAACTTTTTCGTTTAATTAGATTGACTCGCCGAAGCGACTTTGCCCGGCTTGAAATCAGCGTCGAAAGATCGTTCCATCATTATTTCCAATCCCGCGCGAATTCCTTTTTATTTTCGCGACTCTTGGCGCTGATAAAGCAATTAAACGGCGAAACTAAGCCGCTGCGCGAGAGCGACGGCATTAAAATTTACTAAGCGCCGCGAGCCTCGTTTCATAAGGCTTGTGTGAATTACCCTTAACGAATACAAAATGACCCTGGTTAATCCGATCTCCCGACCTCCTAGATAATCTCAGAAGCGCTACATACTGCAGTTCACTCTTCTGATCCCCTCTCGATGACTTATTCCTTCATTTTTCAACACTATTTCGCGCTCTAATTTCACTGGGGCGCGCCTGACTTTTTTTTTTAATTTTTTTTTCACGCTGCTGACGCGATGTTTTTACGATATCGATGTTATTTTTAGAGTTATATGGGCTCCAAATTCATCTTCATTTTTTCTTTCACGATAAGCTTTTGGCTATGTTATTTTTTTCACCGACTAATCATGCCGATCAATGCACATCCGTAGAGATGTTCGCTAACATCCTGTTTTCGCGTTATCTTTTCCTCGAAAATATTCGCATTTGTTCGTTTTTCATTTTACATATAATTTTGAAATTCAGATAAAAAGCCGAGTAATTAAAGCGA